>NW_024582056.1:18045668-18306372 GCF_017639235.1 Corvus kubaryi
GCCGCCCACTCACCTCACCCCTCACCGCCCGCGGCCTCACGGAAGGCGCCGGTCCCCGCCCGCGGCCACGTGTCCGCCCCGCCGCCGGAAGCGCGCGCAGGGACCGGGGCGGGGCGAGGGCCGTGCCCGCCTGACCGGGAGTCACGTGGGCAGCGCGAAGATGGCGGCGCCCGCCGCGACCTTCCGCTGGCTCCTGCCGCGGAGCCGCCCGCTGCTCTCCCGCCCGGGGCTGGCTGCCGCCGCCGCCGCCCGGCCCTACGGTGTGCGGGCCTCCGACACCGGCGAGCTGGTGACGCACACGGGGCAGGTGAGCGCGCGGGGCCCGGTGCTGCCGCCCCTCCGCTGCCCGGGGAGGGCGGCGGACGCGTCCCGCCGGTGCCTGCAGGGAAATCGCGCCGGGGCCGCGAGCAGCGCGCTGGTGTGGTGTGATGTGATGTAACGGGGAGGCTTTGGTTGGACATCAGCAGGAATTTCTTCACAGAAAGGGTGGTTAGGCATTGGAATGTGGTGGAGTCGCCATCCCTGGAGGTGTTTAGGAAATGGCTGGATATGGCGCTTAGTGCCATGGTCCACTTGACACGGTGGGCGTTCGGTCACTGGCTGGATTTGATGATCTCAGAGGTCTTTCCCAACCTCATTTATTCTGTGAGTCTGCGTTCAGTGCGCACAGTGAAAATTCATGCTCCTGGATGATCCGTACGCAGGAGGTACGCGCGGTTTCGGAAGAAAACAAAAAAATCCCTGTTAATCAGGTTCAGGGTCCTTGGCCATTTCTGAGCTTTCTGCTCCGAATCCGGCTTGTGACCCAGCCGAAGAGTTGACAGGCGGAGGCACCCTTGTGTCAGTGCCTTGTAACTCCACGGTGCCTCTTTTGCAATGGAGAAGCTGAGCATGAGAGCGAGGGAGGCTCGTGTGGTGCCTTGAAGAGATGTGAGAGAGGATGGCTGGTGGAGGTAACCTGGGAAAGCTCGCACTGTGGTTATTTACCTGAATAGAAATAAATACAAAACCTGAATTTCCCACCTGACAGGTATCAGTGTGAGATCAAGGAATAGCATTTTAAGTAACAGCCACCTGTCCCAGCGCCGGAAACGAGAGAGAGCTTGGAGGGGGAGTTTGCCTATTCTTAAATGTGGATCACAGAGGTGATCACAACTTTAAGTGGCTTAGAGAATTGTCCATATTCAAACTGGCCAGCTGATAGGTTCTGTCAGTTCCCAGAGGAAACTGTAAGCACCCCTTAGCAAGGACGTCCCTTCCGGGACTACGCTTGCTAACCTATGACAACGTCTATGTTCACCTCTGCAATCAGAGCTAAGGTTTCTGTTTACTGGCTTTCATGCCACCCCCCACACCACCAGTTTCTTTTTCTTTTCTGCTTTCCAACGTGGAATTTATTTTCTTGTGTGAGGGAAATGAAAGCTACTTCTGTATACTACATGCTTGTAAGGTGGTAATGTTTGAAACTAAGTAAACAGTTCAAGCTATCTATTTTCTAAGTCTATGTTTATAGTTGCTGCTCTTTAAATAAGATCAAGTTTATTTTACACTCTAGGTATATGACGAGAAGGATTACAGAAGAGTTAGATTTGTTGGACGACAAAAGGAGGTAACTCATTCTACTTTTTCTCATGGGGGAGGGGATAGTTTGTGGTTTTTTTTTTTTCTTTGTACCTGATAGAAGTGTTTTCAATCTCATTGTCATTAAAAAAACCCCAACAACCAAGAAAATAACTAAACCCAAACCCTACAACCAAAACCGATCAACCAACCAACCAAAACCGAAAAACCCCTACCAAATCCAAACTGCTTTGGATTGTGGGTTTCAGTGGGGCTTTTTTTGTCACTACAGTGAAAATTTTTTTAAGGCAGTTTATAGTAGCTTTTGTCTACTTCCCTGCTTTTGATAGACTTGGAAAACTCAACTTGCTCTACATCTGTTAAGTGCTTGCATTTGTTGTTATAGTTGTAGGCATTTGAGCATAACTTGAAATAGTTTTTGTTTCAAGCATGTGTTTTAATAAATTTTTAGTATGTTTTTAGTGCATTAACATTGAGAAAAATTACATAATTAAATACTCTGCTGAATTGTTAATTTGTTTATATATCTGTTTACATATGTGTTTTGAAGCTTAATTTGCTTCTGTGTCATTAAAATTCCGATCTTTACCAAACTGAATTTTTAATGAGCCTGAGAAGCATTTGCTGCAAGTGGTGTAACAAATAAAAGTAAAACGTAGAGCATTCTGAAATAATGAAGCCTCAAATGCAAAGTCTAGTAATGCCAGCATCATCCAAGTGCAGTGCTGTGAAGGTGGCCCTGTTGCTGCTGCTTAAAATTTCACATATCCACTCTCTTGGTAAGTCTTTTAGCACTGAGGTTTTCTGTAATGATCAAGCAGCACAGCTCCATGAGGGATCTGCTGGTCTTTGGGATAGAAAGAGAACTGTGTCAGCTAAATTGTATTCCTCAATGCCTGAGCCTTTGAATAGTGCCTTAATGATGTAAATGTTTATGTGTAGCAGAGACATTAAATATAAGGTGTGGTAGATTTTTAATGTAGTTGCATATAATTATTCTCTTCCTAAATTAACCTGAACTAATTACACTGATTTCCGAGTTTTCATGTTGAGTTTACCTCACTGTGTGACGGGTACAATTTAACTCACGCTGTGTGACAAAAATGGGGATTCTACACATGAAATAATTAAATGAAAATGTCACTTAAAATGCTGAATTAGCTTACTTCAGGGAGGATAGTTGGCAAAGTAGGTCTCTCCCAAGTGTACTGCCTGCATCTCTGCTACTTCTGTAACTTCGTAGGAAATGCTCCTTAAGCCTAATTCTCCAGGGGGCAGTGGTCACTCCAATGTGCTTTGCCATCAGGTAATTTCAGACTCCATGTGGCGTGGAACACCCAGGGTTTTCAGTTCAGCCCACTTCTTCCTTCTCTAGCAAAAGCCAAGCTCTAAGTCTGCTGAGCATGGTTTAACGCTAAGTTTTAATGGTGAAATTGGGACAAAATTTACATGTTAAATACTTTGAAAGATGTGTGTCTATTAATAGGATCTCTCTCTAGGGGCTTTGCCATTATGTGACAGTGTGTTTCAGCTGCCAATATTAGGGTTGACAGCTGTGTCTGTAGTCTGAATGTTGCCTTGTTTCTGAAGCAAAAGCTCTCCTGGTGACTGTTCTTTCTCAGTCACATCTTCCCTTTGCCTTCAGTGTGGTCCAGGTGGTTGAGTCCTGCTTGGGATCAGCCCAGTCCAGCCATGGCAGCTTTCCTGTCTGGGGATGCAACTTCTGGACTCCCCCAGTCAGGGTGTCTGGGCCTGCGTGCTTCACTTGGCCAGGGACATGGCCTAGAGCATGTGCTTATTGTCCCCTCGCTTCTGCCAGCCTAGTTGTTAGTGAAATCCATGTGTTTTAGCTAAAATCATTGTTCTCTGTGGAGAACCGTGGGTTAGTGCTCTCTGGCAAGGGCCTAAAGCAAGAAGCTGTGAGAAAACTGAGCATGACAACTGCTAAACTGCATCTGCCACAGTCCAAACAGGTCATCCTGCCCTTCTGTAATCCCTGAGGTAGAGCAGGACCTATTTCAACACTGCCATTCCCTCTTCAGCTCTACCCTTTCATTGGGCTGGTGCAGCAGCTGAAGATGTGAGGAGGACTCGCCTCAGTGCCTTCCCTGTAGATCTTTGGACCTGGATCAAATCCAAGTTTGGTTTTATCTGTTTGGTGTCCCAGACCATGTACTGGCACAGGCGGATAGGTGGGAAGAGGAAGAAACGAAATTGTCAAACTGGCACTGTGGCAGGAAAAAAATAGCTCATTGATTTATGCTTGGAGCAAGACACATCTGGATGTGCTGAGGGAATCAGCCCCTTCATGCTAAGTACTGCTGTGCTTTAGTTGAAGGGGTATGTTGTAACTGCAGCCACTTGGTTTTTTTGTTTCTTTTGTTTTTTATGGCATTTTTTTCCAGTGAATTCCTAGACTGTCTCTTGTTTGGTAGGCTGAACCACAGACAGGTCTTAGGTATACAGTGGATGGGAAGTTTTTGCTTCCCTCTCTTCACGTAAGTACCTTTTGTGGTAAGAAATGTTGAGATGAGTGGAGTTCTTGCTTCTAATCTTGAAGCAAAGGTGTATCAAGATTTTATCTCCCTCCTCCTGTAGCACGAAATGAAGGATGCACAATTTTGAGCATTATTAGAAGCAGCAGTAAAAGTCCTTGCTCTTTGGCAGAAATTACATGACTTGTGGATGCAGGCCCCAGACAGTGAGGTTTTTGATGTTGCCAATTTCTTCCAATACCGAAACCTAATTTTTTGTTAACTTTTTTTAGCTATCCTCTTTTGTTAAGGACAAATTCTTAGTTGGCAAATCTGAATTTTCTATTACTGTACCAAAAAACGCAGATTTTGGGGAGACTTAATGAGAGAGGCTTTGTGAAAGATGCTAAGGTGTTATGTAGCAGGATTATATAAAAACACCACTGTAGTTCCTAGGGATTTATGTAATGGGTGTGTGGCTGTCTTTTTCCCAAGAATCTCGTCTTTATTCAAATACCAGCATGTTTATGAACCTTAAGCATAGAGAGCAGTAGATAGTGCCTCCTTTGGGTGTGCATAGTATTTGATACTTGTGTGTGTAACGTGGCCTTTGAAAAAGGTGGCCCCTCCTGGAGTACTTTCCCCTGAATTGTAGCAGTAGTTGTCTGCTCAGTGCAGACTTGGAGAGTATTGGGGTGCTGTAGGTCCAGCTGAGGGACAACCTGCTGTGTCACCAGCCTGTCCAGACGTGGATATGTTTTCTTGGCCATGCAGGTGTGCTCTAGGAAGAAGTCCTGCTTGTCAGTGATGTGCATATTCAGAAAGTGTGCATGATGGATTTACAGAGTGGAGTAGTAGCATTTAGAGGTTTTTCGGTTTTTTCTGTGCTGAACAATTTGTCTTTCTGACTGTTGTTATGCACCACATTCATGTTTTCATGAGATTCCTGTGCAGTGATAGAAAAAGGTATATGGCTAGAGGCTCTAAATTACCAGCAGTTGTTTTATCTCATGCCTGACCTTACTTGTCTCACTATTATTTTTGAGTTTATCAGCACAGATTCTTCTGCAATTTTATCATGTAGTCACTAAAGCAGAATGCAGTGTTGGTTAAATATCTTCTGTTCTTGTCTACTTGTTCCTGCTCACCTCGCTGCTGAATCTGCTGAAACCTGAGCACTGATGTGGCCTGTGTTTCAGGGGAAAGTGGTTAGTTTTGCAGAGTTTAGTGTATAGTTCATTGATCTGTCTTATAGCAGAGCCTAAGAGTTGGTGGAGGAGTTGGGAAGAAACCTAAGCAGGAACTTCACAAAATGGCTGTAGTAGAACTGCCTCGGGAGGCAGCAAATAGCAGTTGCTTTCTGTTTGAGTGGGAATGGTATCTGAAAGCTTCCCTCTTTTTCTTACAGGTGAACAAGAATTTTGCAATTGATTTGATAGCAGAGCAGCCTGTGAGTCAAGTTGAAAGCAGAGTGATATCCTGCGATGGTGGTGGTGGAGCTTTGGGACATCCTAAAGTATACATAAACTTGGTAATGTCATTATTCTGCATATAGCATGTTTTGCCTGTACATTCTTTTTTTGTAAGATAATCTAGTTTTTGGAATGTTAGTTTAACAAAATAAAAGGAGTAACCACCTGAGGTGCTCATTTGATTTGGTGCCTGATATAAATCAGAAGAATTAGAGGGCTTCCATTTGAATTTACAGAAATTCCTTTTTGAAATTTTGGTTTGTTTAGTAGGACAGTATTTTTTAAAAAGAAATCAGGTGAAGTAGTAAGAGCAACCACTGAGAGCAAAAATTAACATCCTTGCTCCTTGCTGCATTTTGGAACTCTTACTCTAATTATTTAAGTGCCACCATGTAGTTTGACCATACATTTGCAGTATTCTTAGGAATATGCAGTTTATTTTCAATCTTGCAAGTTCCAGGGGAAAAAAGGAGGCAAACCAAAAAAACCAACCCCTCTTTCAGTTTGTGGGAATCTTGGTAGTTCTGAAGACTGAATATTTCAGTCATGGCCAGAGAATGAAGAATAAATGTTGTCTTACCCTCCTATTGACATTACTGATAATTTCCAGTGTATTCTTGTTCTCGAGAGTAAAAATATTGAAGCTACTGTCCTATAACCTTAGTTGATCCAGCTGTTGCTTAGGTACTGTTCTCAGGTAGACCCTGATTGCAGATGCTTAAAGTCTTTGCTTGCTCTCCAAAACTTTGACATTCCCTAATGCCTGAAAGAATGGTGGGGAAGAGCTGGTGTCCTCTCGTGTCAGTGTTGTTGTGACTTCTAACTAGAATCATAAGCATTTCTATTTTGAACACAGTAAGAACTTTGTAGTAATTCATTTTACATTATTCAAGGTCAAATGTTTTGTGACACTTAGGAAGGACATCAGCCTTAACTTCTGCAGCACACTCCTGATCTTTATGATGATTTGTTTCACTTGTGCTAAGCTCTTGAAGAATGCTTTATATTTTGTGGATTTTGAGACCTTTTTTGTGTTTACAATCAAATTACAATTTGTCTGTGATTTAGTTATTGAAAAGTAAAGTCTGCAAACCAAACGGTATTAGATTAGCTACTTTTCCTTACTCCTAACAACTGAAATCCAGGCTTTTGGGAATGGAGGGGAGTTTGGATTTTTCAATTCTAATCCTTTTTTAAGGGGAACCATGAGTTTAACTTTGTTTCATGACTGGAAGTAGTTCTGTTGCTAAATAACAGAAGATCCCTGAGTATTTAACTGTATTGTGTTTTGTCATGTTAGGAAAGACTTCAATGACAGCTTCAAGTCAGTCACTCTTCAAAATTCTAAAAAAATACATGTATCTTTTTGAGAAAATAATGAAATTTTATACAGCAGTAATTGCTCCTTTTCTAGAAAGCACTTTCTTTCAGCATTTCTCATGGATTCCTACTGAAATTTTCTCCTTCCTACAACTAACTCTGTTACTGACTGAAATTCCTGTCTAGGAAGTGCCAAATCCTATTCTGTATTAAAATAATTGTGAAATGATCTTTTCAGAACATTGGAACAGATATGACTGAACTGGCTTAAGATGTCCAGTTTGGTAAAGGATCTTGTATTACTGAAGAGATATCACTTGGTTTGACTTTTAACTTATATTGGTGAAATTAGGCCTGGTAGTTGAAAGTCTGGCAAAAGGCAAGCTGCATAGGATACAGAAATAAAGCATGAACCTCATACCATCATCTTTGCTTCCAGTGTTTCAAATAAGATTAAACTCTGTACTTTGGCTATATATATCGGTTTTAAGATGGCACAAATAAATAAGAGAAAAATTGTAATTTCTTAAAAGTTTTTTAAAGTGAAACTAGCAGCTGTTGTATTTTTATCTTTTTGCAGGACAAAGAGACAAAGACTGGAACATGTGGCTACTGTGGACTTCAGTTTAAACAGAAACATCACTGAAAGATTATCCCTGTGTGCTTGCAGATTTCTGTTCAGGTGTTAACGTTCAACTATAAATAAAAAATACATTTAGAAAGCCAAGATTTGTCTTTATCTTAACTATGGAAGGTCCACTGTATATTTTTAAAACCCAGCTTGTCAGGTGTTTGAGAGCTGAATGGTATTACAATATCTGCTTTGTACTTAATTTAGTTTTCATGTTTGGCAGACTTCTTGCAGGCTTGGTAGTGGTGTTTGCCTGCAGACAGGTTTAGTTTGTACTGGGTAGATATGTATTCTTTTCAACACTGAATGGGCTGTAACTGTTTACTGGGTGATTAATTATCCTAGGTCTTTGTCTTTTGTCACTATGTGACACTCTTAATTGGTTCATGGCCCAGTATCTATAGCTAGGTTCACAAATGGAAGTGCAAAGATATTACGATACTCAGCATTACAACACTCGCTCCTGGAAGCAAGATTGTCAGCCCTGAATTAAGCAGCTGCTCTTGCTACTTGTTTAAAAGAAACCACCAGTGCCTGGAATGGTAATCAGTGTGAGCTGGAGAACTACCTGAGCTGGCACGTGTGAAAAGTGAGGACATAACCATTTGCCCTTCATTTTGGGGGGGTGAGAGTGTATCTGGTTCTTGGGATTCACACCCTTGAAACCTCTGTAGGAACTGGGACTTGTCAGACAAAGTAGGCATTGCTCCATTACAGGTGGTAGCTTTTGCTCCTTTAATACAGGAAACTTGACATTGTGAGCATCCACCTAGGCTGTGTGAGGCAAGTTGAGGGACATATTTACCTACTTGCTTAATTTCACTTAGGTAGCATTCTGTCATGTGAGCATGACTTTCAAACAGGGCCTCTGTCTGCAGCAGAAGGGTCTGAGTTTGGTTTGGTCTTTGCTCCACAAAGCATTTCAGTCTGTTGTTAGTAAATTACTTTTTTTTTTTAAATGCTGGTGATGGAACATGGTCCCAGGGAGTAATTGCTGCTTGTCTAAAGTTTAACAGGGTAGGATTCTAAACCTGCTGTTTAAGTAGTTAAGATTGATGTGGTTGTATCAAGCTGAACCAAATCATGTGGGCATAAAGCTGCTTAACTTGCTTGTGTCAATTTATAGACGAAATTGTACCAACTCAGACTTAAAGCAAGGTCTGAATGGTTCTCTCTGTAGAAGTCACGTGTTTAGAGGCCATACTGCATGTGAGTAATTGCATGGACACCCCTCCTCTTTTTTCATTCACTCCAGCTGTAAAAGCTTCTCTGTCTCTCTGTCTCTTCCCCTTTTTCCTCCTTCCCTCACTTTTTCTCCTTTTCATTACTGCTGGTTTCAGTGATCATCTGGCCTTCAATTTATTCCTTGTAATGACCTAGATTTAGGAAGTACTAGTTAGAGTTATGTGTTGTTGTGCATTGTAGGTTACTGAGTACTGACTTTCAATAAGGGCAGGGTCTGTTATGAAGGTTGTAATTTTGTAATGTTAGTGCAGCAGCCAAGTTAATATGTTGTGTTTTGAGTAGCACCTGAGCACATACAAAGATGCCAGCAGATACTTCCATGAAAGTCAGTAATTTGCAATCTGACCTTATGCAAAGTATCTGTCAACTGAGCATAAATGGGATGTTATGAACAGTCTTCTTGTAAGTCTCATGCTTGAGCTAGCAGTGTCTGTCTTGAAGCATAAATCTGGTTGCATTTTAGTCTGGCTCTCTACCAGTTCGTAGGGTGTCTTGGCTGGCAGAATTCTCTCATGGTGCAATCATCTCTGCAAAGAGACCTGAAACAAATAATTGTATGCGGTCCCCTTCCTTGGACCTTTGATGTTCCAATGAATAATATATCTGCTTGGATCACTGCTGCTCATAATAAATTAACAATGTTTAAATTGGCATGGCATCTGCTGAGGACCCAGACAAATTCCATCCCACTGGTTTGAACTATGGAATGCTGTTCTTGGATGTTCTCCCTGAAGTACTTGTGCTGTGAAGCTGGTGACACCAGTGAAACAAAGGCCTCTACTTCGCTCCAGTGATCTCCATAGGGAGACTTCAGACTTTGCTTCTTATCGTTTCCTGTGTGCTAGGCTCGTGTAACTGCTTGGGAATGACTGTTTGTGTGAAGTCTTGCACTTTGAACTATGCCATCCACATACCTGTGGGAAGGCCCCCTTGATTTGCAGGAAAAAGAAGTGGGGAAAAGCAAGAACTTTTACTTTGCTGGTTGCCTCAAGCAGATGCATGTGGAAATGGATCTGTGAGGATACACTAAAAGTATCTAAAGTAAGGGTACCCTTATTTTGATGCTGATACATCAGTATCAAAGTAAGGGTAGAGTAAACCAGGTAAGTACCAAAGCAACTTTACAGTTCTGAGGCCGCAAATTCAGACTCTAAAGCAGTATGAATTAAAACTTTCAGACTTAAGTTGTATCAGTCACTGTTTTGTTCTTCATAGATAATTCATTCCAGGCTGGAACTACAGTGTCTGATTAGCAGAGTACAAACCACAGTTTATACTCTGTCACTATGGAAATGTGAAGTACTAACACATGATAATGGTCACAACTTTATCTTGCCTTTACCTAGTAAAACCAGATAGGCTTTTTCCCCTTTATTGCTGCGTACATTAAGGTTGGTGAAAACCATGATGTATTTAAACTTCCAAAATAGGTAAGGACCATCCATCCTTTTCCCTACATTACTTGGTAGCTCTCTGTCCTCTAATTAAAAATTAACTAAAGTGTATTTACAAGGCAAGTTCTGTTTACAAGAGCACAAACCAGTACTATGACTATGGCACAATATGCAAAAGCACTTTTTCTAAATTTTTTCAGTCGTATGGCATCTGCTTGTGCTCTGGAAGTTGCTCTTGTAAAAGGCTTCTCCAAATCAACAAATAGTATCCCTAAATTTCTTCTTCTCTGACCTGCCATTAATATTTACTCTTTTTATTTAAGGGTCTTGCAAGTATCAGACAAAATACAGCATGCTGTAATAGCAGTAAAAATGTTTGCTTTTGTAATATCCACATTGTTGGCAGTGTTTGCTGTGTTCCTTGCTAGTGGTATACATTGTTTTGAGAGACAATACTTGTTAGTTTAGAGCAAGTACTAAATTAGGCCACATGGATTAAAGACTTACCTCCATATTCAGTGGGCAGCTAGTAGAGCTGTAAAGTTAAGTAATATGTACATTGTAAGTGGTTGAAGGAAAAGGAAAACAGGACACTGATAGTAAGCATAACTAAGGCCAATATGGAGCACTGAATTACTTTAGAATCAAGCAGATGTATTGGTCTAATGTGAGAAGGATGTGGTGTAATTGTGACGTGATGTAAAAAGATTGGCAAATTAAAAGATGTATGTATTATATTATGTAATTGTATAATAGGAAGTCAATGCAATAATTTCCAGTAATAGGCACTCAAGGGGTTGCTCTTTAGTACTGGCTAAATTTAGCCATTTTTAAATTGGCATGCTCAGATAATGAGTTTCAACAGGGCTGTCCAATGAGCATCCTGGATCATTAATGCTGATTTTTTTATAAGCTTTGAAATGGTGGAGAAAGAGCACAAAAATGGCTAACGTGCCAGCATTCAAAGGGGGTAAAAGGCATGACCTGGATAATTACATGTCTGTCAGCTTGACATCACTTCTGGGCAAAATAATAAGGGACCTAATTAATAATGAATTAAAGAAGTGTTGTATAATTAGTGCCAATCAACATGAGTTATAGGAAAGCTAGACCATGTCAAGTTAGCATGATATATTTTTGATGAAATTAGAAAAAGTGGTTGATAAAGCTAAAAGTGTTACTGTAATATCCTCTGATTTCTTTGAAGATTAGAGTTAGTAGTCCATATTTTGATTCAGAAATGAAACTCATGTAATCAACCAGCAACATTTCATGGATTTTACGTGTGTTAAAGGGTAGATAATTCTTAGGTGAGAAGCTGTCAGTGTAAAATGAGACTCCTTGCTGAAAGGATGCATTCTTCCTGGACTCCTCATGGCATCCTTTCTCAGTTCCATGGCACTTTGCTTCTTAGGAGTGTCCTAAAAAACCATGTAATAGCTACTGATGGTTTGCTGGGGATTGAAAGGTTGAAGCATTGTTAAATAAGGGAGAGGATTCAGCAGTGATTCTGTTCGCTGCCACTTACGCTGCCAAGGCTGGCACAGAGCTGAATGTGTTTCAATGGAATGAATGGTACAGGAAAAATGTAATGCTGTCTGTATTTATTGTAAAAAATGTATTTCTGGGAAGTGATAATTGTAACAGCCTGATTTGCAATTTATCCTGTGTGAGTAGCAGCCCTAGTAACTTCAGGTTACAGGAAACACTGACTACTGCGTTTGACTGGGGGAGTTTGTTGTTCATCAAACGCTATGAATTTCCAGTCCAATTCTGTGTCTTAAATAACGTCAATGAACTTTGAAGGAATAAATAGAGATGTGTTCAGCAGGCACAGCTTTCTGAATTTTACATGAGTCAGTTTGTCACTTGAATACTGAGTATCTCCAGTTTGAAATCTGTGATTCATTAATATGGCTAAATTAAGGAAAGTTCAGAGAAAGCCTTGGCACTAATTAAAAGAGTAGAAAATATATAGTGTAGTGAAAGATCTAACAAGCTTTGTCTTTGCATTGCCTTATAAATGAGGTTTAGGGGATGACTTGATCAAGGGTCTACCAGTACAAATGCAGGGAACAAAACCTTGATAATGGGATCTTTAGTCTGACTAAAAACAATGAGCTCTAGTGGCTGGAAGCTATAGACAAGCAGATTCAGATGAGGGGAAAGGAGGCTTCACGGTGTGGGACTTACCAAGCATTGCAGTAAATTCTGAAGCATTCTTGACTCTATTTTTAAGGTTGGTATTTTCTAAAATGTGTATTAATTGGAACAAGACTGGAATCTGAAAACCATTATGGACTGTGTTCCAAAGGTAATTATATCCTTGCAGTGGTCCATTCTTAATCTTTGAAATGAAATATGTATAAGGCCAGAGATAGTGGTTCCATTGAACAGTGGTGCTGTTAAAAATGCCTTCCAGACCGTGTTCTGAATAAGATTCAGAAAGGACTTGAACTTCTGTTTTCCCACAAAAAATATTCTAGTGGTCTGAGTGATGGGGACTTGAACTTTACTGTTGCAAAATAATATTTGGCTTTGTAGCAATGTGGAAAAAGACCAAACCTCAAATCCTGATATTAATCATGATGAAGAATTGTCATCATCTGCTCAGTGTCTAACAAAGCCAGACAAACTAAAATAAAGTCAGTGCTTCAGGACATGGACAATTAGAGGACTTCAGATCTGTTCTCACCTTCTCATTTAAGAGAACATATGTGAAATCTGCCTACCTTTTGTGATGAAAATGTAAAAGGATTGTTTCCATTCAAACTGAAGTCCCAGATTCCAAAGGTTATTGTAATTTTATTTTTGTCAGTATTGCTTTTGTGGTGCTCTCAATGCTATACCAGATTCTGGATTGAAGAGACTTGTACTTTTCTAAGCTTTGCTTACCCACTTGAATGCCGCTCTTGATTCCAGTGGCTTCTCACATTTTCCATGGCTTTGATGAAGTAGCTAGCATTCAGCATCTCCTGTATTGGATAGTAGCATCTTCCTCAAGAATAGCCATGGAATAAACTGTTTGCTGATTAATCATGAAATATCTGTTTTTTATGCCAACTAGCATAAATTAGACATCAGATTCAGATGTTTTGAGAAGCCTGAGACAATGTTAGGGAAACTTGTACTTATCGGTAAAACATATGTCTTTACTAATGCTAAGAACAATTGAATGGATTTTTAAAGTGTATTAAAAAAACAAACAAAAAAATCCCAACACTTCCTCTCCCCTCTCCCTCCCTAAAAAAAAAAACCCAAACCACCCCAAACAATAATCTTTGATAGTGGTTACAAGAAAGAGATACAAAGCCCAGGAATTTTCAAAAGAGAGAAAATATTTGACTCATTATGCCCAATGGGTTGGAAAAGAGCTGGTACTTATATTAAACAATGGTGAAATATGTTCTGTTCCAATGATAAGTGGAAAGGATGTTAGGCATATACTCCCAGTAAAAACCTTTAGACCTGCAGGACTGGATAACTTTGAAAATAGTTGTCTGAAGAGCTTTCACTGTTCCCTCCATTAACAGATCTAACCTCTCAGAATAGAGGTGAGCATTCAGAAGATGGCAGGAAATACATTTAGTGCAGCAATATTTAAAGATGCTGTTGATGACAGTATCTTGCTGCTCATTTTGGCTGTTTCCTGCTCCGTTAAAAGAGTATTAGCATCTGTTACTTTACCTCCATGAAGGTTTTTATACACTGTGTCCTGCAACTTGTTTTCTTTTGCTAAGTCGCACAGAACAAGTTTGGGGGTTTTTTTGTGACTGAACACTGGGCAATTTTTCAACACATTTTACTAGCTACAACACATATTACTAGCTACAGTGAATATAATAACTTAGAATTAAGAACATTGCTGCTGCATGGAGAAATAAAATAGCAGGGAGGGAATCCCCTTTTTATTTAAGGGAATGCGTTCACCTTTTTGGATAGCACAGTGTTGGAAACTTATGCAGACTTGGTTGTCTGCCGTGCCCTTTAGATCCTTACTCGTTGTGGCTCCTGTGCTACAGATTTGTTCTGGATGCTTGTTCTGATCCTGACTGTGTGACCTTGCACTTGAGTGTATGAAATTTCATTGGGCTTGGATGTACTCAGCTGAGTGGTTCAAATCACTTTGTAGGCAGTTCTACCCCTGTCTTTTACATTCCTCTGCACATATTTGCATAACCAGACATGGGTTTGTATTTCTTTCTAATTCTGGGTAACAATTTTGCGTGGTGTCAGGCCTTGCCTAATGAGAAACATCCTTGTTTGACAAGAATTTCGTCATTTGGAACAATTTTTTGTAATCTACCACCTACCTATTTCTAATTTCATCCGATAGCAGAAATATAACAATAGTGTAAAACTTTTCCTAAAGCACTCAAACATTTATGGGCCTTACATCTTACAATATGGATTTCCCCTAGTGTGCTATCTTCTATAAATTCTGAAAAATCTAGGTAGAACATTTTCTGCATTCCCTATGTTTTACAGGTTTTAATCTTTTGTTTCAGTTCTTTTGGTATGATTGTATGCATCAATAGCTTATGTAGTTATTCGTGACTATGATCTGCTATTCCCTCTTAAAGCAGGTGCTTTCCTGGAGTTGCTAACTGACTGAAAAGCGATGAAAATTTCAGAACAACAGTGATTTTTTGTCTGTGATTTTTTTTTTCTTTGCAAATATTGGGATGAATATGTTGTGTTCGTGATGGAGGAATACCCAAACCAGGAATTATTTACTTATTCAATTAATGAAGAGTGAAACCCTTCATTTTCTCGCTTGTGATTAAGATTTTCAATTCTCAAGTTCTGTCTGAATACTTGAAAAATATGTTTCAAAACAGGAGCATTTGGAGGAAAATAAGCCCCATTCCAATAAGAATTTTTTTCGACTTCTCATGTGTATTTTAAGGGGGTTTTATCAACAGTTCTAGTAATATTTCTGCTTATTACTTAATGAACAAAAAAACTAGTGGGTTAGCACTGTTCTCTTTGTTTGGTGAAGTTGATCACTTCCACATTTGAAGTTGCTGTTATGAGCTCTGTAACTCTGTACTGCTGTTGGAACAGCAAAAAAATTCTTGGAAATGAAGTGTGTGAATCGAGAAACCTGGTCTGTTGTGCTGTACCCATTTGAGTCAGAGAGGAATAAGCATGCCAGACTTGCTGTATTGGAATTACTTGTGCTTCATCTAAGGTCAGAATTATGAATAACCTGACTTCTGATGACCTGTGTGGTCATAATCTATGACCTGTTTTCCTTCCATAAAGGATACAGAGCTTCATAGTCCATGAAGCATCAAGCTCAAATTCTTGTGTTGCTCAAGCAGATTATCTTACTGCCAATGACACTTCCTTGGCAGGTGGCTTCTTGGTGTTTTGGGGAACTTCCATTTCATTCACCTATTTTTCATTTTTATATAAATCCTCCTTTTTAATTTTCACATAACCTGAGAAAAGTGCATTTGGAAGCTGAAAAGAAGCTGATATTATAAAATTGTTGTGATCTGAATACTGGTCTTTTTCTACATTCCTGTGTTTCACAGAGTACCTCTGCTTACTTGCCTCTGTTTGGACCATTCCATACAATTACATGTATGCAGGTAATATGTCATGGTTTACCTTTCACCTCTCAAATATGTAATAACTGGGGCTAGGCTGCTGCCTGGGAGCTCGTGATGAGTGCCTGTAAGGATGAATTCTCTCAAAAATTCACTGAACTCCTTAAGCAATTTCATGCTAAATTTGGAATCTGTGTCCGCAGTCAAGGGAAAATGGTGTGGGAATACATGCTCTGTAGAATATTTTGGTCTAAAGCTTTCATGGGTTTTGGTGTTGACAGACTAGTTAAGATTCTGTTTATCTGGAGCTCTGAAGAAGTGACCTTTCCTATGAACTGTATTTGTGGAGATAGGAAAAAAACCCATAATTTGTAGGTAATGCCCATTTTATTTCATTTTACCCTCTATTGTCCATAGAGTATTCTGCTCTCCAGACTGTCTGGTTTGGTGGAGGGGATTTTTCTGATTCATGAATCATCTAAAACAATGTAAGGAAGCATGAACTAGGGTCTTAATCCGTTTTGCATCTAGCTGAGTCTTACAAACTCTTAAGCTAGCATCTGCTTTTTTCCTGTCTGCATGTTTTTTTCTGAGTGCGTGAATTTCTGCTGAGTTGATTAGTTGATGGCAAAATGTTAGGAGAAAAGGGACATGGCTACTTTCCTACAGTAAGAGCACTCTGGTATATAGGATGTGCTCAGTAATACAAGGGGCTTGCAGTGCAAACTTTCAAATAATGAGCACAGGCATCAGAGCTTTGGTTAAAAGAAGTATGGAATAAAATTCCTTTCTTCCTTTCCTTTATGACTACTTGATACAATTTAAAAGTTAGAGCTGGAGTGTATGCAACAAACCCAAACTCTTCAGTATGAGAAATAAGCTCAGATTATTTCCTTTTTATCCATACTTTTTTACTTTCTGTACAGTCCTCACCGAGTTGTATTCATTGCATGAGGATTTCACTAAACGGATCTTTAAAATATTTTTGCAAATATATGGATAGCATTCCATGGTGGTAAATCTTAAGTTAGTTACAAAGCAAACATGACGCAGCACTTCCTTCACTATGAAGGTGAGAGAACAGAGCCTTGTGTCATTTGAGTAAAAATATTCATGTGTGTATTATTGGAAAATTAGTTGGAAAAATTTGGGGGAAAAAAAGAAACCCACGATGATTTAATACTTCTTTTTGATGGCTTACCAGTGAAGCCAAGGAAAGTCACACTGTCAGCTCATCACTCTGAACCCCATGGTACTATCTGAAGTGCTTCATGTATCATTCATTACAGCAGGTAGAGGGACAGTGAAATGTGGTTCACTTTAGCAGGAAACTCCTTTAGGACTGTTTGGTTAAGTGACTTAATGGCTTATTCTTAATGTTCTTTTCTTTTATCTTGAGACCTTATAACTCAAAATGACCGAAAATAATTCAAATTCTTCTTGGCAGCAGGTCACCTGTGAAATATTTTCTGTCCAACTTTGTTACTTTTGAATACAAAATGCCAAGAAAAACATGTGTGCGTGTCTGGGTATATGAAAAACTTACACATATATACATCTTATATGTACATCTATGGCTCCTTTTCATCTTCTGTATACTTATGTGGGCATTTACAATGGCAACAAAGAAAAAGTGTTTCAAATCAGATAATCTGTACCTCATTATAATCTGCTCCCTTTTAAAAGCACTTAAGTTTTGACATGAGCCACTGATAAGTGACATAAAGGCAGAAACAAAGGTGAATTAGAAGCAGTGGGACTTAATGGGAGAGGGAAAGATGTAGTGAAGAGATGAGAGCTAGTGAGCATTTGGGGAGAAGAGGGGAATTCAGAAGCAGAAAACTTTGGTCTAAATTTTTTTTCTGATTTCTCTTTTTGTAATGTGGAAAATATCTATCTATGTTACACAGAGGAATTTTTGGAAATCATTAAATCCAGGTACAAATAGAAGAACTTGGAAACTATTTAAAAATAAAATGCCTCAGAACTTTCTAGAAGGATAATTGCATTCATTCTCCATACATATTTTAAATTTCATTATCAGAAGAGGAAAAAATGGACAGTCAAAATGAACATTTTATGTAGGTAGAATTTGCCCAGAAAAAAAATCCTTTTTTAGGTATACTGCGATTTTGTGCAGATATAGAAAAAATGACAAGTTCAAAGGTAGTGGTGTCTTGGGCTGTGATCAGAGAAATCACAGTTAACAGTCCCTCTCTGTAAGATTCTGATATAAGTAGAACAAAACAGATTAAATACAAATCCGACAGAAGGGAGTGAATCCAGTGACTCCAAGCAACATATATATAAAGAGACAATAGCAAGTATCTCCTTTCCAACTTATGTTTTATAATTAGCTGATCAAAATGGAATTTATTTATTAGCATTTTGTGATCTATTCAGCTGTGAATAGGAGAGATATCTGGCAGCTGCTAGAAGCAGAGCAGGAGGTACTGCAGCACTTTTCAACCCTGACCCAGAGCCTGACTGTAAGACTGCTGCTCTCCTCTTGTACTCCTCTTCCTTAAGGCGCAAACCATCCTCACAAGTACTAAAGGAAGCCTCCTATTCACATTTTAAAAACCTGACCATCTAAAAAGAGAGGCAGTTTTGGTTTGAAGCTGGTTTTCTTGGACCCTATGCATTTCTAACCTTCTGCTTAAAAGAGATGGTGTATTAACTAATTTCTTTTGATAATAAAAGCTTGGACAGAAAGTCTTAATTGTGAATCTACAGATGACTCAAAACATGCTTTTAACTTTACGATTTTTTTCAGTACAGCTATAGAGCTGCTTGTTGTTGCCTTTGACTTTCATTGTTAACCAAATCTTGCTTTGTGTCTTATCTTTCTGGCATTCTGATGCTCTCTTGACATCTTGCTTTATATTAATTTTCCATGATGTGTCTCTAACATCACTTCCTGTGTAAATCCTTTCACAAGACAGATTGTTTACTGAAGATTTCTGTAATTGGTGTACCAGTACCAAAAGCTCCTACTGAGAACTTCATGCAGTGTAGCCATTTCTGCTCAGGTGTAAAATATTTTTTTGAAAACTACTTCCAGTGTTTTATTATCCTCAAAGCATCTTTAAACCAATATTTGTTCTAATCTTGCATTATAACTGCCCCCGTTTAAGTTTACTTGGTTTAAGTGAAATAAAACAGAAAGTATTGTTGCGGCCTCTTCCACATATGCACATCCAAAGATGTACCTTCTGAACAGACCATGGGAGCAAGTAGATGCAGGTACCAGTTTGTGGCACTGTAGTGGTGTAGAATTTTAAAGTGGGGGAGAATTATTTTGTTATTTCCAGGAAAACTGTTTGACAGGTGCTTTCATTTTCTTGGCAGGCAGTACCTCAGTTACTGTCAGGGCACTTCTGCCCCCCCCAACATCTCCCCAGTATCAAATAATGGCACACAGAAACACTGATCTGTACTTCTTAATCTTGGTTACATAAAGCATAAGGCTTGCTAAAGAATTTAAGTATTGGGTGTGAAAAGTCATAACAGTTCAAGCTGTTCACTCATCATTCTTCTCCAGCACTGTGGTCTCTTGTGGATGTCAACCCCTCTCCTTTTGCACTGCCGATTGAAACTACTGAAACAGGCAGGGTGCCTGGAACCTGATCTTCCTGAGCATTTTGCATGGCCTTAAACAAAACAAAAAGCCAAACCCAAAGCACAAACCTCACAGTTTTCCCTTCTTCTGTTCTTTTCACAGAAGTAACCCCGACCAGTAGTAGAAGTTGAAGCTGTGAAACTATTTAGGTGCTGTGTAGGGATGCCAGTGCCCCTCATCCCACAATCATGACTTATTCTTTGGTTTTTTAACATGGATTTAAGATCATTATCTTGTAACTAGTATTTTTTTTATTTAAAGTTCTAGGTCCTCTTGTTATTTCTATATGGTTCCTTGAAATTTGCTAAGACCAAAGAGTCTTCAAAGTCTTGCAGTAGTGAGTTCCTCAATACACACACATTTTATGGGGAAAAAATGTATTTTTTTGGGGGGTTGTGTTTTCCATTTTTATATTTCTTGACTGCCTTGTCGTAATCGGTCCTGATGGACATTCTGTATATGTCTTACAATGCAAAGGAGAGTCAATAAACACCCTGTATTTTAGGATATCTATTTCTTGATATTTTAAAGGGGGCTTTTAATTATTTCTCTGAAAATTACATGTTGCTATTGTGTATGTGAAGTGCAGGTTTGGATATTTTTCATGTGGAAATGCCTTGGGTTGTAGAAGTGCCATTTTAATTGTCCTGGAAATTTTCAGTCCTTTAAAGTGGCAAGATTCCCCTTTAATTTGCCCTTCTTAGGCATATCCAGTCTGTCAAAATCTGATGAACATCTGAAGAAACCAGGCTGTGCTACTGCCAAGGGAGTAACAGCTGCTGCTACAGCAGCCAAAGCTGCAACTGCAGTGGCTACCTCTGTGCTGAAAATGCTGACCTGTCACTGTAGTAGAGCTTGGAGTAGTGGCTTCTGCTGCTACAGTTCTACAGAGTATTGTCAAGGTTTAGTGGTGGGTTTTTTTTAAGGTTCAAGCAAAAAAATAAATTTTAAGACTTTTTTTTTTTTTTTTAAGAATGATATTAGAAGAGTGTTTCTGTTGTAATTTTCTGAAGCACTCAGAATCTAGAACTGAGCCTTCAATCATCTGCATGCACTTCCTGTCTTTTCTGCACCTGCATTTGGATTCTGACTTGCATGGTCATATGCAATTTTTCCCACATTGATCTTGCCTTATTTAGACTGCAGAGTAGAAACACCCAAGGATGGAAAGCTGGTTTTGTGAGCAGCAGTGGAACTGCTCTTTTGAGCATTTCACTTTTCAGTAACAGCCTCGTGATGTAGTCACTTGCATGTAGGTTGATGTGGTCCATTCTTATTCATCTCTTTGCTATTTTAGTGATTTCAGTCATGGAATCATAGAATGGCTTGGATTAAAAGGGATCTTTAAAGATCATCCAGCTCCAATCCTCCATCAAAGGTTAGGGAGATCTCCCACTAGACCAGCCACATCCAACGTGGCCTTGAACACTTCTAGGTATGGGGAATTCCCAGCTTCTGTGGGCAACCTGTTCCAGTGTCAAACCAATGTAATTGTAAAAAGTTTCTTACTTATATCTAATCTAAACCTACTTTCTTTCAATTTGTAACCATTTGCGCTTGTCTTTCACTACAGGCTCTGGTAAAAACAGCCTCTCTATTCCTCTTCCTTAAAAGCCCCCTTACAGTATTCCAAGGCCATGATAAGGTCTCTCCAGATCATTCTCTTTTTCATGCTGAACACTCCAACTCTCTCAGTCTGTCTTCTCAGGACAGGTGTTCCAGCCCATTAGTCATTTTCCTGACCCTCTTCTGGACCTGCTCCAAGAGGCTCCTTGTACTGGGGACCCCAGAAGTGGATGCAGTGCTCTGGATGGGCCTTCACAAGAGTGGAGCAGAGGGGAGAACCACCTCCCTGCTGGCCACACTTCTTTTTGTGCAGTTCAAGGTGCAAGAGCACGTTGCTGGCTCATAGAAAGTTCTATATCCACCAGCGTCCCTAAGTCCTTCCCTTCAGCTCTGCTTGCAGTCCGTTCATCACTCAGCCTGTACTGCTACTGGTGACTGCAGCAACACAAGTGCAAGACTGCACATGGCCTTGTTTAACCTCATGAGGTTGTGACCTACTTCTCAAGCCTGTCAAAATCCCTCTGGATTGCATACTTTTCCTATGCAACCAGGTTTATTTTTAAAAACTGCTAGTCAGATCTCTTAACAGATTAATGTGTTTGGAAACAAGAATTTCCTAGGGTTCCATGGATTTTCTGATGAAAATTTTACTCCATTTTAGAAACTATTATCAACTTACTGATGTTACAGTCTAAGAAACACTGCCAAACCACAAAGGTGGGCTTGGAAATGGGAAGTTTTCAGAAAGAGCCTCCTCCTCAAAGAGAGAGTCCAGAAGGAGACATGGGAGTGCAGAAGTTGCCAAAGTGATGGAGAAAAGAGGATTGAAAGCATTTTTTTTCCTTTTGTTGTTTATTGTCCAGTGGTGAAGGGGCAGAGGCTTGGCCACTGATAGAGAGGCAGACATACACTCCAGAAGGATGGGGGAGAGAATCAAAAGACTAAAAGTGAGAAAACTCGTGGGTTGAGATAAAGAGAGTTTAATAGAGCAAAAGCTGTGCGCTCCAGCAAAGCAAAACAAGGCATTCATTCACTATTTCCCATGGGCAGGCAGGTGTTCAGCCATCCCCAGGAGAGCAGGGCCTCATCACGTCACAGTGACTTGAAAAGGCAAAACATCATTGCTCCAAATCTCCCTCATTCCTCCTTCTTCCCCCCACTGTATGTGTGGAGCTTGCCACCATATGCTGTGGGATATCCCTTTGGTTAGTTGGGGTTAGCTATGTCCCAGCTCTGTCCCCTCCCAACTCCCTGTGCACCCCCAGCCTCCTCGCCCGTGTGGCAGTGTGAGAAACACAAAATTCCTTGACCCTGGGCAAGCACTGCTCAGCAGTAATGAAACCATCTCTGTGTTACCAGTGCTGTTTTCAGCAGAAATCCAGAACAGAGCCCCATACTAGCTCCTGGGAAGAAAATGGACTCTATCCCAGCCAAAAACAAACACAGCATCTTTTAAAGGAAGTCCAGGTAGTTCCTTCAGTACAGGCCTCTGGATTGATGAGTTTGTTGTGTGGTCTTCTTGTGTACTAATAACTGTCTAGGGGATGAGGAAAAAGTTATGTTTATAAGAGATCGATTTTCATGGCAGGATACATCAGGAATCTGTAACTGCATTCAGTGGATGCATGCAACATCCAGAAAAGAAGATAAAAACTCTTGTGAAAAACAATATGATACAAAATTATTGGGGATAGTAACGATTCAGAGTCACAGAAGAATTTCAAGGTACATATTAACTGAATTGTAAAATGGTTTAGAAATTCAGTATTGGTAAATATAAAGTAACGCAGGCAAAGGAAGAATATATGCAAGGAAGAGCTTGGCAGATAGCTGTTTAAAATTTGATTATGTGCTTAGTGATGCTAAGTAGGTAAATCTAAAAAGGATTAATGAAGGACTAGGAAGGCAAACTGAAATATCATTATGACCCCATATACAATGGATGCACTTGTCTCTGGAATACTGACAATAATTATTGTTACTGCACATTCCCCTCTGAAAAAAAGATGTAATAAAACTGGGGAAAGTAAAGACATAATGTAAGAACTGCCTGGATAGGACATACCAAAGACCTAGTACCCTGTTTCTCACAGCTGGGAATAGTGGGTGCTGAAGAGAGAATGTAGGCTACATGCAATGATACTTCACTCGCATAGCTCAGGAAATTCCTGGTGTCATATCTTTGTAATTAGTAGCACTGAACAGATTTTCTTTTTCCCTCCCTGTGTTCAGTTCAGTTTTGAACCTATATAAACTTAAACTGTCTGCAGAACCCTGTACCAAGGCATCTCACAGCAGCAATGATCAGAGGTGCAGAAGTTCAGCATGAAGCAAAAGTACACAGACTGTGACTCTTTGGCCTGGATGAAAGATGACTGAGAGAGAACATGATACAGGGCTACAGAAGAAGACAATCAACTGGTCCTTATGGAAGGTAACTGAAAACAAAGGGATTGGAGCAAATCTAAAAAGCCTGAAGCACATAAGCACCAGTGAAATCCCCCTGGCAGTGCCTGGCACACTGTAATCATCCAAGGTGGCAACAGGCACTGTTCATTGTTGCTTTGCCAGGAAACATGAGCCAGGACATACACTGACCTGTTGGACTGCATCACAAAAGAAAGGGGTGCAAGTTCTTTATGAGTCTGGTTTTAACCCTAGACCAAAACCAGTTTCTCCAAATGTGCTTTAGGATTGAGAAGAAAATGACTGACTTTTTCAGTGGAATAACGTGGCTGGTAGACGGAGTCCTGGTGTTGTTGGTGAAGGCTCAGACTCTGTGACACCAATTTCCAACCAGGATATTGGCTGTAATGGCAATGTAACTTTAATGGCAGGACAACAGGTAGCAGAGAGTGAAGGTGGTACAGCCCAGTGGGAGATGAGTATCCTGGGGCAGATGGGTAGTAGGCTTTACAGATTTCCCATGTACTTAAAGGGTCATAGGTGACTGAACAACTGGATTCCTGTTCTCCATCATGTCTAGCAGGGTTCCTTCAGTACCAGGGAAAAAAAGTTATATATCTCTGTCACTTGGAGAGTGTTGCCACGACCAAAGGTCTTATCTCTAACTCCCATGTGTACATTTTCAAATGGGATAATCTGGCAACCAGGAGACCACAGATTTAGGGTAAGGATGGTTAGAGACCCTGTCATTTCTAGATGATCTGTTGAGAGATGTCACTGCAAATATGGGCTCTGCCAGGTAGCAACTTGTCGCACATGATGCACACCATAGGAACTGATGCCCCTGTGGTCACAGAGAGACCAAGAAGAAATAGATCCATGGCCAGTATCAGGGCTGGGTGGAGCTGGGTTGATGTGTTTGGTCTTATATCCACAACTTATGTCCCTGTTTTCCCATTACTCTATTTTGCTGGGTGAGGGGGCTGGAGGAAGTACAACGATGAAGTCAAGAGCAGGTCTTCACTCGTCCAGATTTTTTCTCTAAACTGTCTGTGGTGGTGGTGGTGGTGATACTGATAGCTCCCGTAGGGGGAACGCAGTCAAAGTGCATTTGTTTGCTGGGGAGGTGAAAAGCACATTTAGGTGGGATCTGCTGTGTGCTACAAGAGAAAAAGCAAAAGGAAACTGCTAAAGTGGGGAGAAAAGGCATATGGGTTAAAAGCTGTGGAGTGTACGGCATTCGTGCTAGAGAAGGAAGATAGATACAGCAGAAACTGAGGAAGAGGGAGGGAGAATGAAGGAGAAATGTCAAAGTTACCAATGTCTGTAAAATTCTAGGGGGCTTGGGCTCCCAGTGAGAGGTAGAGGGACAGCAGTAGGGACATTCTCATGTCCTTTTAAGAATTTCTTGGGGCAAATATAGTATTGGTATATGTAAAGGTTTGGAAAGGCTTTTCCTGTGTGGCCAAGTGATAGAAAGCTGTAGCTTTATACTAAGAACAAATAAAATTTCATTCAAATTTCGTGTTTCATAAAGTGTTTAGAAAGGGGACAGATTTTGTCCATGCAGTATAGAGTACAGCTTTCAAGCAGGAATCTGAATTAATGAAGTTGGCATTAATGTATTGTTTTGATTTGGCATATCTGGTGGGGATTAGTAATTTCTTGAATGGGAAATGACTTTTAACTTTAAAAAATGGCACATTGCCCCTTTAAAAAAAGAGAAGTCTATCAAGACATTTTTGCATGCCAGTATGTAGTAAAGTACAGCTACAGATGTTGGTGTGTAGGGTATGGGGTTCATCAGTGATGTTCACAAACCACTGTGAGTTTAGTCACAGTATTGATCTAGAAGCGTGAGGGGTTCAACTCACAGAAGCATCAGAAAAAAATACCAGAGAAGGAATTACGAGAATGGACACATCAGAGGCGAAACACATGATTTATGGAAAGCCAGCTGCAGATTTTCGTTGTTAATCTTAGAAAAAATGAGCAAACATGAGATGTTTAAAGGTAGAAGAAAAATATTTTCATACACAATGTATAATGAACTTGTGGAACTGCTCAATATGTATTAAAGAATTAAAGGCAGAAGATTTTTTTGTAGAAACTACTCTTCATTCAGAAGCTGTTTTATTGGAAAAATGCAAATGTTTATATTTACTCTTCAAAAGTATATATTCCAGAACTTTTTTCCTGGTCTTGCTTTTTTGTTGCCTTTTCAGTTCTTCCCCAGAACTAGTAGTTCCCTGAGTCCCTGCTAGATGGCATGGCAAGCCACCACAATAATAATAATGTGATAAGGCAGATGTACTGGTATGTTCTGTGCAGTAGCCAAGTGAACTCCTCAGCCAACATTTTTCCATTCCCTTTTCTTTCTTATATTTTCATCATGTTTTCTTACTTGTATATGGGAGATCACAGCTAGGCTTTTAGTTTCTTAATTATTAAAGCAATTATAAGCAGAGGTAAAGTTCTTTTTCTCCTATATGGATGAAGGGAGATAAAATCAATACTGCTTGTAGCTGTATTTCATAAAGCACACTTGAGTCTTAATAGATGTTCCCTCTGCTTTTTCTGTCTTTCCTACTGTAGAAAGGTGTGATCCAAGCTCTAGCAATGTGCCATTCCTTCCCTCACACCCAACTGCAGGTGAAACTTTCTCCTTAGTCTTTGTGAATCAATATACACTGTCCTGCTTCACATTTCGCTTTAGCTTCACAAAGACTATGCTGGGATGAGGGCACAATGTTTGAATGCTGCCACTAACAAAGCAAATATTCAGTTTTGCCTTCAGTATTTTTCTCCCTTAGAGTGTGTTAAAGCCCAATTCAGAAAGTCTGGTTCTCCTGCTACTCTCTTAAAGTGAAATTAGGAGTAATTCCAAACAACTCACTGAGGTGACAATGATGTAACTGCTGTTAGCAAAAGCACAATTGAGGTGCAAAAGATTTACATGGGAACATTTTCAAAATTACCATTTTGAAGGGATTTTAGAAAGTGATGTTTTAATTGCTGCTGCCTTACACCATAATTGCTTTTAATACAAACAATAGGTGTGATGGGGAAGGACCAAAGGTAGATGGTGTAATTGTGGATTAGCCATGGGTATGTTATCTGTAATAGAATTCAGTCAGTATTTGCAGGTGCAGATTTACAGAGGGGGATAAGAGCACAGGAGTCTTCATCTCCTTGTCCTTGCAGCAGCCCTGGGAGACTGGCTATCCACAGCACTGCACTGCTATTTCTCCTTGGCATCTTGGTCGCAATAGGCAGACATAGATCACTGAAGGGGATCTGTGACTCCATGCAGCAGCTGGAGAGTGGGAGCCTTGTCCTGGCTACTGTATAGTGGGGGAGGAAGGATCATGCCTCAGCATGCCATCAGGTGTGCAAGGGGTAAAGCTCATCTTGTGTCCCACGCCTCTCCTACTCATGTGGGCGCTGCACTGGCCCCTGCTGCATCTTGACTTGGCCAAGCACTCAGACACTAAAGAGAGAGGCTACAATATTAAAGAGGTTAATGTGTAAAGCTGTCATGTAAAAAAAAAAATCCATGCTCTCTTTTTGCCAGGGTTTAATAGAAAAGGCTTTTCTACACTGTAGAGTTAGTAATTCTGCACACACAGGGTGAACAGAACTAGTGAATCTATTACAAATAGTGCTAAGTTTATCAGTTCTAATCTCATTTGTTTTCCTAAAGAAAAGGTAAGCATTAACAGTCTCTTAACTTGTGATAAACGAATTCTCTTGTGCTGCATTTCAGGAAGCATCTAGCTATGGAAAACTCTGGGGAAACACCTGCTTAGTGTAGTATAACCAGCCTGTTTAAAGCCTGCACAAGTAATTTCAGCAGTGTTAGTGCTGAAAGTATTACAGAGAATGTGAGTAATGGATATGAAAATATGGTATTGCATTGTAGAAAATGCCCTGGAGAGGCAATATGTGATTATAGAGTCTGAAGGATCTTTTGTGTGAGTCTTAATGTGAAATCTTTATGTTGTTCGAGTCAGTGGCAAGGGCTGGGTAATGACACCTGAAGAGAGAGGAGCACAGAGCCACTATATTGGTTATTGATATTGTCTTTCATTAGAAAGTTATTTGAAGCAGTGTATACCTCTGCAGGTAATCCTGTAGATAATAAGGGTTAGATGTGTGAAAAGGCTTAAGCATCCATGTATTCTTTTTGGTGCAGTTCTAGTCTTAAGGAAGCAGCAGGATTGTTAAAGTCCTAGATCATTGTCTAATGGGCGTGGACAAACCCATACCCACAGCCAACCTGGTCAGGATCCTTCTTCTTAATGACCTCAGCTGAATTCCTACCGGAATCAGTATTCCTCAGCTTAGCCAAAGGAAGAGTCTTCTAGGACTGCCTTGCAGTGACTATGGCTATTCCCCATGCACCTCTTCTCAGATTCATGACTCTGTGTAATTCAGAGAAGGCTTGAACCTATCTCTTCATCTGTGCCTGGAAGAGTACTGCAACCTCTTGCCTGTCAGATATTCAGAGCGGAGGGGAAGAGGGAGGAGAGCTATCTCCTGCTAAAACTCTTCCAGCATATACAAATAATGACAATTCATTACAGCAGAGACAGAGATTGATGACATAGGCATATAATTAGGGCTATCACCTGGGAAGTGGGAGAGTCAGGTTCTGGTCCATGCTCCAATGAAT
The DNA here is from genome assembly GCF_017639235.1 of Corvus kubaryi. Taxonomy (NCBI): domain Eukaryota; kingdom Metazoa; phylum Chordata; class Aves; order Passeriformes; family Corvidae; genus Corvus; species Corvus kubaryi. The sequence goes on from NW_024582056.1 coordinate 18,073,613, forward strand.
ATTTAATTATTAACATGAGATGGAACAGCTCTGTCAAGCCTGGGTAGGCTGCACCTGCAGCTCTTCAATGGTTTTCTGCTGCAGGCAGTCTCCTGGCCAGTAGAACTGGACTGAGCCCCTTGTTTCCACATTAATAGGTATCTCAGAGCTGATCTTTCACCTTCTGTGAGCACACATCACTGAACAATTATATAAGACAGCAAAGATTTCAGTAGCTTTTATTTACTTTTGTGAGAGGTCACGTGTCTTAGGCATTTAATTTGAAAAGAGACTGAGAATTTTTAGAAAGCTCTCCCATATCCAGGATAGATTCCTTTGTGTTCTGCCAAGGTGGCCAGAAGTGAGGTGTGAGGACTGAGCTAGTGCATTCAATAATTTATATGAACTTGTAATGAGAAAGAAAGAAAACAGAGATAAAATCTTCTTGGTCTTTTCTCAGCTGAAAAACTTGGGAATCAAAATCTTGGGGTGCACGGTTCAGTTTCAGTGAAATTTCTGGAGAAATTCAATTTTCTGGTAAGAATGAAGTGAAAGGCAAACTACAGCCCCAGGCCCTATGAGGAGGTCAAGCCAAGGAATACTGAAGGAGCAGAGGGACATTCAATTGCTGAAACAAGAGGGCTGAGTATCACTTTTGGTGTTGGCTCTGACAATATTTTAGGCCTGCCTGGCCTCCACTTGCTGGTTTGCAAGGGAGCAGATCCCCCTGAAGTTGTACCTCAGACCTGCCAGCCACCTGCAGATATTGTGGCTGCCTATGGCATCTCAGATAACCTGAGGTGACAATGTTTAGGCCACCGAATCCCACCTATCCTGTCCATCCTGCAGATATGGTCTCTCTAGCCTTTGAACTTGTCTTGTCATTCTGCTTCACCAGCAACACCAGTGATTACTAATGTGAAAATCTGTTTCAATCTACACAGGGGCTAAATTTGTTCTGTTTTTGCAAAAGGAAGGAGAAAAAATAAACCCCTTGTCATGGAGTAGCTGGCCCAGTTTTTCACTGGTACAAAATACCACTCTTTCTTTTTTATTGTTTAAAAGTAATTTCCCAGTCTACAGTGCAACTTCTAAGACATGATTTGCAAAGACTGGCTGAATTTTAATATTGGAATTATGTAGTATATTGGAAATATGTAGTTTTATTTGCTATTAGTGTCTTCCTTACTGGTTTTATCAATATTTTTGTAATCAATTTTAGAAGGTTGTGATGTAATAATAAAAAAAATATGGCAAATTCAGTTCTAAGAGATCAAAAAAGGCTGAAATGTATCGATAACTTCCCACTGAAAAATAATAAGACAAGAACAACACAAGGAAGTTTATAATGGAGAAAAATACAGATTAGGGACAATCTGCAAGATGTGGTGTAATACAATGTGTGCCAATAACAACCACACATTTTCACAAACACATGTTTTCAAAGACATGCAGCTTTGCATCTTGTATTGTTCTGATTTTTAATTCATCTTGATTGTCTTATATTTGAAATGCTCTTTGCCCTTAATATAATCAGATTTGGTAAGATTTGCTGTCTCAGTGGATTTCACAGTCTAGGCTTCATGACCTTGACTGACATATATCTGGATATCAATTACATTTTATTAAAAAATATATCCATTGTAATATAGGCATTTCCTGCCTCCTGCTTGCTTCAGTAATACTTACTGAGAATCAGGGAAAAAATCACAGGTCACACTGATACAAAAAAGCAAGACTGAGCCTTTGTGGGAGCAATGTTCTACTAAGTGCTCTGTTCCTATTCAGTGGGAACATGGATTCAACATTGATTTTTTAAGAAGCTGTGTGGAACTACTTGTTACCATTAGTTCCTCTTGAAAATGCCACCCGAACCTTCGGACCTGTGTGCCAGATCTCTTTTGTCTGTGTCTGTAGGCTGATGAGCTTGTTCCAGTCTGAGGATACTGCTGAGCACAAACCTTGCCTGCCTTCTTCAGCATCATTTTCAACACTTGGATGTCAGTTTGTGTTCCAAAATGCTGTGCAGTGTGCAGTCGCACTGCAGGAGAAGGCCAAGTCTGGACACTGGCTGGCAATGAGCTTACGCTCAAGTGCTGTCCTATGATCAGTACAGCTCTGACAGCTCAAGCCCTGCCTGCCCTCTTGCCATTATAGTCCTTCTTTGAAAGGCCAGCCAGGAAACTGGCTTTCTTTTCCAGGAAAACAGCCACGTGTGCACCAGGTATACAGAGGGCTCCAGTCTGGTGCTCTAAAGGAAAGAGGGTATTTATTAATGCCTAGAAAAAATATTTTCTAACACAGAATTTAGGGAGGAGGCTTAGGAAGCTCATCAGCAAGTTGGCAAGAGAACAGTGGCAGATTATGGATTACTGCTAACCACTCCTGGGATTCAGAAGAATAAAAGGTTGGTGTGAGCTGGTGATGGCATCATGGCAAGTTTTTGACATTTGACATTAGAAGAGTAGAAGGGCAATTTTGTGAGAGGCCAGCTGCCTACCAACCATGGAGCTACTCAGTTAATGGGACAAAGACAACCTTCTCCCAGTGAACCAGAACCAAAACAAATGAAAAAAAGGGAGCAGCACCCTGAGCTTTGGATGACTCTGTGGATGGTGTGTTCCAGCAGTACAATACCCAGTAAACTGTGGGACCACTGTAATGACCATTAAAGTTTACCTTATAGAGGATGAACTAGTGATGATGGCAATGAGACCAAGGGCTTTTTCCTAACTTCTGAGAAGAATGTCAGCTACAGAAGTGCATCCTCTGACACCATCACTGAATGGTGGGGCTTGAATAAGCATCACAGTCATTTTGCTCATCTGACTCTTGGAATAAGCTGTGTCTTCTTTGCAGAAACTCTCTCTTCTAGCAAGTAGGATAAAATGATCTGACTTTATATGGACAATTTCAGACCAAAAACATTATTGACACAAATTATTGTTGCTGAAAAATACTTTTACAATGGGAAGTATTTTGCAAAGGCAATGCCCCTCCTCTGCTTATTTAATTAACAATGATAGCAGAAAACAAGTCAGCTACAGGCTGTGAAACTAAAATGCTGTAGAGGGCCCTAAGTCCTCATATAAATCTGAAGTTTTTTTCATTATTGTACAGAGTATTTAGAAAGGGAGTAAGAATCCAGGCAAGTGGTAGATTCTGGAGTCAGTACAAAGGTGGGATTTCTTTCTGGGGGTAACAAGGAAAAAACTGTTGGTTTTGGGGATTTTTTCAGAAAATATATGAGAATCTTTTATCAGTGATTAGAAACATGGAAATATAAGAAAAGATAAGATAATAAAGATTATTAGCCTTTGGGCTAATAATTGATGATTTCATCAGTTTGAGAAACCATCCAATGGGGTCTGAGTAGGAAAGAATATATTCAGAGAATCTTTTCTGCTTGCTTCTCCTTTTTAACATGTAATCAGAGACCTTGTGCTCTGCAAAATCTTCCACTACTGATATCAAGTCAGTACTTAGGTTTCAGAATACACCCACAAACTGTGAATGAAAACTAGAAAAGGAAGAAAAATCCAGCCTTGTGCAAGGCTTTTCTGTTTGTCTCCTGATTTTACATAATGGAACCTCTATGTGCAATTGTACATTTTTAGGGGAAACAACAGCAAAAAAAAGAATGCAGCCTGAGGAGTGAAACTTTAGTCCAAGATCATTTTACATTAGCAGAAAATATTTTTTATTTACTTTGAATAATTTGTATATTTTTTCTTTACAATAAATAATCCAGTTTTCATATTTTTGTATTTATGACCCTTCTAATATCCCACTACTCCTTTACATATAATTAATTACAATTAATTTCTCTCACTCCTAAGGATTCACACTATTCAAATATTTATAAAGAATTTATGTTTCACCTTGATCATTACTTAGTCAAGGTAAGTAACTTTTTTTAATCTTGTCTTGCAAGGAAATCCTTCCAGGTTCCTAAGTTTTGTCCTTGCTCTCCTCTAGACTCCAAAGGAATCTGTTAGTATATTTTTTTTTTCAGAGACAGGATTCTAGCCTGAAAATTGTCTTTGGAGTGAACTAACAAAACCCAAACAAAATCCAAACAAGAGTAATGCAGTGCCATTATGGAAAAAACTATAAACATGATGTTGTTTTTTTTCTTTCGTATCTCAGAGAATTAGTATCAACAGGTAATAAAAGCATATAACTATAATAGTTTCTCTGAAATATTTTCTCCCACATATTTTAATTTATAAGTAAAATAGATTACCTCTGGAGAGCATTTATTAATGCATTCTTCTTTTCTATAATCTGTGTCATTTTTATGGGGTGTTTTGTTATTCCACCTCTACGAAAAGTAGGATGTTTTTTTTAATCCCCTCCAGACTGAAAAATACTTCGCTTGGCTTGAAGGTCTTCTGGTTTGTCACTGGAAGGCCCCTTTACTTGCTGATTTCTACTCATTAAAGTGGTAGTTTATCCACCTTCAAATGTCTCTGCTCTGTGTCACAGACACTTATTTGTTCTCTAGCCATCAAAGTGTATTAAAATTAACAGCAGTCATCACATGAGTGGAGGGTAGCCATTCTCAGACACACAGATAGTTATATACTCACAGCAGGAAACTTGCAATCAAATTCTAACAAAAGGTCACATTTGCAATAAGTAAAGGAAAATGTAGGTAATTGGTTATGGAATCAGTTAATATCTTTGCAGGCCTTGAAAGGCACTCTGACGGACTTGAAACCCTTTTGTTCAAGTAATTAAAAGTGAGGTACTGTGATAGTATTAAAAAACTCACGAAATTCTTGGTGTCCTGTAAAATGATGTCGCTACAATGGCAAACAAATTTAAGAGGGAAAATTATTTGTGGCTTGCTTGAAAGGACGTACAGATTTGGACTCTGGCTGAAATGCAGAAAAGGAATAGGGAATGAAGTGCAGGAAAATGTAAAGATTAGCCCTACAAAACGTATGTTCATGCCTGGCTTCAAGACATGCCCACTGTTTCCCTCAGCTGATTTAGTTTCGTGGGTGCTTTAGAAATACCAGGCCATGGTGCTTTCCCAGGCTTCCCTCAGACTTCAGGATATCTGCTGATTTGGAAAGCAGTGACTGACTTTCTGAGGCGGCAAAGCATTTCAACTTTGGCTGAAATTCTGTTTCTTCCAGTGGTACAATGCAGTCCTGTGCCACATCTGCAGTTTAGCTGTGTCCTAGGTTGGGCAGGGCCCTGGGCATCCTGCCACAGAAGGCAAAGCACAAAGCAGGGACCTGCCAGGGGCATCCACCAGGAGAGACTGTGGAAATGCACTGTTGTTTTCTTTGTCCATCAAGTGCTCCTTTTTGTCTAGTTCAAGCTAGGAGTTTCTGACAGTTTCTGGTGTGACTGGAGACAGTCTTTAGGGAAACTGGGTGACACCCTTTCCCTGCCTGTACAAAATCAAAGTTGGCACCTGAGGGCCCTCAGCAGGAGGCTGGGTGCTGCCTTGAGCAGAGGGTGGTGCATCCCGTATCTTCCCATTTATGTTCTGGTGCTTAGAGTTACGGAAAAAAGATGTCTGCTGGATCAGATGGAAAAGGCGTGTGACCTGGGTGTATTCCTGAATCTATGGGCTGGGGCACTTGGCAGGAAGAGGGAAGGCATGATTTAAATCTTCTGCTTGAACAAACATTTTAAATAACCAAACAGCCATTTAATATACTCAGAGTCCTTTTCTGCCCACCAAGTGCTCTGACAGCAAAACTGGACTGTCACACTCACACCAACTCCTCTGTGTCTTAATCCAGATTTGATGACACCACCTTTCAAATTCGACCCCTTCTACAAACATGAGGTCAGGCTGGTTTTACTCCAGAATAGCCCCAGACCTGGCATTCAGGGAGCTTCCTGGTAGCAGAGGAAAAGCCATAACTGGGCCTTGGTGTCTCCAACTATCAGTGAGTCCTCTCCTTGCTGAGCAAACAGAAGATGGAACTGGCCCTACGTGAGTTTGGTGGAGGAACTCCATGTAGCACAAGGCAAATTTGGGCCTCTCAGAGATCTCCAAAGAAGTCCCAGGAGGTTTCTTAGCTATGACTGGCAGTGGGGATAGAACCAGAGATGTGGATGAGATACCTGTGGATTTTCAGGTTGCTTCCAAGCAATCCAGGTGTGCCTGTGTTGTCCCAGATGAGCAAGGGGAAGAGCACTGTAATTTTGACTCCCTTAAATGAAAATAAAAGCTCACCAAACAGGAAGCTTCTCCCTCCATTCCGCAATGCTCTCTGCAAACGTTCTGAAGGATATGTTGATAGTTGCCAACAGGAAAGCTTAATCCCTCCTCCTGTCTGTTTAGTTTTGTGTAGCTAAATTATCCTAACAAAGGCAACACGGGCCTGATCTTGGAATGGTGTGCGTATTCTCCCAAGAAGAAATTTGGGAAGAGAGCTTCCAAGGCGAAATCAAAACCTCAGAGGAAGACCACAGACTGTGCTTCCTGCAGGAAAAACTCTTTCAGTGACCCTCCCTCTTTCCAGGCTGAGTTTTCCACTTCCCACAGGTCTATGGCTCACATTATCTTACTTCTGCACTATTTTTAGGGATTCTCCAACAAAGGTGACCCTGGGAACGGTCAAGGCTCAATTTTCTGTGTTGTCCGAGCATAAGCAGACAAAGAAATCACTTTTAATTTTTTCCTTCCTTTTCTTTCTCACGCTGGTGTCTGAAGTGACCATCACTGCTTAGACCAAAGCTGGCATGAAAAGTGGTTTGCCTTGTATTAGAAAGAGTGACAAGTGTCATCTCAAATATGTGCTCCTTAAGCTCTGCTGCTGTGCTACTGCAGCAAATAGGAGGAGGGAAAAGCTGGCTAAATTTTTCCCACAGTGAGATTTTTGATTGTGTCAGTCCTGACTGGACATTGTGTCCAACTAATTCAGCATAATAATGAAGTTGTGAAAATTAGTGAGACCATTCAAAAGACTTTAGATTTTGAACATTAAATATTCCAGAGGACTGCATGTAATCTGTAAATTGTATGTGTGAGTGAAGAAGGGGAAGAACAACTCTTACTAGCAACACATCAGTTTTATTTGAGGATCTTTCCCCAGGGAGTTAGCAAGAAGGAAAATAATAAAGCATTTCCTGAATTGCTAGGTGGAGACTATTTGCTCAGTTCTAATTGAAAATATTGCAAGAAACTCTTCATAAATTTGCAAGTCTTTCAATGAATAGGAAGGGGGAAAATACCCAAACATCTTCTGGTATTTAAGTAATCAATCGTAGGTGGAAATCAGAAGTTTGAGTACAACAATATTTGAATTGATTATTGCAGTAGGTAAGTGTTACTTTATAGGTTGAAATACCTTTGCCTAAGCAATGTTACAAAATTGCGAACAACAAACAATAAAAAAATAGTGACATAGTTTTTGAATATAAGTAGGGATCAGGTTGTTTCAATTTATTAATTAATTTATCCAACTGAAAGGCAAGAAAATGGAAATACTGAATAAAAGTAAGAACCTCTCAACATTTTGCCTCTTCCTAGGCTAAATTGTGGTAAAAAATATCTAGCCTAAAGCAATTTTCATGGAAGTCCTATTTTTTTTATGTAGGGTTTTTTTGGGAACCACTGTGAAACTTTTTTCAGGACATTCTCTTTCAAACTATTTGGCCATGTGAGATCAAAATGTTCGAGCCCTGTGGTATGAGGCCTTCAGAACTCATCTTGCTCAGCTTATTTGAAAGAAGATCAAGATGTAACTTGATCACCGGTAACAGGAATTTCACAGTGGAGAAAAGCTCTGACAGTAGGGGATAACAATCTTGTCGACACAAACATCCAGAGATCCTACTGAAGCTAGACGGCGTTTCTTGAAATACAATACTGTTTCCTTGCTGTGAGGGTAACAGAGCTTTTGTTGCATATACATCTAATCAGGTTCCCATCCTGGAAGTGTCTTGGTCTCTGCTGTCCTCTGCCTTTGATTGACTGAAATGTCACAGCCCCGGGGCTTGAGAAAAGGTATTTGATTGATTAAGGATGTATGAAATTTAACTTCCCTGAGAAGATGATATGATGGTCCTTTCAAAGCCTATAAAAGATACCAAAATATCTTGTTGAGCAGGTTTGGGCATGCTTGGGGTTTTTTTAATAAAATTTCAAGTTAATGGTTTGTTCTTGGGTTTTGGTGGTTTTTTTACTTGATATAATTACTTTTCTGTAGTAAAATTTTATTTCCTTTCTTTGTCTGCTTAACAAAATCCCCCAGCAGCATTCATACCACCTTTCAAAACTGATCTCTGTCCTCTTATAAACCTGAAATGTTTACTGTCTTATTTTCCACTTTCCTTCTGCAGCATTTTTCCAGTGTTGTACTGGAAATGATGCTTCACCATTTGCAGATTGAGTCAGATATAAATTAAATGTAGGGGTTTTTTTTAAACTGGGATTATTTCTGTAGGATTTGCCTTTGATATTCTCCTCATGCAAATTCCCCATCCATCTTTCAATGACCAAAATACCTGGCTGGCATCCCAATGAACTTTGAAAAATAAAAATATTTAAAAGCTGTATGGTAAATCCGAAGGCTGAAGGGCTACAACTAACATTGAGTGGGCTGATATTTATACAGTTTCACTCTCTCAATCTAAGTCACAGCTTCAGCTGCTCCTGCTGATTCCAGCCGTGCCTGTACAGTCTGTGCTTGTGGCTGTAGCACCCAATCTGCCCTCCTGTTGAAGGTACACATGAGTAAGTAATAATTGTTTTCCTGAGCTGAGGAGATCATCATTTTGCAGAACAGAGCTTTGCATCTCCAGGTTACCTGACAGGGCCATGCTGGAAAGCCTGGTAGAGCGAAAAGCCTTGGCAGGCCCACATCAGTTCTCTGGATGCTTCTCAGGGGTGCTGGGGGAGCAGCCAGTTTAAGCAGTAAGCCAGTCTCCTGGCCTGGCTTCCTAACTCTGCCTGGTTTTCTGGGGAAAAAATGGTTCGAGGTTTCCTGGTCTTCCTTTTGTCACCCTGCAAGGAGGGGAGGGACAGTGCTGAGTGCTCGTCAAAGGATCTTTTTCCTTTACGCATTTCCAGAAAGAGAAGTATGGAGGACATAGAAGGCTTGGTTCATGGTAGATAGAGCAGCTCGTTGTATGTATTTTGTAAATATGAGAGGGTTCAGTGAACAGAATAGTAATGCTTATCTATAAAATATTTATAATTTATCTATTTATAAAGAAGATAAACAAGTAATATCATGAAACCAATTTAAAATGTCCTTTTATTTTTTAAAATCTCAAATTGGTTCAGCTCTCAGGATAATTTCCGCTGTAAATTTTATGCTGCATATTTAATACTATTTGGTTTCAAGTAATTATCTGTTTTAAATCTTACTGTTGCAGTTTCCTTGTATGCCCTAGGGCAATTGTGTATAAAGTTATCAAAAAGATACTATATTCAAAAAGAACAAAATATGTAAAGCTTTGTCATATTTTTACAATCCCATGTATATTTATCATAGTTTCTAATTATTCTTTTTGCTTTATTGCGTATTATTAGTTTAATTGAACCATAAACTTTAGACTAATAACACCAATTTGTCTTTCATTATACTTTGCTCTATTAACTTTTAAAAATGGGTTCATCTCAGCCACTGATTGATGGGCTCACAGCAACTGTGCTGGATTTCTTGCCCAAACAGCCACGTTGCATTTCTCTTCTTGGAAGATGGCTTTTCTTTTTTTTTTAAATTTTTTTCCCTTCCCCCCTCCCCCCAGATAGAAGATTTTATTCTTTATTCTTAGGGTTTAAATGCGAGATGCATTTTGTAACTTCCCTCTTCCAAACATTAGCCCTTCTGGCAGAAACCACCAGCAGTGATAAGAACTGCAGTTCTCAATTATTCCAAAGGATCCTTTTCAAAATAAAATGTTGAGTCCCAGTAAAGCCCTATTCTCTTCAGAATTTGAGGAATTTAAATCTCCCAGTGATCTTCATAAGCAGACACTTCTATGTTAAGTGGTGGGAATTTCATGAAAGTAAAAAATCACATTTATCTTTTGGAAAAAATCCCCTCATAACTATAAAATTACACAAAAATAACAGAAAACTGCAATAAAAAATAAAAGAAAATTCAAAAAGCTACTACAGGGCCACGTAGCAAATTCATGGCTTGGTAAGGGCTAAGACTTTTTAACAGCACAGTCGTCATATCCCCTTCTACTCTATTCACAAATCTAATTAATCTGCAGGGTAAAAATCAGCATTGAAAGTAAGCTGGACTCTCCCAGCTGAGACTACTCTTATCTCTGGTCACCTGGGCCAGCTTCTCAGGCTCAGTGATGCTCTGCCTTGCACTGTCCTGTCACTACAGGTCAATTCCTTGCTTACTGCCCATGTCCTGTGAAGACTTCTGGTCCAACTGTCACATCTTTGAAATATACAGACGCAGACAAACGCCCATCTTTGTTATCGTTATTGAGGTTCTGTTTCTCAGATATCTTGCCACATAGTTTTCCCTCACTCATGTTCTTCTTCCACTTAGAAAAACATTTTCTCTTTTGTACTGTCTGTTCTGCTGCTTTCATGTAGGCCTCAAATACAGTTGTCTTTCCAGGCAGAAAAAAGGGGAGCTCCAACCCATCTTTAGCCAGGCAGACAATATTTGCAGTGTCACCTAAATATGCAGGGAAAATGCAGCCACTGCCAAAGAGACCTTCTTGAGTCCAAGTCCCACAGAATATTATGGGAGATATCAAGCAATTTGAATAAGGGAAAATGTGTGATGCAGAAGTCAGAGATACATCTAAAGTTAGCTGTGTATTACGACATTCATGATAAAATTATGGCAAGCTGAGGGGAAAAAAGGGTGGGAAATGGATGAAAGCAATGACAGCTTGAGAGGTAATCAAGCGAAATGAGAAGAGCACAGGAACAGAGAGGAGACCTGCATGAGGAACTTGGGAAGGAAGAAGAAAGAGAATGGAAGTTAAAACCCTTCCAAAAGATATGAGAAGATGCAGGGGAGAAGAAGCAGAGTGAGCTGCAAGCTGTGCAGTCTTAGGGCATCCAAAGATCCTTTTCAACAGAAATACTGCGGTTCCTTGCTATGGAAATACCTTTTTGTGTGCCTTGGTCAGTAGAAAGTGAAGTGTGCTTATTCCAAAGTCATGGCACCCCAGGAGGAGTGTCCCTAAACAGCAGCCTTTCTGAGGGAGAAATTTACCTTGGGAATTTGATAATCCAGACAATAATATCCTACAGCAATATCCTGCTCAAAGCCAGTGTCTCACCAGATAGGGAATTGTTACATGCTTTTCAATGCAGCTTTTACATGTTGTGGGGTACTAGTGATTGTTAAAGAGATGGGAAAATGAGGTTGAAGCAGTAACTCTACAGCAAGAAACAGCAGAGAAGCGGTACAGAAGGTTCTGCATTTTCCCATGTCTCCCTCACAGTATTTTAGTGCACTCAGATGTCTTCTTTTCTGCACAGCTCTTGCTAGAACCTGTCTGGGGTTCCAGAGTTTGAGCACTTCCAGTGCATTTCCAGTGTTTAGAGGAGATGTTATACTGACTGGGCTAATAGTTAAAAAAGGACACATTTTCTCTCTTGTTGGACATTGTTTTCTGTAACTTCAAGCAGCATTAGTTTCAATTTAGTGCAGAAGGTAAGGATAATGAAGAGGAGGAGAGCAAGGGAGAGCTGTGTACTGCCTACAGTAATTGCTGGGACACAGTAAAGCATGATAGTGGCGTTTTATTAGCTTAATTTCTATGTCACTACCCTCAGATATTCACAAATGACGACCCAGGCTTGTAAAACAATTGCATCATTAAATTAATTATGAGACTTGGTAATAAATAATGCATCTGGAGACTCTGCATTTGCCATCTGCATTTTGAAAATACTCATGGAATACTGTGAGGCTTCGTTTTCAAGCATCTTTGGGAAAAACAAGTTTGGCTGCAACCTACTTGTCTAAACAAAGGCAGAGTTTCTCCAATAATCACATATCTTTGTAGGTCACGGCTTCAGAGTAAGTTTCAACTATATCAAGGCTCTAGAGAAAGCTGTGAGAGCTGTCAAAGTTTCTAATCTCCCACAAAGCATTTTTTATGTGTATGTGATATATCTTGACTATTTTGTAGCCCCTGTTCAGATTTCGAAATCTGACATGTACTATTGAGATTTTCATGGATTCTTAAATTACCTTATATGCTTCTATTCTTTGGTGGCTTTTAATAAGGGAAACAACTATAACTTTTATGATGACAAAGAGGCTTCCTTTTGTCTACAAATGTCACCACACCCTGTATGTCTCATAAAGGGACATCTAGTGAGCATATAACCTTCTGCAACAAAACATATCCCTACTGTATCATTGAGCACCAGACCATGTGGTTTATCAAGATACATTTTTATGTAGATAATCCTGTGATTATCTAATTTTTATGTAAAGAAATTGCATCTTCACTACCTGGACATTTGAAATGACAATAAACTTTTTACTAGGCAGCTGTTAACTTCTGATCATGTTTTCAGCATATATTTTTGAAAGGATAACTGTGAATATTTTTCAATAAATGAGTTAGCTATATTTTATTATATCTACAGGATCTGAAAATACCATTTACAGTAGAAAAATATATGCATTTCTTCTTTCACTTGAAAGAAACTTGGTGTTTCTTTATGGTATGTCATAATATCTGTTTTTTGCTGACACTCACAATGATGAATCAGTTCAGCTTTACCATACGTAAACTTTTATTGTGTTCCTAATCTTAACTGATCAAAATAAAAATATTAAAAGGGACAAAACACTCACTGTATCTGAAGTAACAGAAATCACTGTAAATTATTTCTTTTCTTCTTCTTTTTTTAAAATTTCTCTTAATCTTTGCCTCAGTTTCTGTGTCATTCTTCCTGGGGGCAGTGGTAGAGGCAGAAAATGGAAAGTGTCATTTTGCTGGAACAGAACACACAATTTTCTGATTGAATTGCTCACTGCAGCCATTCATGTCCTTATTAGTAAGTAATGTAAAGTTCTTACAAAAGCTTTTTCTTAGTTTTTAAAAGGGCAATATGAGTAATCATTGTTAATAAGCAGAATTTTGATCCATGGTATATTAAAGTGAGAAGGAGGAATTAAACTTCAGAAAAAAACCCCACATTTTAATAAGTGAAATATATATGTCTTTAGTTCTTACTGAAATATATATTTAATTCCCATTCTTGTTGCTGAGAGTGTATTTGACCTGTCAATTATTTAAAATGGTAGCAAAGTTTATTGCTGAATTTTCCCAAAAAAATGTGTAACTATTGACTTTTAAGCTGGCACAAAGTTTTTCACATATGTAATTAGGAGAGAGGTAGATTACTTTTTATCATGGGAAGAGCATTTTTTACTATGCGTCATTTAAACAATTATTTTTTGGACATAGGCTTTTTGACTCAAAAAATTCTGCAGCTTATGAAGTTGTTTGTTATTTTCCTGTGATTTTATACACAATGGAAGGGTGAGAAAAAGGTCAGCAATAACTCTGCCGTTGCATTTTCACTGGGAAAAACATAATATTGATCGATAAGAAAATGGAAAAAGCACAACTATTAGCGTCTTACTTGATCTTCTCCGACCTTTACCCTGCCATGTTGATTTTATTCTTAAATGTTATGTCTGTTGTTCCAAAGGTTTGTCCTGTTTAGTCTTTTATTTAATTAATACATGATCTTGTTTACTCTTTCTAATGTTAAAACATGAAATTCATTTTTATTCCTTGTTGAACCGTTGTCCTCTTTACACTCAGAAACACACACTGGATAATAACTCCATGTAGAAATTGGCCTGCTTAAAACTTCTCTTGAATGATAATTGGTGGGTACTTAAGTTCAAGAAACTGTTTTTCAGGTTCATAGGATAATTAGATTTAAGGATGTGTAAGCTCTTTACAAAGAAAATTTAAATCTCGCGCTCTGAATCTTCTTGGGTGTAGACTGACAAGCAGAATATATGGTATTGAGCCTCAGTACTTTGCTAAACATCAGTGTATCTGCTAGGTAGTGACTCCAAAATGTACTCAAGGAAGTAAGAGCTTTACACTGTGGAGACAGTCTACATATGATGCTGTTTTTGGTACCTGTTTAGTAAAGTACACACTTCCAGGGATGGGGTGTCCACCACATCTGTGAGCAACTTGTGCCAGTGTCTCAGAGAATTTCTTCCTAAAATCGAATCTAAATCTACCCTCTTTGCATTTAAACCTGCATGTGTTGGACTTTTTGGGTTGCACCCCTGGCTGAGGAGCAAGTCACGGCAGCATGGATTTCACACTTGCTGGGAGCAGGGCACACTTGTGTCCCTGCACTGCAGGAAGATGGGCATTCTTGTCCCAGCCCTTGCCCTGGCTGACACCTTCCTATCCTCACACTCCTTCAGCCCATGAAGCACCCATTGTCTTTGGCAATGCCTAAAGAAATAAAAAAAGCAACCAAAACCTCAGATGGTGAACCTCGTGGTACTTTTTCCTTCCCCCTCTCCTTGCACTTCTTCTTCTAAAAAGGGACAGAAACCCAGTGCCAAACTGACCTGAGTCTGAGGTCATGCATTCGTAGGTTCAAACAACAATATGGGGAATTCAGTATGTCAGTAACTGGGCTTATAGCTATGTTCTAAGTTGGGTTTATCACTTCTTACTTCAGGTGCTCTGTAACAGGAAAAAAACCCATGGTCACAAAGTCATTTTCACTGTTACAAGTAAAAGGGCTTCAGAAACAAGTTAAACAACTATAATAAGGACTTTTTTACAAAGGAATCTTTATCATTTGAATCCAAGAGTTTTGAAATAATTGTGAAGGCTGTTCCTGGTAACATTTTAAAATTTCAGAATGGCAGGGAAATTCTAAAGGATGGCAAGTAAATTTGTACTTTAAAATGATCGTTAGAACAAACCCATAAAGATGACATTGAGTTTATCAAAATAATGGCATAACTGATATGAAAATAAAAGATGAGATTATAATACCTTTCAGTTGATTTCTTTTTTTTTTTTTTTTTACATAAAACTATTATTGCTGGCCTCATTTCCTTTCTTAAGAGATGACGGGCTGATTAAAGGTACCTTTATTATTACGGTCAGGCTGAATATCTGTACAGTTTTTCACATATTTCCATGCAAATTTCTCACTATCATAAGATGATATTATATGTGATATGTGAATGATAAATATCCACCAGTATGATTACCAGAGTATCATAATCAAGTATGCTTCCACTGAGGTCTCACACAGACCAGTCCTTGCTCCAGTGCAGCCATAAATCATTGACAAAAACATATAAAAAATGTAAATGAATTGTTGATAAGGTTTGCAGGTGCCACAAAAACCGAACCTGTGATAAAAAAATCATGATTCTGGGTTTTGTGTACATGATCCTCTTAATTGTTTAGTCAACTGTGGAAAAAATAATATATTTTTAAAGTATATTTTAATATAACCAAATGTAAAGCCACCACATAGGGAAAAAAATGCAAGATTTAACAGGCACTGAGCCTGGAAAGGTAATAATACTTTTTCAGTGGAAATATTTTCTCATCTGGTGCTATAGCTAGAGGATTAGTGTAAGTCTGTGGATTTACAAACAAGAAATCATGGAACAGGGGGAGAGAGCTGTGTTCTCTCTGTCCACAAAGTTACTGACACCATTGCCAAAATGCAGTCTGATATCTATTCTTCAAAAAAGATTGTAAAATCTTGCAGAGTGCTCAGAGAAGAGCTACGGGAATGGTTTTACAGACAGAAAATTCCACTTTGCAACCAAACCTACAGGAAGCTTTAAGTTTTTAGCTTCTCTTAAAGAATCATACTGAAGAGATGTATGTGTCCTGTGTGTAGTTCTTTAACTACCAAAAGTGTTTCCTTTCCATCAGGCACTTGAATTCAGAAGACAAAAGTACCCATTCCAGTAATCAGAATATAAAGTGATAACACTATGTATGTATAGCAAGTTGGTTTTTTTAAAATTTGAACTTGTACATCAAAACTGAATGTTGAGGTTTTTTTCTCTTTCCTAAATGATATTTTGCAGTCAGTCACAAGCCTTTAAACACAATACTAGATGAAATTAATGGATAAATCATACAGAAAAACAGATGATATTCTGGTTTTTTTAATCTATTAGCCTCTATGAATCTTGCATACACCAAAACTTCTCTGTAAAAGCCTTTGGCATAATGCCAGAATAAAAGGCTGAGCTTATCATCCATATTTGTTCACATTATTTTTTCTCAAATGTGAACTGTTGTTAAACAAATACCACAGGCTTTTTTTTGTAAAAATGTATTCTTCTCTCATCATATAATTATTTCCCCAGCTCTTTTTAAGTGCTTGAAAGTTGCTTTCACTTGCAAATTAGCCAGCGCAAAAAGAAGATGGACTATGAGAGCTCTTTTTATAGAACATGTATCTGATTTTAGTGACCTGTGACCCCTGAGGCTTGTTGTAAATAAGGATTGTATAATAAAGAAAAAGTTGATGGATATATTTGATTCAGTCCTGGTTATTCCTTATGAAGCCTGATTTGTTTTCCCCCAAGGTTTTGCATATTTCTTTCACTGTGTGAGGTTAGGAGGAAGAGCCACAGATAAGAAAGTATCTGGAAGACTCAACAAGTTATCTGCCTTGACCTTTGGAGAGCCTTAAAGGGAAGTGTTGTCACTCTGAGGAGATGTAGAGGTCATACTAGGCACAGAGCCAGCCTACAACTTTTTTTAGAGTGTGTCAGAGCCAGGGCAAAGTGAAGACAGACTAGACTTAATCCTTTAACCTAACCTGTCAAAACTGCATCAAGTCAGCACTGCCAAATCTGCAGCCACCTCATAACTCAAAAAGGTATGCATGAGTGCATTTACGAATTTGCTTTTGAAAAGAG
This sequence comes from Corvus kubaryi, assembly GCF_017639235.1. Classification (NCBI taxonomy): domain Eukaryota; kingdom Metazoa; phylum Chordata; class Aves; order Passeriformes; family Corvidae; genus Corvus; species Corvus kubaryi. Next base: position 18,090,469 of record NW_024582056.1, read on the forward strand.
GTTTTATGGTTTGGTATTCAAAGCATTATGAAACCTGGCCACATCACTGGGTATGCAAACATAAAGCTAAATGCTGCCAGCTGCATGAGCAATTCATCCCACTGAGGAGTAAGAAGATATGAAATAAGGTTATTCCAAAAGATGATTGTTTTTAAGGGATACTTACTTCCAAATACAAAGAAATGCAGATTTCAAAGAAATTAGGTTTGTGTTGTTTTAACAAAAAAAGTGAAAATACTGTATTTGTCAAATCCACGGTAATAGATAAAACAAGCAGCACATTAACCTGGTATTTTATAATCATTGAGTGTGCAGAAAATACTGTTCCTCTGTAGTGATGATTGTTTAAAAGAAGCAGGCATTTTTAGGTACTTGGGAAATTTACCTATATGGATGCATGTGTGTTGGCTTCTGTGTATGTATTTTCATGTGCATTTTGTGTGAACATGCCAACATTTATAAAAGGAAGCTTCCACGTGAAAAATGGAAAAAAATCCACAAATGCATGCAAAACACAGGGCCATATCCTTGCCACTGCAAACTAGCTTGGCTGACAATGACACCATAGCCACACTCAGACATGACACTTGTCACAGCTCTCTATATGTCTGTGAACTTTAAATCGTGAATATACCGTGATGTAAATGAAAAGTGCTAGAAAGCTCATTTTGTGCCATTAATCCTTGAGGTTTTCCCTTAGATGGGTACAAAACAAATTTACCTCTCCTCAAGGAGAATGTTCCGAAAGCTATAGCCTGGGACTGAGGACTATGACCTTCTCTTTAAAGATAGGATTGTAACCTGCAAAAAAAAGCTAATTTCTTTGTCTTGCGTTGGACTCGTGCTGCAAATCTACAACCAGTTGTAAGAAAGAGATCACCTTCCCTCTTTTATCTGTGAGGGTTTACATGGTCACTGCCAACAGAAGCACCCTGCAAGCCACAGCACAGGCTCCTTGTCTGACACTGGGACAGCCCAGGGCTCCAGCCTGTCCTCCAGTGTTGGTTTAAGCCTTTACTCTTGGTTCCCTGCAGCACAGCATCCAACTTGACCCAGTGGAGTAGATGGAGTACCCAAGTGAACCTTGCCAGGTCCATCTGTTGCCTCAGAAATGCAGCAGCTGCCACATGGAGGGCAAGGCAACCCCTTTCCTAGGGCTGATGGTTCAGACAGCATGGGGGCTTGTAGGGATCAGGGAGCCTTGAAGAGGCTGCGTGTGTGTCTTGCAGGGGGCTGGTGCTATAAAGAGATCTGTGTCTGTGAGGGACAAGGACAGAGCACGAGTGTGATCTCCGCCTTAATGATCAATTAAATAGGAAATTGTCAAAAGGAAACACAAAAATGTCAAAATTTTGTTAATAGTTCCTGCTTTTTGAGCTTGGAAGAACTGTTAATGGCACTTGGAGATTTTTACATTGGAAACATTGAAACTAGAATGTGGTCTTCCTTTGTCTTGGAAAATGTGTGTGCTCTCATCTTAATGAGTCACCTGAGCAATTCCAAGGAAGGACAAAGAAATCCTGATATTTACTTTCCACATGGAACATGACAGATTTGGAAACCTGAGAAAAGTAAACCAAATCATTAAAAGAAAAAGGAAAAGAGAATATAATGAACTATTGAAAAAAATAGGGATGTCTGAATTATGAGCGAAGTAGAATAAAAATGATCATAAACACATGTGCCAGGGATTTTAATTCATATGTATCACTGATCTTGTGTGTAAACTCCATTGAGTAATAAAGAATTCTACTTTCAGAAGGAGCAATAGGTTGGCAGATGTTCCCCTGTCTTCATGCTTTTCTGAGGAATGACCATAACAGTCTATTTATATATGATAGTACAATGATCATATTAGGCACAAATACTAACTTTGTCAAGTGGATACAAATTGAATACTCTAGCTGATTGCTAGCAGGAGGAAAGCAAGAGCCTGTTGCCATCAAATTGGAATAGGATTGAAAAATACTCAGTATCACCACTATTTCAAAGGAACATTAAGTGTGCTGTTTCATGCCTAAATTACTGAGGATATTTAATAAAACATACATCTAGAATACGTATACAAGGACATGAATCATAATGCTGCCATAAAACTGAAACCTGGATTATCTGTTACTACTGCTTTTGGATAGAAATGAGTCATTTCAGAAGAATTGTTTAGAAAAAGAGGTTTCCAACTTTGAATGCATACAAAAGACATATTTTGACCTTCGGTTTCAGACTTTACTGCAAGAAGGCAAATCCAGGTCTCTGGGATGGCTGACAACATAACCCAGGCCGTAACTCCTGCCTCAAGCCTCTAAAGACTTACAAATTGCCATAGACCTGAATTTATACTCAGAGCTAAGAATTTCCATCTTTCAAAAGATATTTTATCTGTTTTTCTCATTCACCAAAGTATTTTTTCAGGCTTCTTTCTTGTGCCTTTGGTAGAGAACAACTCCTCTTTAGTGAGAATGAGTGTTATGAAATGCTTATTTTGTTCAGCAAGTATTAAAGAGTGACATCATGTGTTTCACAAGCAATTCTGTAAGAATACCTTGCAAAAAGGCAGAAATTTCTCCAGGACAGGCACTGTAACTCTGGACAGTTTAGAACATACATAGCCATATGTAAAATTAGTCAACAGCTATTAGTACTTGTGTAAGACAATAAATTCAAGGTGGCTGTGGTTTAGAAAGCCTGGAGTAGCTGTACTTCAATTGCACCTCAGTATGAAAGTTACTGGCTTTGTTGCCTTGGCATGAAGAGCAGAAGAGATGGCCTTGCAACACTCCTGTTAAGTGTTTGGTTATCATCCAGTAACTTGAGAATGATAAAGAAGAAAATTAGTTTTTAAGTGTCACACAACAACTGCATAATGAAAATGTAGCTCAAAGTAGACTTTGGCCATGCAATCCTATTTTAGTGAATGGAAAATCAGAAGGTGCAAGTTTGCCATTTCTAACTTGTGGTCTTTTGACAGTTTGCTTGCTTTGTCTTGCCCAGATACTCAAATGAGAATTGTCACTGGTGACTAAGCATAGTGTTCGTACTATCTGAAGCATAGAGGGCAAATGTTGGAACCCTGAGTTCTGAGAATTTCAACCTTTCAGTGCTGACAGGCAGTGATCCTCAGAAATACACTGTATTTGACCTGAAGCCTTGGGAAAGGCTTCCTAAATTGTGTAATAACACTGAGGTTGTTGCTGTGCAATTAAAAGTTATATCACTGGGTGAAATATGTAGAGATGTAGAAAAATTAGGTTTATGGGATATATGTAACAATATGGAGGTTTTTGGGTGTGGATTTGTTCTTCTTCCTTTCTCCTTCTTCTTCACAAATATGGGTGTTCTGGTATTGGGTCAAAAAACCCGCACTGCAGATCATGGATGGTTAGTTATCGGATTACAAGTAAAAAAAATTAGTTGGTATTCCATGATTTGGTGATTTAGACCTTAAAAGGCCTTGGAAGTTAGAACTCACAGCCATTTTCCACCTTGTTAACTTAGAGGCACACTCTGTGCAGCTGTATTATAGATAAGATATAATAAACATCTAAGTCTGAAGATAAACTCCCGGTCTCCTGTATTTTAATTTGAACTCTGAGTAAAAGAACTCACAAAACAAAGGCAAAGGAGAAAAGAAAGATAAAAAGAGAAAGTTAATAACTGGAATTAATAGGCAAAGAGCTGTTTACATGTATGACTCAAAAAGTTGAATATGGTGCATGTTGTTCTACTGAGAAAGTTACACAGGAAAAGATATCAAAAGGAAACAGGAGATCCTTATCAAACAGCTTCTTGGATGTAAATGTATATTTGCTTCAGGTATTTAAAGCTTTTTAACAGGTGCTCCTGCAACTGAAACAGAGAAAACACATGAGGTCTGGTGGCAGGAGGAGCAGGTATCTATCTCCCAATGCCATGGGGTGGCCTGTGCAGGCAGAGCATTGTGCTGTTCAGCTGTCAAAGGAGGAGGCACTGCCTGGGCTGGTGAGAGTTGTAAGCAGGAAAGCTCCTGTGTGGGCAAAAGTCCCTAACTCTGTCCCCTGTGTCTCAGGAAGGAAGAGGTTATTCCAAGGGTCTCAGTGGTGCAATACAAACCTTTGTTTTGAGCTCATTCCTAGGGGTGTGGTGGGTTCTTCATACTCGGAAGTTGGTGGGTCTACTTGACATTATTCCAAGGAGACAAAGTTTTTATTCTGATCAGACTCAGAAACACCCTCTTTCACCTCTGACAGGAGCCTGATTGCTCTAGTGCTTTAGATCTGAGTTACTTAAAGATATCGAATGAGGCTGATCAGATGCTGAAGGGCTGCCAAGATTACAGACCTGTTGTCCCTATCACTTTTGTTATTAATTATGATAAAGCTGTACAAGCTGCAACCTGGTCCATTCAGTGCAGACACTGGGACAGCTTTCCTCCCTTATAGTCCCCTCTTTTCACTGCTCCAGCTATTCTTAGCTTGGTGAACAGTCCCTTGTGGGATGATTGTCATCTGGTGTATATACATTGCAGCAGCTGACTCAGATAACCAGGAAACTATAACCAGCTCCCTCACTGTCCTGGGAACTCAGCAGCATCAGGCAGTCTGGCCCAGTACCAGGAATGAGAACAAAGGCATGGACTGCATCTTGTAGAAGCAGAACACATGTTTCTGATGCTTCATCACTTTTCAGACTAAGACCATAAAGACCTTTACAAAGCAGTGAAAGGTAGCCAGATACCCAAATTGCAAAAATGAGACCCAGACTTACAGACAAAGAAAGAGCCGTCCAAAGGATTTTGATGATGTTTGTATGATTCCTGCCTTGTATCATCATTGGCAGGTGATGATACAAGAGGTTGCTGCCTCTATTTAAGTTACAAAACCAGTAAACATTCTTTTGGAAGTCCTCCTAACTCCCCTACACATTCCCCTATTGGTCAACTTTTATGATTCTATGACTTTCTGTCAGTGTGTCTGTTCACAGCAAAGCAAGCAGGTCAAAATTATTAAGTCATTAATAACCCCAGGTGCACAAGGTTACCTTTTCTGAAAGTCACTATTACTAAATTAGTTCTGATCTGATTTCTGAAAGTTGGTCTTCCACAAAAAAACCTGAAGGAAAGGAGGAGAAGGGTTACAAACAACTGTGAGACAGGATCTCACAAAGCGGTTGGGGCCTTGAAACTGAGAGGCTTCCTTCTTCTTGTGTCAGTGAACAATTCCGTCAGCTTGAAATGGGCAAGTAACTTCATCCCAAGGCTTTAGTTTCACAGGCAACTGAGCCCACAATGTCTTACCGCAGACAAAGGAAGGAAGAATGTATACCCCATCCTGGTTTCCTGTCCTCCTTCCCCTGCTCTTCCTTCCTGTCTCAGCTTCCAGCTGTAGGTCTCTGCCTGCTCTTTTCAGTTCCTTTGCTGATTCACACCAGCTCACTAAAACAGCAAAAAACCTTTTTTTTTTCTATGTGTTACTTTTCCACTGTTTTCGTGGACTAAGTTAGCTGATGCCAGAGCACCCTTGGCCTCTGCATTTTGACCCACAGAAACAGCTGAGTTAGAGCAACACACTTCTATCCCCCTGCAAAAGTGGGAGAAGAGGCTGGGGCAGTGTGCTCCCTGCTTCTTGTCCCTCCCCTGCCTAACAAAGGTTTGGTTGCTCCTTCTGTTGCACCTGAAGGATGGGGATAGGTTCAGCCCCTGTTTTATATAAAATCCTTGGCTACATCTGAACCTAAGGTCTTCCCTCTATCAGCCATTCCAAATGACAGCACTGCTGTTCAAACAGAGCACTAGAAGCAATTAGACAAAGTGCTCAGGGCAGCTTCATCGCAGCCCCCCTGTGCAGGGACCCTTTTCCTGAAGACCTGATAGAAATGTTTTCCTTAGTGGCCAATGAGCTGCAATTTCAGGCTTCTCTTGACAGCAGCTATTTCTGCCAGCTTTGCAAGTCTCGGCGTTGTACCATGACCTGTTATTGGAGTCTTCCTGTCACTGTTTCTGCTCTGGGGTTCCTACAACTTTCTGTTTGCAAAGTAAAAATCCCTGGTAGTGATTCTGCCTTGGCCCTGGTACAGCCTTTTGCTCTCAGCTTTTGTTTGTTACTATCCAGCATTCAGCTACCTTCTGTTCCTTTTGAACTGACCTCACAAAGAAACTCTACATTTCAAAAAAGAGTTAAAAGGCAGTCAACACACCAGGACTGTTTGACTTCAGAGACAAGTCTAGATCCCAGGGATCAATGAAGTGGTCTCCTCACATTCAGAAACCCTCCAACAAACTCTAGCCAATCTCCCAAAGCTCAGTGCACAGATCTGTGAAGAACAAATGCAGCCTGCAGACAACAAGCAGCAGTGGGCAGCTGTTCACACTCTGGAGGAGTAGGAGGGATGAAGCTGTCACGAGAGAGCATGGCCAGTCAGGAGCTGGTAGCAGGTTTTCACTGTTTGCCTTCATCTGTCCTCATGTCAGGTTCAAAATACCTCTTTTCCTCAGGTAGTGAACAGGAAAGACATAGATATTTTTTCTTCTTTATTGTAGGGCCATTTAAGGGAAATTACTTGTCTGAGAAGGTACTCTGAGCTTTTGGGAGCTATTTACAGCTATCACTGTTATGAGTGAAAAAAAAGAGAAGCTGGAACTGAGGTTGAGGCAGGGAAGTTTCTTTGGGTATAACAGGATATAGAACAGTAACAGTGAAAAACTGAGAGAAGAATGAACAACGGTGTGCCTAATGGGAACAGTGCCAGTCCAGAACTAGGATGAGTGATAAGGGTCATGGGAAAGGAGGGAGAAGAAGAAAGAGAAGATTATGATTCATGAAAGCAAGGCAATCCACCCTTCCTAATTCTGCGGCGCGTTCCACTTTAAAACCTTTTGTGTGGTATCAAAGCAAAGACTGTATCACAGCCTGAGCAGCCACCACAGTTGCAAGCTAGCAGGAAAGGGAAGAAGTAGCAGCATGCCAGTTAGGATTGCAGGATGCTGATAGCAGGCCTTGCAGGATGGAGAGGTATGCTAGCAATGTCTCCCTTATTTGAATGGGTGTGAGGGGTGTTTAGCCCCCAGCTTTACTTACGAAGATTAATGCTGTTCCCTCTTAACTACTGCTTTGTGGAAAGTCCAGAGCAAAAGACACAGACCAGCTCAAGAGAGAGTGTTGTTCAGGGTGAGACAGGGAAGTGGCCACCATGTGTCCAGATTATTTCATAGATAGGCATTTTGTCTGAACCAGTGCTGAGAGCTCTGTGTTTGGGTTAAGAGAAGTTTGAGAGTGCTGCTGGAACGGCTGGGAGGAAGCTCCAGCCAGGTTGAGTTACCCACGGATGCCGTGTTCTGGGCCCCCAATGTTAGGGCACCACACCTGAATGTTAAGACAAATCACTGTTTCTTCTGTACACCCTATTCTGCTCTTGAAGGAAAACTGAACAAGCAAGGAGGGAGTCAAGATCTGCTGCAGCAATCCCCTGCTGTGGGTAGTAGAGGGACAAGGACTGGGAGAGTGAAGGCACAAGCCTATTTCTCAGTTCAAACAAAGCTTCAGTGGCAGTAATTCTGCTGAGGTCTCCTGTACAGGTCAGCTCCTGGAACTTCCTTCAGTGTGTTATTAAAAAGAATCTAAATAAATAGATCTGTGTTCAAACGGACCTGAACCCATGACCAACATGTAAGAATGAAGTAACAGCCAATGAGTAGGAAAGCCCTGGAAAGTGCTTGCCTAAATTCACAGCAAGTCCCTGAGTGGGATTCCTCTAAGCCATCGTGGATATTGGAGATCAGAGGACCTGCCATAGGAAGCATCACTTTCCACTGGCTATAGAGGAAGTTAGAATTGATTAGGTGAAGCACCTTATTTTTTTACTCCTCTGCAGGTGGTATCCCCACTCTTCTCATTGTGCAGGAACAAATTCTCTGTGGGGCACAATGAAAAACTGAAGTTTTAAAAGTAAGAATCCAAGATGAGGCAGTAAACCACATACTTCCTTTGGCTTAGGACGAGACACTTTAGTTTAGTTACTGCACAGAAACCCTAAGATTTTTGAAATGTTTAAAATCCTGTGTTTCTGCTGACTTGGATATGTTAAAAGAAACACAAACTATTTGTTAATCTTCTGTCTATGAGTGTAACCAAATATAATCTGTTGAGAAAGGAAAGTTTTGGAAATAATATCAGAAAAAGCATAAGCTGTCCTAATTTTCCTGTGTCTACTGCCTTTTTATGATTAAAGCATTCTCTGCTTTCCCTTAAAATTTCAAAGCCTTAGAAATATTTTTTGCTTTGCTCCTATTTATAAAGAGTTTCCAGAGAAGAGGCCGGGGTTATGGGTTTACATGATCAGTCATACATAGCAGAAGATGCAGCTCTGCATTTGAAGACAAACCATAGCCTGACATTTGTTCACATAAATGATATGATGAATAATTATGAAAAATGATCCAATTTGTGAAAATTACAATCAGGTCATGTACATTATGGGGGAAAGAACTAAATTAATTATGTACAGTATGTAACTGTCAAATACCAACAACATCTGTAATGAAAAGTCAACAATATATAAGGTTCCAGCTGATTCCTATAAATTTTTCTGGATGTTCATGTTCCTTGGACTCCCAGATTCCTGTACCCCAACTTACCAAGCTGTATTCTTAAAACGTTGGGCCAGGATTTCAAAGAATGTTTTAATGAGGATTTTTGTTCTGTAGGATCAAAACCACAGTCTGGCTACCCGTGGCTGCACCCTCCTATGAAGTTAGGTTGCAGGGCTCAGCAAAACTCCTACCAAAACTACAGGCAATTACTGAGTTCCCAGTTTTGGAAATCTAACTTGTTGTGACAGGCTAACTATGAATCACTTGTACACCTGAAGAGGTCTAAAGAGTAAATAATCTTTAAGAATTTTGGTCAGTGTTGCATCATCAATCCCTTAAAATATAATAGTGGAGTCACTGATATTACTGGTCCACTGTAAAATTGATTTTGTGTGAAAATTCTGTGAACTTTTACAGTATTTGTTTATTTGCTTTATAGTTAAACTCTTTAAGACTTTTTTAGTTTTACTTTCTTTCCTAGAGGCTCTAAAACCATCACTATATCTGAATTGGGCTAATAATTAAAACATGAGAAGTAATTAATGAAAAATTGCTAGAAATGGCAGCATAAAAGTCCATCTGTGTTTTTTTTATTGTTTTACATACCCAAAGAAATCTAAAAACGGAAGCAAGTGTGTCAACTGTGAAAAGTGAGAGCCTCACCTTCAGTTGAATTATCTTCTTTACCCTTAGGTGGGACTACTGTGACTGAGTTCAAATTGTATTCCAATTATAACTTTGCAAGTTGCTAATAGAAAAATAATTATCGTTTTCAAGTACCTGATCCTAAACTTAGAAGTAGGAATTTTGACTCTGTTTTCAAAACCAATAATCTCATGGCTCAATGTGCCTATTTACTTTAAAATGGAAAGCACACATTTTGTACAAAATACAGATTAGGAAGAATAAAACCCCATTTCAGTATGGACTGGGTGTTCACAACAGACTCACTGGGGAGTTTGATCTTACAGTCAATGACCCTGTATTTCCATCTGCTTAGTTTTTCTTATATGATTACCTTGAAAGAATTCTTGCCATATGTCATTTGAATCCTTTGGGGCCTTTGAAAGAAGATGAGAGGACTGCTTAAGCAAGGCTTGTAAATATATATGTCTGTCCATATGTATTAAAGTATACAGACAGTTTTTGTCTTATGCCATACTTAAATATATTAAAAATAAATGGAATGTACTGAATTTTATTAAAGTTAAAGTATGCAGCTTATACAGTTTATTTCATTTAGCTTTTGTTGACATGTATCTGTTAGGGAACAAGCTCAAATATATATATTAAAAGAATGAGAAAAAAAATTTAGAAATATGCCCAGCAGAAAAATTTCCTTTTCCACTTACAGAGATATATTCATGCAAATATCTGACACAATTCAAGTAGGGGTCTTTTTCTTTATATAGTCAATGTAAATAATTGTGGTAATCAAGAAATTGATATTGTTTAAACTAGACAAGGTTATACAAAGTACTATGCATGATTTATGTGCACAACAATCGCACTTTAGTGCACAAAAATCCCACCCTGAATTACTAGCTCTCCTCTTTCCTAACCTGTAGTCCTAATATTGTCAAACTGCACTAAACAACACAGATCATGATTGGCATTTATGTGTCTACCTGGTAGGCAAGTTCAGTCCAGTTCAGTTAAAGCAAATTACATGTATGATGGGTCACAGTGAGAGTGAGCAGATTCTGTGATCCTTGTTTGCCTCTGTGCACTTCAAAGGGGCAGGGCCAAGACCTACTGGGCAGGATAGGAGAAATCAGCATTCAAGAGGAACGAAATACTACTGAACTTTTAAGGGAAATTTAATATCAAGATGGTCTTCATAATTGCCTGTGTCTTCAACCAGAATCTTCAGGACCTTGCGGAAGAAGAAAGCAGGGATGGGACGCCGTAGTCTGGTCTGAGCAAAGCCTTTTCATCAGTATTCATGCAAGTATCAAGGCCCAGATCTAGGAGAATAAAGACCCTGCTTAACCACTTTGCAGTTCAGCAGCAGCATGCAGTGAAACATGCTGCAGAAGCAGCTCTGAAGTGAAGGTAGCAAAATGGTCCAAAGTGATTAACTCCCATTTCTCAGAGAATTTCCCAGCCTTTAATCAACCCCCCAACACATGTGGCAGCCTGTCATTGCTGAAGCTGTTAGATAATGTGTTAGTGATTAAGAGCGTATATTGTGGTTTTGCAGAATGTAGTCACTGAGCTTATTCAGTCTTAAATTAGCCTTACTGTTGCCACAAAAAGATTTGGTGACATGGGGTATACACTAAAGCACCTTCTGTTTTTATCCCACACTTGAATCTGCATGTGAAGTGGATTCAGTCTCTTTGCTCTGGCTTTGAAGAAGGAGGCATCTTTTTGGAAGCTGGATGCAATAATCATGGCCACACATCCCTCTTCAGTTCAGGAAGTCTCACTGGTGAGAAATGTGCCAAAGCCTGCCTTTAAAACTGCATAATTTGACTCAGTTTTGGTAGCATATGCAAAGTCAGGAACTTATCTTTTTCCAGATCACAAACAATTAATATATTACTTCCTTCTGGCAGAGCATTAATCAGGATAAGTCAAGAGGAAGGCTGAGAATCTTGTCTCCTTACATCTCAGTGCCTGAAGAATTTATAGCAGTTAAAGGCAATGGAATGAAAATAAAACACTTCCTTACATCCTTTTCTTAATGTTGTCCTATTTGTAGAGCTATCTGTCTACCAGTCAGCTACCTCAGTGACAGCAGCTATCACAGCTCTGTAACAATGCTTCCCATTGCATTTCTCCTGGCCATCTACAGTGCCAACTGCTTAAAAATAATAACCCCAGGGGCACTGCAGCTGAAATGAGGTATGCCCAACAGAGGAATCTCTGCAGCTATCTTTGCAAGAATCCTTCTTCGTCTGTACCTCTCCCATATACATAGCCTCGCATAGCAGACACCCACTGGGAAAAACAAGCTGCTGTTATTTCTTGGGCTGCAGAATCTCCTCCTGTGCTCATCTGACTTTGTATCAAGTTTGGGAGCATGCTTTCAGTGAACAGAATATTGCATTTCACCACTCTCCTGTAAGTGATGCATCACAAAATGAAATGTCCCTGATCCACTCTGTCCCTATGTGCCCTACCACTGAGATTAGAGAGAGGAGGATGTCAGCAGTTGCTCACAGCCTGTTCAAGAATGGGCTGCATCCTTTCTCGAGCAGCACTGAGAAGACTTCAAGACACATCACACTGTCCCCACCCTGTGGGGTCCCTCAAATTCGAGAGTAACCAACCTCTTCATTCCTCAGCATCCAGGTCTGAAGTTAGGTTGTGAAGAGCTGCGGATGTTTGCAAAGGGTTGAGATATTGACGTAGCTGTAGTCAGATTGGGAAATAACTCTGAAAGGCAGAGCACTGTGCTAAAATTCGGCCAAACCATCTCTTTATGAGGCTGATCAGAGAGAACAGTAAGTAAATAGGCTGATTCCCCCATGCGTTGTGACTCTGGTTTTCAGACTGATATTGTAATACTGTTTGCCTGGATTAAAAACTGGACATTTTCAATGATGTAATTGGCCCAGTTATGCTCTTCAGGATTAAAAACCTATAGTTTTGAAGTAGTGGTAGCTGTAAATTAGTTTTATATGTAAAGCCTATTTTTTTAATTGGTATTAATTGGAAAAGGATGGCATGAAGGAATGGTTAATTAAAGCCTTTCCAAAAGCAGGAGTTTGGGGTTTGCAGGAAGCAGTGATGGACGTGTTTCAAGAGGCTGAAGCATTGCCTGCTTATGGTGTTTACTTCCTTCCTACTCATACTATATGTATGCAGTCCCATTCTGCCAGATTTCTATCAGACACTTCCAGCAACTAGGAAATTTTATTTTCTTGATGTACAACCCAGTTTCCATCTTGTTTGTTTGTTTTTCAGCTTTTTCTTTTTTGTAATGGAGATTCTCAACAGAAGATGATGAGATATGGTGTACTGGTGGAAAATTCAGGCTTGATTTGTGCATCCTGTTCATCCATAGTTTGGGATTGGGATTTGGTGTTTGCGGCCTTTTGTTTTGCTCTTACCATGAAACAAGGCTCATTTCTCAGAATGACCTGAGCATTTTGTTATAAGTTCCTTCCTCTTCAGTTGGCTTGCCAAATTGTCTCTCTCTCTTGCTATTATTTTTTTTTTTAGTAGATTATAATTTGAGATTTGTATGTCCTTAATTTCAATTAAAAAGTCTTACTTTAGGATCTTGGCAAATATTATTTCATTAAATGTAATGAATGTGTGAAATGGATGTGTTGTGGCTGTTTCCAGGATTACCTTTGTTTTACACAGTTGCTCAAAATTGCAGAGTTCAGCCCAGTACTGACAATGCCTCCCATCCACAGTGGTAGGCACAAACTCACATCTGTGAGTATGGGTTCAAGCGAAGGACATTTTTTCCTACCTGATTTTTCTTCCTTTTCCATCACTCCTCCTGAAAAAGAAAAATTCAGGCAAAGGAGCAGCAGCAGCAAAGATTTGGGCATAGCAAGAGAATAGTGGTATTTGAAGACCTTTTACAGACTAGGTCATGTGGCAGCAGAGGGGAGAAGAGAAAAAGTCCTTCTTTCCTTCACGGTTCTGTCAACCAAGAGAGGCTTTGCATTCCTCCAGATGGGAAGATGAAGAGAAAACTCTTGATGTTTCTCTCTCCTGTGTTACTGTCAGAAGAAAGAGGCTTAGTGGAAATGTTTGACAGTAAACCTGGAAGTAAGTTTGAGAATCTGCCTTCTGGCAGATTTGTTTTGTTGATTCCATTTGCTTCAATTTAATACAGAAGTAGCATAACATGAACTGACCTGCTTCACTAGAGCATTCAATTTATCTAAAATCCTTAATCTAAACCAGTTACATACTGTGAGGTTCCTTCATTGACTTTGTGAGTGTTCTTAACCCCTAGATTTACATGCAGGAACTGTGTCAGCAGGGGCTTTACCCTTCACACATGAGGATCTTTCCTGCTGCCTGATATGGTATTATAAATATGGAGAAACTCCAGTGAAGCTAGTCTGAACTAAAGCTGACTAAGTCTGGTGTAAATGAGGCAGAAATCAGTACTGGGTTGATGCATGGATTTAATAAACACCCTTCAATTCCCATCATGAAAACTTCCCATCCGCCGATCCCATCCTGCTTTCCTTTTTCTCTGGTGAACCTTCTGTTACGGTGGGACTTTCTCACCTTACTTCCCCAGTAAATTCAGCAGGGATACACTATTTTTATGGTTGTTATTTATGGATGCTAAAAAAGTTAGCAGAGAAATTTTCCACCTTTTACAGTCTTCTGTGAAAGTCTCCATTCTCACACAAGCTAAGCTGAGAGATGGTTTGCTATTTTGTAAACTATTTGCAGGTGCAGGGTGTTGTGAGAATGCAGTGGATATTGTTTTGGTTCACTGAAGAAAATATTTTGAAATAGGCATCGTAGCATTCAGCCAATCACTCTGGGAGGTGTATGGTCAAGCACCCAATAATGTTATACCACTTTTGCGAACAATGCTATATAAATGAGTCCGTAATTAATTAAATAATTCCATTCCATCCCATTTGCCCTGGACTCCTGTGTCGTGATTCTTGCCAACCCTGGGGGCAACAGCGACAGTTATTTATTTCAGCCACTATCTGCCAAACCCACCTGTGATAAACAGACTACAAGACTGTCCAGGCTGGTTCAGATCTGGTTTACTTTTACCTGTAAGATTATGAGATTGGTCCTTTAAGTGAGCAGACTTCTACTTGTTTCTTTCTGAAGGCAGTAACCAAAGAATTAAGTCGTGTACACTGGAGTTCATGGCAAACAAGACTCAAAAAAATAATGTTATCAGTACTTGATCACATATTTGACATTGGACTAAAAGACAACATCTCCCAGCTTCTATCTCCTTTGCTTAATTGGTTGGAGTATGGTGCCAGTAACACCAAGATGGTGGCTTCGATTCCTGTGTGGGCCATTCACTTAAGAGCTGGACTCGATGACCCTTGCAGGTTCCTTCCAACTCAGAATACTCTGTGATCCTGTGTGTTTTCAGCCATTTGTGTCACAAGGTTGGGGAGAAGATGGTGGCATGTTCAAAAGAGGGTTACCTCATGGCATGAAGCCTCAGAAGCAAAGCATTCTGTTCACAAGGCTACCAACAACCAGTGTCATGAGGGCTGACACCTGTGACATCACCTTCACGTACAGCGTTCATGTGAGCTGTAATCTAACCAGGACAGAAGAAAAAAATATCATGCTGGTCTCTGTATACCTTCAGGAAGGAAGGAAGGAAGGAATTCGGAAGGAAGGAAGGAAGGAAGGAATTCGGAAGGAAGGAATTTGGAAGGAAGGAAGGAATTCGGAAGGAATTCGGAAGGAAGGAATTTGGAAGGAATTTGGAAGGAATTTGGAAGGAATTTGGAAGGAAGGAAGGAAGGAAGGAAGGAATTCGGAAGGAAGGAAGGAATTCGGAATTCGGAATTCGGAAGGAAGGAAGGAAGGAAGGAAGGAAGGAAGGACGGACCACACTCACAAAGAATTCCCAAGCACTGCCCTCTTTAGTCATTTCTCCTACCATGGAAGTGTTCCACTTCAGCTCATTCCCTGAGCACTGTCCTACCTTTCCAGTAATTTTCACCCTGGCAAAAATACTAATATAGTGAACCTGTTTGTTAGCTGAGCACCTTCATACTGAGGACAACAGAACTCATTCTGAGTAACTTCTCAGATCATTAAAGCCTGATAGAGAACAGAGCTTTAGAAGACATACCAGCCTTTGATGTAGCACCTCTCTTGTTATAAGGACATAGGTAAAGTGTAGGTTATTTGGCTTTGTTCTATATTTCTAGCAGATGTTTCAATCCTGTTTCACAATACAGTGCACATAAGAAAATATTTGATGAAATCTCAAGTACATCTTTTTTAATTGTTTGATTTTTGGCAGTCTATATGAGTCCTATAAATTAAAGAAATACTGTTGATAGTAGGTGTTTCCTTGGTTCCATTTCATTGCCAGCATCATCCTTTGCAGTATTTCAGACAGGATTTCTGAGGCAGTCTTTGAAAAATGACCTGATTATGATTCCATGTAAACCACTGAAAAAATACTCACCAACTACAACTGAAACCCATTTCAAAATTTAAATAATAACATGCTGATTTGGAGAAAGGAAATGGAGGTAAAACTGAGAAGAAAAATATTTTTATGCCCTCACTTTTGTCTAGCCAAATGAATGAGTAAAATAATTTTTTAATGTCAGGAAAAAAACCAAAACCATAAAGAGAACACTTTCCTTCAAGGTATTTCCTTCATCTTCATGCTTTCCTTAAACTGGGATGGACAAGAAATAGCTCTTGAGCACTGTAAGTAGGTCAATCACTGTTCTCATGCCCAGACCACATTCCCCACTGTGGGAAGCAGGATACCAGCAGGGCTTGCATATATGCACTCTCTCTAGGTCACATGGAGGCTTCTTTCTTTCCTCCCTGAGAACAGTCCCATTTCTCATTGGAGTGGGGGCACACTGGGAAGCAATTACCATCATTTGCTTTTGAATTGCTCCTAAGCATTTCCTCTTCCCTTGGTTCTTAAGGTTATGTTAAATGTGTCTTCAAGTTCTAAGCCAAATTCAGGTTTTGCTATATAGTCATATGGTGCAGGAGACCAATGATTTATGTATTAAACTGCCTCCAGACATATATAGTTGCTGTGTATATTAAGACTGCTTTTTGGGCAGGCCTACAAATCTAGGATTATTATCTGCTGTGATGCCATTTCACACGGAGTATGAAGAGAACGCTTCCCACAAGCCCTAAGCACCTCACAGCCTTTTTAACAGTAAATGTGAGTTGAAACATGCCAGATGTCACATTTCAGGACTGGTGTTTTGACCATTAGCTATTCCATTAAAAATAGTTTCCTCTTTAAGAACAAGCACAATTATTATTTTTTTTTTTACCACTCAAATAAAAATGTATAATTTGACCATTAACATTCCTCCATTCTTCACTTTTTTAAAGGATGAGATTACACGCTCAGCCCTCAAGCGACACAGGACTCAGATCCAAGCTCATTGCTTCGTAGCCAGAACTAACTTCATCTAAGTGGGGACCAAAACATTTTTACCTTTGGCCAAAACACACTGGTGTTTGAATGATCTTTTTTCACCTCATTCATCTAGAAATCACACTCATTGAATCAATTTCTGATCTCTCACAAAATCAGCAAGTTATAATATTTTCTTGCATTTTACAGGATTTCTGCATGAAATGGTCCAATGTGAGCATTAACTCTTTTCTTGGCATTTAACTGGATACACTTTCACACGCGCAAGCCTTCATATTATCTGAAGGTCAGATTTAAATGGAAAAGGCAAACATGTAACAAAAAGACTGTAGTAAGTCAGTCTCCTTCTGAACCATTATATCTTAAAAATATATAATCAAAATCTTGCCAAGACAAAATCTTCTTCGACACCTTTCCATGTGGCCAGTGGGAAGGAGCTGCTACCTTGTGTTGTTTGACTATAAATTAATTATGTGACTTTAATAGTCAAATATTCACTCAGGATGAAAAGAAATGTGCTCCTAAACATTAGTGGATAATGTGTGAATCATTTCATCTATCTGTCTTTTAATTAGACACCTATAAATAATCTGGCTCTTGCAAGGTGCTCTACAATCAGGTTACTTAAACACTAGCTGTTTCCTAGATTAGCATTTACAATTATGTGAGATAGCTACAGATTGTTAATTGTTACTGTTTCTTCTACTATTATGATTATTATCATCATCATCATCACCATCATCATTTAAGGAACAGGCAATATGCCCCATTGCAATTTTGCATGCATGTCTGGGAAAAAAAGGTAGATGACATAAATCGCATGCATAATCTCAGGAGACAATCATTTTAAATCTTAATTGGCTGCCTTTTAAATATCATTTAAGGTCTCGTTTTCTCTGCCTCTCTCTCCCTAGTTAAGAAGGTGTTGTGTCAAAGTCTATTACCTTGCTGGACGTCTCGCCTCTAAGTTTTTTTAAAAAAATAGAACCATCAGCAGAGGTTTGAGAGGTCGATAAAGCTTTTAGATTTGGAGATGTTTTCAGGGAGCCCATTTCCTGCGGCTAAGAGTTGTTAATGGAGCTTAAGGAATTATCTTATGACTCGGGCTGGGAGAGCCGTATATTTCTTCGCTCCTGTTCCCTTGTCGAGGCTGAATATGCTCCTGTCAAACTCGCTTAATGAAAAGTAACGCGTCGCTGATTACAGTTTTATTTGGGCTCTATGTAAAAAGCACTGTTAATTTAGCATCCCCTCCTTTGTGTGTTTGAATTTGCCATGGCTGAATGATTTAGAGTCTCTCAGTTTCAAGAGGTTTCTCTATGATTTTTTTCCCCTCCTCTTTCTTTCTCAGTCTGCCTTTATATTTCTGCTTTGTACAGATATACAAGCTGCACGGCTTTCCCTTTCAGCCCTGCAGCTTCCTCTAAAGCAGCGGAACCAGATCTTTGACTTGTGCTATTGAATCATAAGGCAAAATTAATTTCTCACACTCTTTTGTTCATATTAAAAAAAAAAAAAAAGCAAAACAACCAAACAAAAAGAACCCTTTTGAAAGACCTCTGCATTTCATGGCTGATCTTATGACAAGTCATGCGGTGTGTGTATTAAAGCAAGAAACTGTTTTCCCTCCCCCTTAATTGATACAGTTTCCTCTCAGGATGGGCAGTGTTTTGGTGTGAGCACACACAGACACAGACAGATTTATCAGACCCGAGATACGGCTGGTCCCCTGGTCTGGAGAGCCCTGCTCTTGTTATACAGCAGTCATAAACTTATTCAAACTTGTTTTATAACAACAATAACGCGAAAATGAAGGGATATAGTGTTGATCCGCTTTTCTTTTGGTTTCTGGTATTTCAGTGTGTGTGTGTTTTGCCCACAGTTGTATCACCTTCATTTTAAGTCCGGAGGAGGGGAGGAGGGGGAGAGAGGGGAGGATGTTGCCTCCCAAACAACGGGATGTCCAAATTGAATCCTGGACCTAGCCAAAGCCGGCCAGCAATGACTTGTGAAATTACTTATATCGGTGTGCAGGGTCACCCGCCGAGAGCCAGCCCAGGGCGGCCGGCGGGGGCCGGCGCTCCGCAAAGTCAGGGAGCTTTTCAGGCTGAGAGAGATTTTTGGCTGCACGGTGGACGAGACCGCTCCTTGCACGCAGACACACAGAGTCCACACACACACACGGCTGTCGCTGTGTTAGGAGAAAGAATGGAGTCCTCTTCCACTCCACAGAGCCTCTGTCGCATGGAAACCGAAGCCCATCGGGAGCCCCCGTGTCCCCTCCAGTCCCTGCACATCCAGCAAGGCTGGCACACACAAACCTCCCTGCTTTAACATCACCCTCGCAGCAGTCAGAGGGGTTTATGCCCCATCCCGCTTGACTCTACCAACGGTTCAAGGGCTGCCCGAACACTCGCCTTTCTCCCCTTCCCTCTCCCTCGCCTCCTTCATCCCCATCTCTTTAGTTTGGCTGAAAATAATTTGCTTTGTCTAAAGGGTTTCAGAGGCAAAGCTCGCCGGCCGCCCCGGCTGCATTAAAATTCGTGCCGGCCCAGCCTTTAGCTCAGATCGCGGCTCCCCCGAGACTCCACTTTCGCTATTACTGTCAAGTACCCTTGACTCTTTATTTTTGCCCTTTTATCTATTACAACTAATTCAAGTTCTTTTGCCCTTTTCAGTTTAAGACGTGGGCTTTCTGTAAAGCCTCCCCCTGCCACCGAGCTCTCCGGGTGCAGAGCCTTTAGAAATTGAGGGGTTTACTGTCAAAATGAAAATTTCACTTCAAATTATCTCGGCTGATGCACGTTTTCCAGGCCGGGGGCTCCTGTCTGAGCCTTTTGACAGCCAGATCAGCAGAGGGGTTCAGTGATCTCGATAATATCATCCAAGAGAGCGAAAGTCAATACAATGACAGGGAATATGACTGGATACAATCCAATTACGGCTGCTCGCAGAGAGGGGAAGGGCTTGATCTGATCTCCGCACCTGGATTCCTTTATTCAGTCCTTGCACTAACAGGTCTCACTAGAAACTTCGCAGGTTGGAGTATGTTACATTTTGGCTGAGTGTTGTCTCGGTTGCGTTTACAGTTGCCTTTAAATATTTTCCCCCTTTATTGTATTCTTATTTATTTATTTATTGTGGAGGGAGGTGGACTGGCGGGGAGCCGCTGGGGTGGGATGGGCGAGAATGCTGGGAAGCAAGGAAGGCTCTTCTCCTTGTCCCGACGTCAGCTTGGTCCTTCGGGTGCTCTCGGTCTTCCCCCGCAGCGCCGGGCGCCGAAGCTCAGGGGTTTTAGGCCGGTCCGGGTAAGCCGGGATCTGTTATTGCCTCGCAGTTTCTTTTCCAGCAGTTCTCCCTGTCTCCCGGTCCGGGGATCAGTAAAGTTTGTTCCCGTTCCGGGGAAGGAAATGAAATCTTTTAAGCGCCTGTTATCTAAGTGGTAAATTGGCTCCGAGTGCTCCTGAATCACACGTCGAGAGCGCTCTTCCTCCCTCTCTCTTTTTGTTGGCTGCACTCTATTTAATGTCAAAACGGTAAAGCATCTGTACTGAAGTGCTGAAATATTCATGGCGGATCAGCGATTCTCCGCACTGGCAGAGGAGCTGGAAAGCTAAAACGGTTCTTTAAAAGATGAAATTTTCCGTGTGAATCAATTGCTCCGCGCACGGCGGAGGCGACGCCGCGGCAGAGTCCGGCCCTTGGGGGCCGACGCCCGCCCGCCCGCAGCTCGGGAAGGAGGGGAGGGGGAAGGGGGGATGCTCCCGGCCCCGCCGGGCCTCGGCGGGCAGCCGGCGCCCCGCTGCCGGCCCGGGCGGTGGCCGAAGCCCGGCTCTGCCCTGCGAAGGCCCGGCCGGCGCGGAGCGCAGCCCAGCATCCCTCCTGTGCGCAGCGTGCCTCCCGTGGGTGCGTCCTCAGTCCCGCGGCAGCGCTGCGCTGAGCCTCTCTTCCCCTCTCCCGACAGCCTGTTGACAGTCCTTGGAATTACCTGGACCGGCTCCGAGGGGGAATTTGAAACACAGAAGTTGTTTGTTGCCCAATGCAAAACGCCACCACTTGTGTTACCTCTGAAACAGACAATTTATTGGAGTGAGCATACCTTTTAACATTTTTTTTTTTTGTCAAGATAAATTTGTGCAGTAGGTGTAAACTTAGTAGAAGTGCTGTTTGTGAATTATATGCTAACAAGGAAATCAGGAGGAAAAACTCTCGAAAAGTCTTTATAACTAATGTCGGCATGCCTTAAATTAAATCTGAATTAAAATTTCCCGTTTGTAAACTTTCGGATGTAAACTTTTTAAGTAGGTCTACACTATAGTACGTGCTTTTTGGACATGGAATTAAATAACTTTCACGACATTGATCCCTTAAAGTCGCAGCCAGGAGAAAATGTTCAGAACAGCAATGAGCAAAGTCTTTCCGTTGAACTGAGCAAACTGAACTTTAAATCCTGGTTTATGTTGTTTGTTTAAAAAAAAAAAAAAGGAAGAAAAAGTTTTATATTTAAATTTAAACTCTTGCAAGTCTCTTTTCAGTGTAGCTGACTCTTTAAGCGTTAGAAAGTCTTTTGCCCCTCGGCGGGCCTGTTAGGAACAAAACATTTTGCTTCCTGATTTGGGAAACGCCAGAAACTCTTTGTTTGAGTCATGGTGGGCCAGGTTTGAGAGCTGCCCCTTGAGCACGTTGGCGCCGTTCCCCACCGCGCGTCCCAAGGCGCCCGTTTCCAGAATGGCTCCTTTGGTGGTAGCCCAGGAAACTGTTGTGTTGCTCAGGGCTTGGTTTAAAGTACTGTGCCTGAACAGGGGGTCGTGAAACACCCCGTCCACCCAGTTCCTGAGGTTGGTGACCGGCGAATCCTGGTGCCTGTCGATGACGCTGACCGGGGCGGGAGCGGCGGCGGCGACCGAGCCCCCCGGCCGTTTCAGCATGCAGGAGGGGTACTCGGCCTGGTTGAGGGAGGTGGCAGTGTGCGCCAGGGACCAAATCCTGGGCTTCGCCTCCAGCAGCTGCTGCCCCTGCTGGAAGCACATCTTGGACTCGCAGCCGCGCTGCCGAGCGCCCAGCGGGTCGGGGCCGCACTCCTCCGCCGCCGTCTTCAGGCAGCTCCGCGCCCGCTCTGCCGCCGCCGCCGCCGCCTCCTCCTCCTCCTCCTCCCCGGCGGCGGCCGGCGGCGGCATCTTGGCGGGGGGCTCGGCGGCCCGCGGCGGGTGGCTGCCGCCCGGGAGCGGGAGCGGGTGCGGATGCGGGAGCGTGTGCGGGAAGGGCCGCCTCAGCTCGCACTCCGAGCTCTCCGACTCGGCGGCGTCCAAGTCCTCCAGGTCGCTGAGCTCCAGCTCCTTCTCTTCCTTGCCCGTGGGTTCTGCGGGGCGGGGGCGGGGGAAGGGACAGCAAAAACAAGACACACGGTCACTGTCGGCGCCGCGCTGCCCCGCGGCCGCCCCCACCAGCGAGGCCCGCGGCCGCCCCCACCAGCGAGGCCCGCCCCGGGGGCGAGCTGCCGGCCGAGCCCCCGCGGCCGAACCGCTAAGTGCCTGGTTTTAGCAGGGTACCCTCGGCTTTCCCGCTCTTCATCGCCTCTTCCTGCGAACCCTCCTCCTCCTCCTCCTCCTCCTCTTCCTCATAGGGCCGCTTCTCGTCAGAGCACTTGTTCCGCGGGGGCCAGGTCATCTTGTTCTCCTTCTTGAGCCGCCGGCGGGCGTTGGCGAACCAGGTGGAGACCTGGGTGAGGGTCATCTTGGTGATGATGGCCAGCATGATCTTCTCGCCCTTGGTGGGGTAGGGGTTCTTGCGATGTTCCTGCAGCCAGGCCTTCAGCGTGCTGGTCGTCTCTCGGGTGGCGTTTTTTCTCCGCGTCCCGCCGTCCATCGTCCCGTACCTGCAGGCACAGGGGAGCCCCCGGGATGTGACACCGCGCTCTCGCCCCCCCGCGGACCTGCCCGACGCGGGGTCCCAGAGCCCCGTCCCCAGCCGCTTGCCTGCGGCATCCCCCGGAGGGCGGCTGGACCGGAGAGGAGGGAGATGGATGAGGACAGCTCAGCTTTATGAGGGAGACCAGCCTTGAGAATTCAGGCCAAAGAAGGAAAGCAAGAAGGAAAGGTTCAGCTAGCAGCAGCAGCGGGCAATGCAAATTCCCGCTCTGCCTTGGCGGTGGTGGCAGAAAGAGGGAAGGAACCGCCTGTTTTTATTTACGGTAAAGTCAATGTCAACATTTCGGGCAGCAGGGAAATCCTAGCAGATTGCAAAGTCACAAATATACCACTTCCCTCTCGTTTCATTAGTCGTCCCCAAACAGAATTCGTCTGGGTGACCCCAGGGTGTAAGTGTTAATAGAAATATATTTCCTCTTACTCCTTTTATTAGTAATCTCCTCTACCCTTTTGTTCCTGAAATTGTAGGAACCTAACGCAGATGACACTGGGCTGCGACTGAATATTTAATGCACATCCTCCAGGAAAGGTCACCGGCGCCTAATGGGCCTCTGAGCTGGGAACGGTGTGTAAGGGGGTTTGCGCTGGTTTGAAACTAATAAATATACACGGGATGCCCAAGCCTGACTCCGCGCAGGAAAAGATAATTACCACCCCTGTTAAGAGGGATCGCCCCCGCGCTACCGCCCGCCCGGGGGGCGGAGGACCCCGTGTCGGTGTGGGGAAGGGGAGGCGACATGGCTGGGGCCGGGAGATGCTGAGCGGCGAGGAGGCAGGTTGGCGGGGTTGGCGGGGCGGGGCGGGGAGGCGATGGCGGGGAGGAGGTGGCGGGGGTGGAGGGCAGCGAGCGGGGCCGGGCTGGGGATGGCGCTTACCTGTCGTACTGGTACTGGCTGAGGGTGTGATCGTAGGGGTAGTAGGCAGCCGCCGGGGCAATGCCCGCATGCGCAGAGCCGCTCCCGTCCTTCGCATCCAAACTGTTCTGCAAGAGACACCGCCCGCCGCCCTCAGCCCCCGCCGCCGGGAGAGCCCGGCCCTCGCCGGCACCGCCGCCCGGCTCCCCCGCCCCGCGGCCCGGAGCGGCGCGACGGACCTTCCGAGGGCCCCTCGGCCGCGGCGGCCAGCGACATCAATAGGGACATTAACTGGCGCTGTTACGGTGCAGGGGAAAAAAAAAAAATACTGTATGGGAAGAGAGCATCATTTTTTTTGCAAGACTGGGCTGGGTCTGGGTCGCCCTAAACTGCCCGGCAGGCCGGGCCCTCCGCACTCGGCCACCAGCTCGTCAGGCGCCACTTTTAATTGCGTTACCGTGAGGAGCAAGCGCCGGGCTGGAACAGCTGCTGACCGCGGGGCTGGACGCGGGGAGCGCCGTGCTGCACTGAGGGGCGGAGGAGAAGCGCCCGGGGCTGCCCCCGCCCGGGAAGGGGGTCCCGTCGAGAGGCCTCCGCCCCCGGGGGCACGGGGGGAGCGCGGGGCCGGCGGGCGGGAGGGAGGGAGGGAGCGAGCATCCCCCGGGGCGGCTTACCAAGGAGTAGAAGGCGGGAGCCTCGGTACCGTAGGTCACGTAGTTTCCATAGCCCTGGGGCCCGGCGTAGGGCCCGCCGTAGACCCCCAGGGCGGCGGCGGAGTTGAGCTCGTGTCGGGCGGTAGCGAGCAGGCGGCTCTCGTACACCGGGCAGTACACGGGGGTCTGGGCGGAGGCGGCCGCCCCCGTCTCAGCCAGAGTCCGGCTGCTGGACTCGCAGCAGGTTGTCAGGGAGTTGGTGCTCATCAGGAACTGGAGGGAAAGAGAGCGGCGCTGAGCACGGGGGGGAACTTCCCAAAGTATAACCAAATTTGGGTTCGGTTGTTTTTAGATTGTATGGGTTTGGTGGGTTTTTGTTTGGGTTTGGTTTGGGTTTTTTTTTTCAAATCAGGTCGTAGCTTTGGGGTGTCGCCCGCCCTTCTCCCTCCCCTTCCGTATTTTACTTCAATCGTTAGAGAAACGCTCTAGAGAAGAGCAGAGGTGCAAGTATTTTATCAGTTTTTAAGACGAGTCAACAACAACAACAACCGAACGCCCCGTGCCTGTGGGTGTTTAATCCTCTATAATACATTCCTCAGGCCCTTTGCATTTAAAAGCTAACTTTTCCTGGGGTGTTTTCACAAGATTGGTGTTTACACCGTTTTCTCTTCTTGCAGCACAATGATTCCCATCTGCGTTTTTAAACGTTTTTTTCGAAGTCATTCATGCATATTTATTTTGACTGCAGGTTTGTAGCAGCCACGCACACATCTGTTATTGACCTGCTGGTTTAGAATATCCCATTCTGTTTCTACGGGCCGGACCTCCGTACGTCCGTGTTTAATTGGTAAACTGTGAATTTAATCGTGAAAGAGAAAAAAAAGGGGAGGGGTGCAGGTGGGGGTTGGGGGATCTCTAGCCCCCCTTCTCACCCCTCTCATCCCTGTAATCCTCTCCCACGCGTCTTAATCACCCCCAAACACCCTAAATCCCGCGTGTTTCTTCCCATTTTAAAATTGGTGCCCGCCACAGAACTTGGGCATCTTGGAAAGCTGCGGAGCGAGCATCGGCTTTGCCGCTAACGCATGCGGGAGAGGATCGCTGCCGCCCTCATCCCGGACGGAAGGCATCGATAAGGACTGAAATTCAATCAATTAATGTTGGTAGGCAAAAAGTCTTACCTGGGGTGCAGAGGAGTAAGGGTAGCCAAACTGAGGATAGGACATGGTACAGAGGCTCCCAGTTATCTAGAAACAAGGCGAGACGTCTGATCTGCACGCTATTGCAGCCTGGCTGTGCTCTGTTGTACCAATTGATTGGTAACCACAGGTCCCTAGATGCTTATAGGACGAAGCAGAAAACCACATTTAATTTATTTACATGAAAACTTAAACTTTTTTTTAATTATGTACGGCGATTTTAGCACCTTCCCCGCTACAGCTACGACACAGAAATAACTGTTACATGTAGGCTCCAAGGCTGGCAAAGGTGACGGCAAAAATAAATACTTTGCACCCGGGGAAAAATAAAAGGTGGAAAGAAGAAAAGTGATACAAATGCATCAGCTCACAAGCACGTTGTTTTAAAAGAGCCGAGCCCCTGACGTCACGCAAAACCTACTCAAATTAACCTGCCTGTAAGTTTAACACTCATTTTCGGGAACCTTTCCCCTGGCATGGAAAATAGACTCTCCAGAACGGCCTTCAGCCTGCCTAACAGGGGCGAAAGTTTGGGAAGCTCTCCGGTAGCGGCAACGCCTGCTTGCAACACGTATATATTTCTGCGGGCAAGGGAAGGAAATGAATGTTTTTAATCTGAAGGATCAATGTTGTATCAGCTATTTTCCCCACCCTCCTTAGTCACTGAAAGGCTAGTAAGCACTTTTAATTAGAAATTAATTAATGAGCAGCTGCTTCTTCCCACCCCACAGTAATAATTAGTCTCAATTACAAACAAGACATATGAAGGGACACACGACTGAGTCTTCATTTAAGATTTAATCAACAGTTAAAATTAGCGCTAACGCTGACAATAAAGCACATGATAAGCACTTCTGCTTTTCTTTTCGGCTTTTATTTCAGGCGTGTGGTTACAGGTAGAAAACCCTACAAGCGTTTTCCGGGGAATGATGGAAAAGATGTGACTTTTCAGGTTTAAACGACTTTGATCCCATCTCAAACTTCCAACATCCTCTTCTACCCAACCCATCCCACCGCTGCTATCAGCCTCCCTACCCTCTGGGGGTCTGGGACCCGCCCCCCCACAAGCAGGCAGCAACCCCCCTCTGCTTCACGCTCGGAGGGAGCAGGTACCGGGTCGTCGGGGGAAGATGCTGGCAGCCCCAGCGCCTCTCCCCCGACGGCCGGTACCACCGAGGCAGGGCAAGCAGGCAGCCCCCGGGAGGATGGAGGAAGCGGAGGAGTCAGCTCCGAGGCTGAAGCTGGGCTGCTGGTGCAGTCGAACGCTGCTCCATGGTGTGCAGACTTGCTCAGAGAGATTCCTGGGTTCAGACATGTGAATAGCCCCAGGGTCACACTCTAATTAATGATGATATTCTCTTCTTCTCCCCAGCTGGAAGACTGCCTCCCAGAAACGAATCTGCCCACACTGACAGCTCGATTGAGGGTGATTGATGACTATCTGGAGACCACAGTACACATAATATAATATCTGCTGCGTAATTGCTTTAATTTACAGATGAAAATACTAGTTCTCAGATTGAGTTAGACTACAACGAGAGGCGTTTTATGGCGCTTTAGAGTGTTTGCAAATAAAAGATATCAGATACAGTACATGCAAATTATCCTGACAGCTCAGTATCTGTAGCCGGGAGAAACATATAAAGAAAGGGAATCAAATGACATAAATAATCGGTTTGGAATTCTGTATTGATTTTTGGATGGGAAGAAAGTGCCTTTTCTTTCCTCACCTGAAATGCTAATTTCTTTTTATTTCTGAGAATATTAATAACTTTGCCATTGGGTTTCTTTTATAGAAGCGCTTCTCTATTCCTCCTCCTGCATTATACTCCGGTGCTGCCAAGGTATAATGATACTTTTAGTGACTCTTTACCAGCAGCTTCCTTCTGTGCGGCGTGCTGACGGACTATTGCATTGTTTGGGACGAAAAGACACCCAGTATTTACACAATGGTCTGCACGCAGTCTTCTGTGCTGCTCCCTCTGCCTCCTGTGCCCATTGCGCTGGGGGATGTTTGTTTAAGCTCCGGAATAAAACTCACCGGTGCTAGGGAAGAAAATAGTTGCACTTATCTCAAGAGCGGCTTGGTGTAAAGCACTATAATTAGCTGGGAGAGCTGGAGGACTGCCTGAAGAAGTCCGAAGTCCTCCCAGTTTTCCAGGCTACAGTTTGGGAAATGTCCTGGTGTCCTGGTCTTTTTTTTTTTTTTTTTTTTTTTGGTGTGTTTTTTTCCCCCCACTGCAGATGTCAACTCCGCAGTGGCCCAGAGTACACTACAGGTTTTGATATTTAGATGAGTCTATTAAACTTTAAAATACAAGGAGAAATTCAATATTTATAGTCCTTGTCTATTTATATATCACAGTTGTCTTTCACTGCGCCATGCAAATACTCTGGTGCCCATTTTCACACTGAACTTTCCTGTATTAATCATGATAATTATTTGTCATTTTTCTTTGCAGCCTGCCTGCTCTATTACTTTACCCCTGGTCAACTTTGTGTCAGTTCCAATCTGTATTCCCTAGAAAGCAGTCATTAAAAAAACCCCACCAAAACAAACAAACAAAAAGAAAAAGCAACAAAAAACCTTAATAACCTTAAACACTTAAACGCTGAAAGCTGACATTACGTCCTCCCCCACTGTTGATGTCTTGTTTCACTTACAGTCTACAAATAATGGCCCTTTGTTGATAACAAACTCAACACAATTATATTTCATCTTGAATTTTGGTGCCAGAGCACAAACATGCATTAAGCCCCACAATGATTTAAAATAACCTTTGTGGTTCTTGCACATAAACAACGTAACACTGTTCAAATCCAAGCAAAGGCGCTTAATGCTGTGGGCGATATCCTTAGGCATTTGGAAAATGCAAGTCTTTGCTGTGTAATAAAAATTGATCCTCGTCAAAGCCCCTTTCCTGTACAAAGCAGTTAACAGCTTTCGAGAAAGAAACACACACACTGCTTTCTCCAAAGTTTGAGCAAGGAAACCCATCACGATCAATAGGACATGCTGGAGAGTTCCCTTCTGGTCAGAACCAGCCTGCACACTCAGGCGAGCAGGTATTTCCCATCCAAAGCCCAACCAGGTCTCTCTCCCAGCGTTATGAGCTTTTCCTCTGAGAATCTGGAGCCAATGCTCATACAAGTTTTATTGTAAAAACATGGAATGAGAATGAAACCCTGTGATCCTGGAACAGGCCACAGCAGGTAAAACAGAACCTCTTCAGGACTCAGGCTTTGATGGACGTCTTCAGGGACATGATCTAGAGGCAGTTAATGCAGCTACACTTACTATCTGTGTTTTCATCGCCTTCTCTTTTGGAGGGGTTACTGCCACTCCTGGAAATATTTCAGCAACGGAATTTGCTTATGGGCTAAACAGACTTTAGCAAGCTCTTTCAGTCAAGCTTGCTTTGTTTTCATGTTACAGACTTAAAGCAACATTGACACTGCCTGACAAACACTGTGAAGCTCTACATCTTGCCCATTTGGAATCTGACATGGAACCCGGGGCAGCTTACAACATTTTCAAGTAGGTTAGCTCCCATAAACTTGCTATTGACAGTAAATATTTTTTTTTCCTGAGCCAATTTGAGGTGTAACTGCACCTCCTGCACTTTGAATCGAACGAGCCGATGCTGCCGACCTGCACAAACCCATGCCATGGCTTGGAATTGGCAGAGCCATGATGACCAACAGAACAGTTGCGTAAGAAGGCGCTGCTAATTAATTTACTCAGTTTACAGCTACATGTAAAATCAGTTGTTCAAAGCTATCCATTTGAATGCTTTCATTTTGTAAATCTTCAATCCTCTTGGCAAACAATCTAGATTAAAGCAAAAAGGCCTCACATGCTCATTCTCTTCTTTGTATTTATTAACTTTTCACACTTAAGAACTAGAGCCAACACTTTCTCTCTCTCTCTCTCTCTCTCTTACATGCACGCATGCACACACACAAAACTTTTCAGCAAGAGAAGCAAATGCTATGACCTGGGCAGCTCTCTATGGCTATAGATGGACCCTACAACATGCCCACATTTACCTGCTCAGTGCAGAGCATTGCAACTATGCTTTCACTAGCAAAGCAAAGATTGTATAAAATTTCCTTGCTCAGCTCCTGAACCCCCAGTGCTGCAGACCCGAAGGCATTCAGATGCCACCACTTTTGAGCTCTCTGGCAGCCGATATCTTCAACTTACTTCTCTGCGAATGTAAAACTTTCCTACTTGCAAGGTCAGGTTCTGTGTCTTTTAAAGTTCGCCTTAAAATCCAAAAAGTTTGACTCGGTGCCTTACCTTAGTGCTCGCTGAATATCATATCCACACCCCCTTCCCAAGAAATAACACACATCTGTTAAAATACATTTACCCTCTGTCCTAGGTAAAGATTGCACAAAGCCAAATGATTCATCACGGATAGTTTCTCTTCCCTCCAGCAGTTCGTTTTCAGCTGCCTTGCTGCTAAAGCAGGCTCCGAAGGAGAAGGGGGGGCGGGGAGGGGTAAGCCCCACCGCTCCCCTCCACCCCCCGCTTCCATAGAGACACACACGCACACACATACACACAAGCATCACCACCAAAAGAAGAAATTTTTTACCTGCGATCACGCCCGGCTTCGGCTAAAACCTGGTAGCGATGGCTGTGCCATGGCAGGGTTTCTCTCCTCTGGTCTGCGCTGGCTGGCGTGGCAGGGAGCTGCGGGGAGCTAACGCAGGCATGTCTCAGTGCGCGGTACCTGCGCGGCGCGGCACGGAGCCTTCGGTCCCCAGGCGCCACAGCCACTTCACTAACCCCCTGTACCAGAGTGACGCTCAAGTGAATAGTTCCACTGATCACACTCTTTCCTACTGATTAACACTTTCCAACACGACCAGGCACTCCACTTCCAACTTTTCCCGTTTTAAAACAGAAGCAGCCAGCACCGCTTGCTTCCACGGGTTATAAAAGCCATCTGGGGCGTGGGGGACACCATAATTAATAGCAGGTTAGTAAAATTAGTGCTGCCACTCCAATTGTTGTCCTTGTTGCCAACAATAATTGCATTGATTCTGGAAGGACACGAATGTCCTCCATTTAACCTAATGATCTGCGGGTTGCACACGCTGTACGGCAGCCGCGGCGGTGATTAACTGCGCGCACCTCCAAACTATCATTTATCTCCGCGAGTCAAGACTGAAAGGCGCTAAACTTACAGGCAACTCTCCCTGTCTCTCTCGCCGTCTTTGTTTCCCTCCCGCTGGAGGAGGCGGGCTGGGACGTCGGCGTAGCCCTGCGCGCAGGAGACGGGCACCTGTACCTGTCCCCCCGGCCGCCTCGGCTTTATTCATAGCCCGGGGGCAGCGCGGCGGAGCCGGGCTCCGCGGAGCTGCCGGGGACTGCCTGGGCCAGCGCCCCCCGGCCGCGGGGAGGGGGCAAGGGGGGGCGGCGCGGCAGAGCCCGGCACCGAGGACCCGCTCCCTGCAGCGCCCCCGGGCCGGCTACGCCGTCGCTGCCCGCCCTGGGCGCAGCCCCACAGGGGATGCCCGGGCACCGGGGGCTTCCTCCGGGGCGGAGGTTGGGGGGCTACCGAGCGGGGAGGGGGAGCAGGCTCCGACGGTAGCCGAAAGCAGGTCGGGGCAGCAGCCCTTGCTCCCGCTTGTCCTCCGTCCTCCTGCGCCCGGCCCTCCGTCCGGCCGGCCGTCCCGCCCGGTCTCCGCCGCAGGCTGCCACCGCCGCCGCCGCTGCCGCTCTCTCCTGCGGAGAAGTTACGCGGGCCCGAGGCTGGGCGAGCCGGCAGCCAGCTCCCAGTCCGAAAAGCCTTTCCCGCTGTGCAGCCTCCCGCCACCCTCCCTCAGTCCCGGGCGCCCAGGGCCGCTTCGGGCTCCGGCCCGGTGTCCGGGGCCACGCAGCGCCCGGGATCCCCGCGGGAGCCTGTGCATGACAAGTTCTACCGCGCGCTCGGTACTTTCTTTTCTTAATTGTTTGTTCAGCAGGAAAAGGGACAAATCGGGATTGACGGAAGGGGGAGGAGGGATCAATATCATTCCTGTTTAAAGGCGTGAGCCTGGGCAGACGTCTCAATAAGACAGAGGAAGAGAAAAAGAGAGTATAATATCCTACCTAATTAAGCGAAGACAAAGAGGTGTGGGGAGAAAGGTTCAGGAGAGGTGGGGTGGCAATGGGAATTTTTAATCCGGTGTCTTCCCACAGTAACCACCAAGGCTGAACAGTAACGTTAATAGGGAACATCTGTACATCGACAGATTTATTCTTGCCAGGGTTCTTTCATGCCTGTGTCATTTGCATGGCCCCGTGCTCGTAGTGTTCGACACACGCTGCACCTTGTAGTGCAATGACAGGGTAAATCTGATGAATGCTGAAACTAGGAAATCCTCTTCTCTTTCCCCTTTCTCCCTCCTCGGATTGCCCTTGGAGCTTTCAAGGCGGGGAAACCTCAGGGAGAAAGAAAACGCGAGCCTTCTCCCCATCTGCACTTGTAAACAGAAAGCCAGTCATGCCACGACCCTTTGCATTTTAAAGCGGAGTAACAAACCCCCAGAGACGTGGATGCCCTGGTTGCCCGCCCAGGGCTGCCTCCCCGCCGGCGGGACGAGGGCTCTGCGATGCCCCCTGGGAGCACAGGAGGCGTGTGTGCCGTCCTCGTCCCGGCACTGCGGGTCTGGACTTTTCCTCCCTTCCACCGGGGAGCCTGTCCCTCTGGCGCTACCCCCGGGCTCCCGCCCCGGGCTCCCTCGGAGCCCGGCCGACTGGCCCGGGGCAGCGTCCTGCCCGTGCGGGGGTAGCCGCCGCCGTCCCCCGGGGACCCCTTCCAGCCGCCTGCCTGCCCGGCCGAGCCCGTGTTTTACAGAGCGGGGTGACACCATCCAGAGCCTGGAGGTGACACCTACCCTTCGGCGCTAATGTCCTTTGAGGGGACCGGGACCTCTCAATGTCTTCCTCCAACCCTTTCCTGATCCCGGCACCGGGTGCTCGGCCAGAGGCCACCTCTGCTTTTCCCGACAGCAGAGCTACAGGGGGGGAGCTCCAGTGGTGAGGGGCTGGGGAGTTGCTGGATTCAGTTGCCTCTCTGCCCTGAAATATGATGTTCAAGGGCAGAAGACATGGTTCAAAGAATATTTTTTTTATATTAACAGCTACCACCAGTAACAGTACATTAATATGGGTCTTTTGTAATATAATAACCTCAGGTCCCTGAGATCAACAACGAGATTAATTATTTCAGTGATGCTTAAAGGAAGTGAGCAGACTCGAGTCTGTCTTTTGCAATTTGCTCATGTCGACCTGGATACCTTGGAAATTGCCATCCATTGCCGCTCCGACCTACGTAGCAAAAAGCACAGTGGCCTTCTGTCAGAAGCTGGCCTAGCCAGGCAGGAGGGCAACCAGACTAAGTGGAGCTGGAATCCCAGTAGACATGCATGCAGGTCAACCATAGTGACATGATGGACACTGAGGGAACACTGGCCACTGATAAATCTGGGAAGATGCTAGCAACAGGAGCAAATGCTTTTGGGCAGCACTCCCGAAAAACCATGGGCCAGAGTCCAAGGCTGGAATGGTGTTTGTAGATCTTGTTTCATGTAATTCGTAATGTTAGGTTGTCTTTCTGGCTTTTTATTTTTGTTTAAATGACCAATAATGCTAAGGTTTCAACCATTTTTAATGTTTAAGCTATTAAAAGGTGCTCTTTTCACTGTAGAAGTGTTGTGGGTCCTGTCTATCCTGGCATTCTTTGGCATTCTTTCTCATTTTTGTATCTAGAGCAATGCCCTCTCTGCTGTGAAAAGGCCATTATTAAATGATACCAAGTGGTTAAAACCCTTGATTTTCCATGTCATTAGACAAACAGCTCTGGTGATAGCAACACATATTTCCATTCAGAAAGAGAATATAATTTAATTTTCAGTGTCAATTCCTTCAACACTATGGCTGTATTTTGAAGACCTACTTTCTAAGATATCAGATGGGAGAAAACAGAAGCTCGATCTCTTCCTTTTTTGGCCTTTATTTTCCTGTAGAGGTTACTAAATCACACCTAGTCAAGGAATAATATACTAATGCATGTATCATAACTCATGTTCACTATGAAGGTCCTAGAAACACATTAGCTTAATCATGAAACCTCTGAGATAATTTACTTAACTAGAATAATTTCACAGGAAAGCCAATATAATTCAGAATGCAGTAAATACATGGATAGAAATCAGATTTTCACTGAAACTATTTTTGTCCTCATCTGATTTGGGTGCCAAGTTATATGGTAGCCTCAGAGCAGCAAGGTTTATCTTAATTTGCAGGGATCCATACAGGTACATTTCTTTTCCTTTTCTCACATTAAATTCATTATGTGATGTTCAAAAGACTGATGCACACTAGAAAACCTTTAGGCATTTCTGTGTAACGGGGATGGTTTATTAAAAGGATAGGTTATTACTTTGAACAATGACTTCAGTGTGTACGTTAAAATGTGAAATGTTTATCTGGTACTGGCCTGTATTGGCCACAATCTGTACAACTAGACTTTTATTCATAAATGCATGCCTAAGCTAATAAACCACACTTATTTTCAGGTCCTATGTGGTCATCTGAGGGTCTTTTGTAGTCCACAAAGATTTAGGCTCATGATTATTTTTTCAAGAATTTTCTAAGAAGTATTACCATTATTCCATTTGTGAGCCCATGATTTGAGAAGATATTTATTTTGTGTTAGAAAAAAATTTTGATGATGTTTGAGAAATATCTAAGGTTGTCTTAGTGTTCTCAATATGTGGATGGGTGGAGAGGATTATTTTTTAGCAGGAAAAGAGCATAATTTTATAGACTTAGAAGCAGAACCAAGCCTCTTGGAAGACCCTGAAAGGGCAAGAAGACACCAAGTGAGTCAGTAGCACCAAGTTCTCCTGCCTGCACTGTGTCTTTGCTCGAGCCTGCAGACTTTGGCCAGGTGAGCAGTGCTGCTGAGGTGGAGCTCCAGGGAAGCAGTACAGCAATGAGCTCCTTCCTCCGTGTTACACAACCGGAGAGACGTGGGCCGGGGTGCAATCCCACTGATCTTCCTGTGAGTGAGGAGCTCCGCAAAATGCTGCTCGTGAGCGATCACTTCTTGCACAAAAGGGATTACAGAGGAGAACTGTGAGTGCCTCAGAAAACAAAGATGCAATTAAAGCAGCGTTTGTAGTTTTTAGTTAGGGCTATCTTTCAATGCAGGATGAACCATCATTTTTTTTCTGCTAATTATTTTCATTAGCTGTTTTAACTCTTCCTGAGAGTTCTTAATAATTGCTTCAGAGCAGAATGTGTAAAACTGAAAATTATTTATGGCACTGATTAGAACTACAGAATACTAATATGGGTAGTCAGGAATAATTCACCATAGCAGGAAAAGCACTATTTAATTGTTTAATATTGAAGTTTAATTGTGCTTGCATACAATTATCATGTAAATATCACTGTGATCACTTTAAGAGGTTATTTCTAAGTGTGCCAAAAATTCTGAAGCAATCTGAAAAGAATTAATTTTTTTCTTACCTCCCTTCACAAGTCTCTCAAGTGCACTATATGTTTTAACTTAAACCAAAATATAGCCAAAGGCAGACAGGAGTTCCAACAGTGACCAGTGTAATACTCACTGTTTTTAATTACTGTAACAATAAATCACACGGGAATGTCCTCCAGGTACTAAATGATTTTCTAAAAACATTTGAGAATATTTTTGAAATTCAATTAATTGAAGGCACCAGATAAAAGGTACACATTCTTAATGGCTATACAATAACCCTAAGGGATGTAACTGAGCTCCAAGCTTAACTTCAAAGTGTGACAGAAATACTTACTGTATTACTTTAAAAGTATTCAGATCAATGAATCAGTTAAAATTACTTATACATTTACCAACCTTTTCATTTTCTTTCTGAATATGATCGAAAGAATTGCTCTCATTTCCCAGGACACAAAAAGCAGTTGAGACCTGTAAAAGAAATTGTAATTAAAGCCAGCCTTCAGTCAAAATTGGTATTATGAATTTTTGGTTGACACAAGATAAAGGGGCCAGCGAAACATAAAAGTGGCTTGATAAAACATGCATTTAGACATTTTATACTGAAAATTAACTGGTTTGTGGAGATATTTCGGGATCTAGGATTAAATCTGTCCTTGTTAAAGCCAGTAAGCATTTTTCTATTGAATTCAACAGAACCGGTGTCACCCTGCAATCTGTACTGTGCACAGCTGTGTGTACCTGACTGGCTCTCTGATTATGGGCCAAATTGGTTCTCTTTTTTCCTTTTTTGTTCCTGCTCCTTGAGTTAATCACACTATCCTGAACACCCACATGGCTTTGCAAGGTGCTGAAGATCTCAAGCAGTCACAGCATGCCTTCAGCTTTTGCGGGTAGCGCTCTGACATAGGATGCCAGCTATTGTTCAGTAGGATCTAACTCCATGAGTAAATACCTTGACATTTGGCCTATAGTTCATAAGCATCTGAGGTTGTTTGAAAAGTGTTTAAACTATCACAATTTTTTGATTTGCAAGGTGATTTTACAATGCAGTGTGACTCAACAGCAGGAAAGTGTTAAGAAATATGTGGAGGCTGAACTGTTGATACCAGCCAATTTTTTTTAGCGAGGTGCTCTGTTCAGCAGGAAGGCTCTTCCTTCTGCTCATCAATAGCCATGCACCCAGCCTTGAAAACAGATCATATACCCATGGTCATCATACCACGGGGATAAGGGTTAACGTCTACCCTTTGCAAAATGTTTGCTTGTCATAAATATGTGTCCCAGTTAAACTGCACATGTATTATTCCTTAGTGCAGAAAGTTTAGAAATAAGTTTAGAAAGCAGAACAATGCACACATGTACATTCATGCACTTGTATGTACACACACAGAGAGAAATCACGTAGAGAAGTGTCTGTACTGTGAGAAAGGACTATATTCCATGAGGAGGCTGAAAATATTCTACTAAAGACTAATTGCAATATTTTCCAATGGGTACTTATTTTCAATACTCACTGATAGTTTTTTTAGTAGCATGCTAACATTTTCTCTATGATTAAAACACATTAAACTGAGACAATAAAAAAGTGACAGCAGAGGTAAATGTATCTTTATCCCTTCTGCTTTTCCCTGAGCATTCAAAATAATAAACATCCTAAGAATCTTTGAGCATTTAATATTGATATTAAATCATGACCGTATAACTATTTTCTATAGCTCCATGCAGTAATTCTGCACCCTGCAAGTGTGAGGTGGGTGGGAGGATCACTGAGCCTTGGAAACATCCGTAGCAGATTGAAGTTACAAAAATACAGTCACTGGCAATACATGTGTTGTATAACAGTTATTTTTAAACCATAATAAATATAATACAACACTAGAAGCACCAATACAACCACTAGAACCAAACTCAGGTTTCATCAAAGAACTCTGTTTAATATGAGTAATGAAATAGGAAAAACTGTTTTAACCAGGGACTGCAGGCTGTAGAAGACAGTTTGTTATGTTTATTTTGATGGGTAAATACCCATAACACTTGTAACAGACCCACATCCACCAAATTATCACGTATGATTTGCAGCCAGATTAAAGTCAATTCTGCATAAAAAAGCCTGAACTTTCTGTTAAATGTTTGTTCCACCAATTACTCCAAACCACTGCTAAGAACTATTTAGGAACTTTTCTCTTCTGGAGACTTTGCAGTTAAAAGATTTTTTTCCAGAATAGTTAGGTTGTTTATCTCAAAAGGGCTGTTTGTCTAATCAGGAACACATGGATTTATGAGTATAAACATTTCCACAAAATCTGAGAAACTGTAGAGCATTCCTACATTTCTCCTTCTTCTCCCTCCTGTTTTGAAACTCAATAAATTTTGAACATTTTCTTTCTTTTCTTTTTTAACTTGTGGTGAAATGGTTGGAGTAATATAGAAGAGATGAAGTGAAAAACAAGTCAGAATATTGGCTTCAGATTAAAGCTGGGTAAACCTGGGAAAACTTGTCTAGAAAGTAGAATCATTTCATTGTAAATACATGTCAAACAAGGTTAAATATGGTTCACAAAGGAAAGAGATATGCTCATAAGTCTAATTTTTAGGTTTGCAAAAAGTCTCTGCAGACAAGATATGAAATGTAGTCATGTTTGTTGCAAGGTGCTGTTTCCTCTGCATTGCATTTTCCAGGTAACACTCCTCCTCCTCTCCCAAGCATCTGATTTCATCACAGGTAGAGCTCAGTCCTAAGGACACAGGCAGTGGGAGATGAAGGATTTCTTCAAAACCCTCATTAGTGTTGAAGGAAGAGCCTGCGTTGGGAGGATGACTCAGTTTCCTGCCTTTGCCCATATCCAGAGGCAGCTGTGGGAGGTGAAAGACAAAGAGCAGACACCTGCAGCTGCACGTGTCCCCAGAGAGCGTGTCCTGTTTGACATTTCAGGCCTTGCACAAGGCTCCCCATCGTGCTCTGCTCCTATGCCAGCCTATCTTTTCAGCTGGAAGCGGAGCAGAGTAGGACAAGAACAGCTTATCCAGGAACCAAGAAAATGCCAGTGCCACACTGAAACCCAGCATGGCTGGGGACGTAGTAGAGCCAGGAGTGACGCTGGTGGAGCTGGGTACTGCAGCTGCTGCGCATCACCCGGAGGAAACTTCACCTGAGGTGACATAATGGAGACAATGGTCAATGACAGCCCATGGCACCGCAGGCATTTCCAGATGCTCCAAGCTGCAAAAGCATGAACGGATGGCTATCGCCAATTTGGCCAGGTGGCCATGCCAGCTGCTGGCTGCTCGTGGTCAGCCAAACGAAGAAGTCTGAGTGGACAAGCGTGAGAAAATCTGTCCCTCCCATTACCAAAGTGCAGGCACCCTGGGGCTTGTCCAGGCTTGAAAGTGGGAGCTCAGCCGGTCTCTTGCTTTTTTGCCCACTGTCACTTCTAGCTTTAACCAACTATTAAAACCTTGAGCAGCCAAATCTATTTTATGGCTCCCCGTGAGACTATGGCTGGCTTGCAATTTTTCATCGGATTTTCTTACCTAAAGTAAGATAGCCGCCTTACACTGATGTGTACAGTAGGATCTCCTAACTCTGTCAGCTCCTGGGCCTCAGACGGTGCTTTCTAGGCTTGCCAAGCATTTGCGATGAGGACTTGCTGGAAACATCAATCCCAGCCGACTGCCCTTTCATGAAACTTAAAAGATTTGAAACATAAAACACCGTGGAGTAAAACCTGAGAAGATCTGAAAAAGAAAAGCTGTAGATAGTTGCTGAAGACTCTGTAAATGTAAGTAGCACTTACTAATCTGAGTTTTTCCTATTTAAAATATTTTATGTGAATTACACTGCTGGGAAAAGGCAGATGGAGGAACTGCAGTCAATCCTGAAATCAGAGAGGGTCACAGGAAGACTGGGAGGGCAGCTTGTTCTTCTGGTCTATGTTATGGCGGCCCTTGGGATATGTGTCCCTAAACAGCTTTTTTTTGAGCAAATTGAGAGTCATGTGACTGTAGTTGTTGACCTCTGTGTAGAAGAAGTAACAAAACCAAGGCAATTTTTTTCCTGCCTACTTAATTTACTTTAAAGGATCCTAGATTCAGGAATCACAGATAAATGTATAAGGCTCTCTAACCCGTCATTTTTTTCCTGGAGTTAAAAAGTGCTGTGTCCTGCTAGCTAAACAATCCCCAGCACTGCTCACCTGCAGTTTAGAGAACTTAAACTCACTCAGATCAGCTTTGCGAAGGCACTTCAGAATTACCAAAAGAGACAGGCAGGAAATTTATGAATTTATAAAAATGCAGTCATTAAAACTGCAGTTCAGGAGCTCAGTCCCAATTCCCTCATCCTTTTATTTCTTTCTTTCATTGACCCATATGAGTTTCCTCTTGTCTTGCCTTGATTGCACTAAAAATCCACATGAAACTCACTGAGAAACAGGATAATGATAATTTTTTAAAATTTTGAATGCCACTTTTCATTTTTGTAGTTTTGTTATTTGCATGGAAGTGCACATGCCAAGGTAAATTTGTTGAATAATACAATTTAAGATTGAACATTTTATAGATAGAACTAGGGAAAAGAAAGTCAGTTTTAACAATACAAATAAAGAATGTTTCTTGTGTTACACATGAATCATGTAATTAGTGAATTCCATTAAGGATAGTAATTGTTCATTACTTTAGATCTGGAAGCTATTTTGAAATGCTTTGGAAATCTGAATGAGAAGAATATTGTTTATCTGCAAAATCAAGTTCAAAGAACTTACCTTCAAGCAAATGACGGCATTCCCAACTAGGGATGATACTACAGAGTAAGTGCTAGAGGGAGCTTAAAGCAGCCTAATATAGAAGCTTGGCTGAAATAAACTTTGAAGACGTTTCCCAGAAGATGATAAAAAAAGGCTTATGGTAAAAAATAGCAAGACAGATGAAGTCCTAGGACATTCACACCAAACACTTCCTTCTTTCTTACATGTGCACTGCAGAACCATGTCCCAGTGCAGCTGAATCCCATCAAAGGTCCTGTAGAAACCTAATATTTTTCTTTTCCTTGAAAGTAAAGGTTTGTGTTAGGACTATATAGATCTGTGTAAGTGGTACAGATTCTGTGCATGTAACCAATTTGGTTTTGTTTCCTCTACTGGATTTAACTTCACAGAGTTAGCAACGGATGAAATGAGTAAAATTATGTGGCCTGTCCCAAAACACTTTTAAACACATAAACAGCAGTCTGGCTTTTATACCATAATTTATTAGGATTCCAGAGAAGGGCAGTTCTACAGGTAAGTGAAATGCCCAGAATCTTTCCTCACACTTTCAGGATTCTAGTGAAGATGAGATGTTCTGTGGGTAAATAAAATGCTCAGGATCTTTCTTCTTATTTTATCAACCCACAAGATTTGTAAAGACAAAACCCGTCGTGTCGTAGGGCATAAGACAACTGGTGAACTTGAGCTGGGCTAAGAGAGGGTTTTTCAGTCTTCCTCTCAGCAGATGGTATTAGTCGATGTTAGAAATAGGACCCTTGATGGATATGCTGTAGTTCTGTTTCAGAATAGCCATTCCCATGTTTCTTCCAGATCCTGCTTTTCTTCCCCCTTTCTTTACTGCCAAGCTTATCGCAGATATTTACCCCAACACAGCACTCATGGTCTTGTTTTTAATACTTCCATTGAAGGCAGATTTATTTGGACTGCTGTTAACCAGTCTAGAGGAAATTGTCCTTCTGGCAGCAGTATCTCTTTGGGAATCTGTCAGTGTTAATTCTTTCTTTAGCTGTTGAACCAAACCAGGAGTCAAAATACACATTTAGGAACCCAAATAAGTTTTCCAGAGTTTCTGAGCAGCAGCAACTTCCACTCTGGTCAGTCACAGCTGATGCTGAGCATCTCTTTGATTAGGCCACTTTTTTGGAGAAAGCTCTTACATCTTTCGACTACCAAGGGATGGAACTCATTTCCTTATGCCAGCATTTGAAGAAAGGGATGCATAAGTGATGTTTAGGAATGCAATTTCATTTAGAGACTTAACAGTTACAAAAGTAAAGTAAGATTTGGTCTTGTAGTAAGGCAGTAGATACAGACAGTAGATATAGAAGCAAAAAACCTCTTGCAGTCTTTGCTGTTGCAGGTAAAACAGCAATTTGTGGCAAAAGATTCAGCTCTAAAGGAGCAGGATAGGAACCTGAACTCAAGTCATCTGTGACTCTGATTGAACATGTGCCACTAATGTCCCTCAGCCAAAATACTCAGATTTCAGTTCCAAGGTGGAAATTGTACAGGTTTTTTTTTTTTTTAGCATAGTGGAAACCTTGAGAGTAGAGGTAGAACTGAACTGGTCCCTTCAGGGAACTTTTCACTTAAATCCACATAAATGCAGCCTGATTTTCAACAGTTATATTGAGCACTCTGTAAGAATCTGTAGGGTCTGGACAGGGACAGAAGAAAGGTAGACTGGAGAGCTGCGTGGCAGAAGGGTTCTCTATTCTGAAATCCAGAAATAATAGAGGAATTACATGTAGGGGAAATATAAAGGAAAGACTATTTTTCACCTCAGTCTTTGAACACACTGATCTAAAAGTTTTAGAATACAACCGATTTAAAAGCAATTTAAATGAATTAACCTTTTACAGAAATTCTCAGAAAATTTTAATCATTCCTTGAAAATATAGTCTGCCCTAAAATGAAAGAAACCTGCCCTAAGCTGAAAGAAACCTGCCATCAAACTGAGAGCAAACCTGGTTGCAGTTACTAAAAACTGACATTGTTGCAAAAGCTTCAAAAATTAGAAATACCTAGTATGTAGACAGAAAAAAAAAATCCTTTAACACTTGTATCTGGTAGCAAATTAGATTAGGTTAATGATATGCTAGAAGATATGATAGAAGACCAAAAAATAGAAATTGCTTTATTGTCTAACATTTGGTCTCTCTGTCATTATATTCTCTGAATCTTTGTTGTTTATCCAAATCTTTAGACAAAGATCTATTTGCACATTTCGGAGATAACAGAGAACTCCTAGAAGGGAGGTCAAGGAAACCTCTCAAGTCCTTACTGCAAATTAGGTTTTTTGCTTGTTTGTTTGTTTGTTTGTCCGTTTAATAAGTCCTAGTAGCATGGACTGTATCTATACCAGCCTGGCAAATAGACCAGATAAAAGAAACTTCATACTGCTTTCCCTTGAACTTAGATTCTTTGATCCATGATTTGTATAAATAAGACAGAGGCTTCCTCTCAACTGCTGACCCAGGCATTGTTATCTACCATTTGGTTATGTAGTCTGTGACCATTAGAGTTTGATTT
Source organism: Corvus kubaryi (assembly GCF_017639235.1). Classification (NCBI taxonomy): domain Eukaryota; kingdom Metazoa; phylum Chordata; class Aves; order Passeriformes; family Corvidae; genus Corvus; species Corvus kubaryi. The sequence goes on from NW_024582056.1 coordinate 18,132,534, forward strand.
CTGTAGGCACAGATATACCATTCTACAGATTCCAGTTTCTTTGTGTAGAAGAATTATTATTTCCTGCTTCTTTAATTTCCTTCTTGTATAGTCTGTTATGTTCCAAATCTATGGATTATATTACTGTGTGTGTAATGTTCACAATACTATTTTAATTTTCACAATACTATTTTATCTTACTATTTTAGTTGGTTACTAGCAGTATTAAACCGGTTTTGCAAAAATAAAGAATGTTCTTTACTTTAAAATTGCAAGAGAAAAGAAAAGCCTTTGAATAGCTTTAAATCCAATTAAATGTGAATAATTGTTCTTTGGAAATTCTCATTAGCAATTCCTAATATCAAATGGGGTCTGTATTTTATAAAATTTCAGCACTAAGAATATTTAGCTCCTAAAAATCTGTCTGGGGACTACAACAGACATACGGTCCTTTTTGGGCAGGAGAACGTGCAGTTCCAATACTGGATTATGGTTTATTATCTTGCCCAGAACTGCTACCACCAAAAGCAGAAAGTTGTTCAATAAAATTTTGATAAGCTATTCCACATTTTGGGCACTTATTCTCTGTTCATTGGGTGACATAAACAGTCATAAACAGTTCCCAAACTGGCTCTGTCCGTTGTGATAGGAAGAACACATTCCACGTGGTGCAGTTGAGGATTGTTTTGTCAGCGTAGCTTGCCTCCTTTGGCAGTCGAAACAGACCCTGCAATCAAGACTTCCTTTTCATCAGGGTCTGTGGATTCCTTACAATCTTGAAGAACCATCAGACTAACCTTCTCTTGTTTACCACCCCCTTCCTGGTCAGCAGTGTTTGTCCTTTCTTTGGAAGTCATTATTCTGAGACTCTTGCTGTCCTTTGAACAGACTGTTTAGGAAACTGTTCCCTGGGCCTTCTGTGTTTGTGTTCTCTGGGAACAGCTCTGGAACACTTTTATTGCATGATTGCTTCAGAATATTTTGGGCGAATTTCTTTTGTCTCCCAATGAGATGTCTTGTGAAACCTTTTAAGTGGCAGCTGCTAAAATATGTATAAACATACACAATCTCTTTGAGGAATATGGCTTTATACTCAAACAAACGTCTGGAATATTACATAAAATAAATTTTCTAATTACATAACGAGGATATTTGCTTTCTTTATGGCTGTCTTGTTGCTCATTGCTCTATTAGCTTAACGTGAAGGCTTTTATTTATCTATATGCCTGTTTTAAACTATGGGAAAGACATGACTTGTGGGGTTTTTGAGATAAGAAAGGTAAGAGAAATTTTTGAAAAAGGAGGTGGCTGATAACCATCTTGTCATTATCTGCCATTTCCTACTCTACATCCCTTTCTGCTTCCGTAATTAGAGGTTCTTTGGGCCAGATAGTTGGGTTTAGACATTTTGGTTTGGAGAAGGTGGTCAAAAACTTGTTTTGGATAGCCAAGGCTACCTTGGAGTCATTTGCACTCCCTGTTTCCTGACCAAGGAACTGTAATTTAGCTATTAAGAATAAGCAGTGATTGTTTACAGATGGACTTTGAAAATGAGGAGGAGATTATGAGAGACTGAATCAGTTGCAAATAATTATTTCCATAGAAAAGTGGTTCTGTGATTCTGTGAAAAGGACTTACAGTCATCTCAGTGAGTTACTAATTTGTTTACCTTCAAGTAAAATCATCTCTCTAGAGCCAGCCAATTTTTATACTGAGGTGTAGAAGAGCTGTCCTGTGTGGCAAGGTGATGGATAACTTCATTATACAACTTAAGAAGCTCTTCTTCCCTTTCTTGTACCTTTTCACACTCTAGTTAATCACCTCACCCTGGTTAAACCAACTGACTACTTCAGCATTAAAAGTATGCAAAATTAACATTTTACTGCACCAGGGCCAGATAAAGGCAGTCTTTTCCATCTGGAAAACAGACAGCCTCGTTTAAATGATTCTGGCTTCTCTGTCTGATCTGTAGTCCAGCTGATGCCATTTCCAATCAAGTCATTGAGTCATGTGCTCAACTTCCATCCCTTCTCCATGTTTTCTCATGATAAGAATATAGTGTAAGGATGGCTGGTCTGGGCTGTCCCTGTCATCAGTAGTGGCAGATATTGCCTGCTGAGTGTTTATGAACGGAAGAGGTTACAGAGATTTACAACTTCCAACAGTGTGTGGTTCAGGGACTTTCTGGGTCCAAGATGATGAAGTTCTGGTTACTGTCACTGGGCCTGATCCTGATCTGTGGGCTGACATCCTGCTGAGCTTCAGCCCATCCCCAGGGGAGAGCCCTGAAAGTTCCTACTTCTCCATTGTATCTAATGTGAAATGACTTGGATGTTTCTTTCACCTTGGTATGCAAATTTTCCATCTTTTTGAGATGGAGGGCAGAATCAGACCTGGACACAGCATTCAGCATATTGATTCACTTTAGATTTATATGACATACCAAGATTTTTGATTTTTTTTTATTTCTTGAAATTGTTTCATAATCATGATTTTAGTTTGTAGTTTCATAAAATTGGGTGACAGTTGTTTTCATCCCTGGGGCCTAAATCATGTACAACCCTTTTACAGAAATTGCTGCTATTTTCAATAAAAATATATCTGTTTGAGAGATTGTTCCCCACCACTGAGAACATCAGGCTTTTCAGTTTTTTAGTCTTCATAAGAGTAAGGATTTGTATCTGTAAGACCTTATCTGCCCTTCTGTTAGATATTGAGATGGATTTTCCTATTGCAAGACAGGGTAAAATTCACTGCTGCACTTTCTCTGTGTAAGCAATACTTGCCATCTCTCCTTAAATCCTGGGATTCTGTTTTCAAACAGTGAGAGCAGTGCTGAAGCACTATTGAATGACGATTATTAAAGGACTCTTTTTCTTGTTACTTTTCAATTGGAACATTTTTCCTCAAAGATTTTGCACGAACGCAGCTGGAAAAAAACCAGTATGACATCACATTTTGTCACCATCAATCATTTGCTATGCAAATTGAGATGCCTACAGGACTTCATAGTTCAAGGCCTGCCTGCACATGGGGCTTGTACAAACAATGAAAGATTTACTAGGTGAGTAATAAGTACTTTCAGAAAAAGATCTATTACAAATGAAAGTATAAAAGGTTAAAGATAGAGAAAAAAAAGAGCAAATGTTGATCACTAAAGGGAAACAAAGGGAATAATGATCACATCTGGTAAAACAGTTTCTCGAAATACATATATTTGGAAAATATGCGTTAAATTTTTTTTGCCTGAAACTTGTGCTCACTTTTAAAATCCGGAGCAGCTTTGAAAGTTAAGTGTTTTACAAACAAATATAAAGGCCATAAGTTGATATCAAAGGTTTGTTTCAGAGAGGTTCACAGAGGATGCCTATGCTAAAATATAGCACCAGGGAAGAAATATAGTGATATTCTCCCAGGCGACAACCATTCTCAGATAAGAATCTTTGATAAAGGTAACACCTCTGTGTTTAGTGGGCTCTGAATTTTTTTTCCCTTTGCATTAATTCCTGATTCCTTTTTGACTTGCTCTGTGTTTCAGCAATCCTGTGGCAAGGAATTCCAACACTAGTGTGCTCACTGATTGAAGTATTATCTTTTGCTTGTTTTGAACTTGCCACATGCTGGTTTCATGCTGTGATTCTTGCCTGCTGACATTCACTGGAAAAGTACACTCAGGACCTAGTAACAAAAGAATGGAGACTACTGTATCAGGACAAATCAGGATGGTAATATATTTCCCATTAAGACAACACAAGCTAGATTGAGGTCGTGCTAAATCAAAATCTCAAAGCTGTCACACTTCCCAAAAGAGAGAAAATGCCATTCCTCTTTCTGTTGCAGTAGTGTACAGTGATCTTTACCTAAATCTATCTCTGAAAGGATTTTCCATCTCCTTTGACGCCAGCGGCAGAGTTGGGTTAAAGATAGGCTTCGTGTGCAAAGAAAAAAAAATAGGCTCTAAGTGCACAAATATAGATCATAGAAGATACTGCTCATTACCAATATGACTGAGTGGCAAATTGAGGGGGAAAATTCTCAGGCATAAAATTTCCTCTTATTTTCCTGGTTGCTTATGCAACCATTGAGGAGGTTGTATTTACAGGTATGAAGAATTTGAGATACGATTTTTCAAGAAAGAGATGTCTCTATAAGCAATGAAGGACACCAAACCATATCCAAAACTATGCTTGAAAAATAAAAATGAGAAATGTTATGAGACACAGTAGGTTTTGAAAAGTGGTCTGCACTCAGATCCTTGATGGCAGCATTAAGTTCCCTTTTAGAAAAATAACTGTCCATTTTTGTGATAATGAATTGGGCAGAATTATATGATGAGGTGTGATAAGCAGTAAAAGCCAGATGAATTTAGGGCAACCTATATCAGGTTTTGCGAAAAATCCAAGAAACCATATATAAGAATACTGTGCTACTTAGTACATGAGCAACTTGTTCATGGCACTGGCTGCTGTCTATCAGTGAAAGGTGTAAGAATAACCTTCTTGGAAGGTAATTGTCTGTTCTAGTTTTAGTCAGACACCTGTTGGTTCATACACTGAAGAATGATATTTTCTATCCTTAAGGAATTTTTACTCTATGGACATGTCCTCAGTGTCTCTGCTGGTCTTCATCTGCTTTCAGCACAGTATGTGTCTCCTGTAGGTTTTCTGTTGTATTTGCCATGTGGACCTCTTAGGATACTGTTAGATCATGTTAAATGTCTCTTTGTGCCATCTTCAGGCAACTGAGTGCCCCTCTTCTATCCTGTTAATTTTTTATCTGTTGGGTTCAACTCTTATCTATCACAGTAAGTTCTTCTGCTTCCCTTCATGCAAGGAAAGGATGAAATTCCTTTTCTAGGTCATTAAGGTTCCTTCAATTTTATTGGTTGTTGTTTTTTTTACAATGAGGAGATTAATAAGAGTTCACAGTTTACTCCTGCCTTTGCATGCATTATTTTATTGGTCTCTAACGCGTTTCCTCTCCAAAGGAAAGAATCCTGATGCTTAAAACCCTAACTTCATGAAAATCGAATATTATACTAGCATTTACATTCTCTGAACACCTTTCACTTCCACTTTATTATTTGTTTTCAATGAGGTGGTCAGACTTAAGCACAACATTCAAAATGAAAGCATACAACTGGTTCTTAGTAGCATGTATTAATTTGTGGTGTGTTGGTGTCCACAAGCTTCCAGGCTGCGTAAGGCTCCCTTGGGCCGCATGCTGTGCAAATATGGAGGAGCTCTTGCTTGGAAGGTCTTCCAATGAAATTTTAAAACAGATGTTTAAAAGGTGAATAAGTTACAGAAATGAAAAAGGGAATAAAATGGTTTATGAGCAGTAAATGCAAGCCCAACTAAGCTAATTAATGTCACTGTACAGTTTTTCAGGAATTGTTTTAATCCAATCTCTAAATACATTTTAAAATTTAGTCCCCCAAACAGTTAATAATTGTAGCAACAGAGATGCCAACAATGACTCAATGTCTCCTGTGCCTGACTCCCAAATGATTCCCATTCACTTAGAGCTCATGAAGGTGTATCATCAGCTCACATCATACCGAATGTTTTACCTCCCACTGTACATTAACATGCCTTTGTTAACACAGAGTTTTAACTGCAGTCAGGCAGCACAGTTGTCTATCTTCTAAAGTGCCTCTGGAATTCCACACAGTTCTTCCTGGTTTTCAGTAACCTAAATTATTTTGACATCTGTGAGTATGCCACCTTGGACTTCACCTTTTCCCAAATAATTAATAGACACATTAATTAATCATTTCCCTGCATTTTTAAAAAGAGTTCCAATATTAGCTCTATTGTTTATGTGAGGAACACAGTACAGGAGAAATCACAAAGCCAAAGTGGTAACCTGTTTCCTGGGTTACTGCCTGTAAAAATGACCATTAGCTGGTATTTTTGAAATTAGAAATTATTGTTAAACAAAATCTAAAGGTAATTCCTTACTCTAGGCTTGCCTTAAAGAGAAGGAAGTCACAGTCTCTGGTTATTCTGTGCCAAAGGAGGATATTAATACCAAAATGAAGATGTCTTCAAAGAGAAAATGCTGTTTGTACAGCTTCTGTTTGAAATGAAATGTATCTGCAGGTCTCAAATGCAGGAATGTGTCTTGGAAAAACAGTGTCTCAGATAGAAAAGACAATTCAGCATACAGGTGGAAAACAGTGTCTTAAATATCACCTAGATCTCGTAACCCACTGACAAGAGCAGGGAGAGCATTTAATAATAAAGCTCCAATAAGTGCTTTTTCATCTGAGAACGAATTTAAAGATGTGGCTACAGATCGATTTCACTGCAATATTCTGATTTAGAAGTGCTAGGTTTAGCTCTGGAATAATAATAATAGTGAAAGTAGTTACAGTAATTTCAGAGGTAAGATGGTTGCATCTTAGGAAAATATAGCTTAAAAAAAAGGAATCTGGTCAAAGCATCTTCTTTTACGTATCCAAATAGCAGAGAACCTCTATTTTTGAAGTAGCAGCCTTTTTATGCAAAAGGTGGAGCTCTAAATTACCTCATGGGACTATTCATAATTGCTGTGGTTTTAAAAAACTTGAAGCTTATGAATTCCTATGGAAAGCATCAGAGATTAGGCAATTTCTAAAAATCCACAAAGTGTCTGTTTGCATGTTCCTGTGTTGAGATAATGGTAGTGTCATATTAATTTCTGCATTTTTGGTTCAGTTTCTAAATTATTTGCAAGCTTTTAAAATTCTACCTTGGACACTTTAGTAGATTTTGGGACAGTGATTGAAGACTCTCTTTTTGCCATGACAGATAATTTCAGTTTATGAGAGTAAGCAAAACTGGGTAAAACTGGGAAAATTATCTCTGAACAGATTAAAGATTAATTAATGGATTTTCTCTGGAAAGTAGATATAAGTCACTTTTCAGGTAATCCATTCTTGGTTTTTTAGGAATGAAAATTACTTTCTTATACACCACACCCATTTAGAAAGACAAAGATTCAGATGGTTGTAGTACAGTTGGCACATCAGTTACTATCAGTAACTTTCTTCAGCTCTAATGCCTGCATTTTGTGTTCTGCCCTGAAAGAGTTCCCAGGTACAAACAACAATTTACACAGCTTTGTTGGTGGCAGCTGATATTCTTTCGGTTCTGAATTTCATATTACTAAAAAGACCCTGGGAGAAACTTAGGGAACAGCAAAAATAATCCAGATGGAAGCAATAGGAGACAAAATTGGTTTGTGGGGACAGAGTATAAAAGTGAGGCATACACAGCTTTTTCAAGAGGTGACTGCAGAGGAAAGGTGGTAGAAAACAAAGAGTATTATACTAATACAATATAGTGGCTGAAGGCTTTTCAGCTTCAGGAAATCCATATAGTTTAAGAAGATACAATTATAAGTAATATAATGAAAGTGAGAAAAATAATCAGGTATATGAAGAGTTTAGTTTTTGAAGCAGTTTAGCAATTAAAAGTGTAAGTTAGGAGCGGATTCCTTCTAAGAAAAGCTGTGGTATGCGTGCTGGGGGAGACTGTGTGTAGGATTCAGCGCCAGATTCAGCCAGCTAGCAAAAGCGTGTATTGATAGTGGAGGTGCTCTTGAGTGAGTGGGAGTCTGAGTCTTGTCAGAATCAATGGGGCTCTGGGACTTGTCCATTTGACTACATGTGGGCATCCGCTGTCATTTAAGCTGCCATCCAAAAGATCTGACAGATCTAGCAGAGGTTGTAGGGAGACTTATGCCCCACTGGACTGGGCAGGTTCCGGTAGCTGGAACCAGTGTGCTACCAGCTGAGTTGGCAAAATTTCCCTCAATTTAGCAGAAGCTGAGCCTCCCCCTCACCTGGCTTATGTGCAGACACCTGCTGTAAACACCTAAAGTGATGCTTCAGAGTCCAGAGCTGAACCTGCCTTAGCTGTGTTTTTCATTTAATCTTTCTATGACAAGGTAATTCCTGTAGTTAAATGATAAAGTCATCTACAGATTATAAAATAACCTCAGCTATAAAGGATGTGGTAATTAATTCTTATGTGCAATTAAAATGTGTTGTCTTTTCTCTTACAATGATCTTAGGATAATGATAACATTTCAGTGTTTAACTGAATGAGATTTTTACAGTTATGGAAATTATTTGCATCTTTCCAACTTCTTCTGTGAAATCTTTTGGGATAGTAAAAAATCTAAGCAAAAGTATTCCAAATCCTTTCCTATTACCATCTCTGTTTATTTTGGTAATGTCACAAGTTCCGTAATTCTAAATACCTTAATTATTTAGCATTATCTGAATAATATGTAATAAAAAGAGACAAATCATCATGTTTTTTTCAGTAGTAAGTGCATCATACCTGAGTAAATGACCTGACTTTTCCATTAGAGATGACATGGCATGCTCAGAGTACTCACACTCAAAAGAAATGAAGATTTATTTTTAACAGTTTGATGAACATTTAAATACAGACATGCTTCAGCATATCTTTCCAATAGCTTTTCTCTTTTTGTATCTAGTTCACATTAGAAATAGGTAGCACATGATTTTTACTTTTAAAATATTCTAATATTTTAAGAATCAAAACATAACCACGTGCCTCAGAATTTAGTACATGCAATGTTTGGGTCAAATGACCTTTCATCATCACAGCTTCCATGGGAAAATAAAGTTTTGCTAAAATTTTGAGGACAGATGGGAAGGAAAAACAACAGTAAGACCGCTTGCTTATTTTCAAGTTAATTTTAGTGAAATATGATTTGATATATTTTACCATCTAATTGACATGCAATGAAGTCAATTAACTATTTTCTCTTAGGAGTAAATCCCTTTGCCTAACTCGTGAACAGCCGCTCCATAACAACACATTATCAGAAAAAGCTGGGCTTAACAGCTCAGCCTTAGCAGCTGGTCATAAAAACACACTTCAAAAAGATGACAGAACCAAGATAAACTATAATTCACAGTGTAAAAACAAACCAAAAAGCTCAAGCCTTAAACCAAAATGTTTTATTGTCTGAAGCTGAAAGAATTGACATGTTAATATTCTGTGTTGTTCTTTCCTCCCGCTTTTATCTTCAATAAAGGATGACAGTGTTACAAAGTTCTGGAAGAGGTCGAGTACTGTCACTTTTATCAAATGTGGTATCAGCATTTTTCTTCAGTGGTTTTGGAGCAATATTAGCTGCTCTACCTGAGCTTAGGAAGTGCATTGACTGCTCTCTTTGTACCAGCATTTGATTCTTGCATTGAAATTTGAGGTAACACTGAGGAAACCAATTAAACAGGAGACAGGGAAATCCCTATTTGGGCTGTATAAAGAAAATGGTAGTTGCCTTTGAACGTATTTTGTTATTGGTTTGCCCTCTTTGTCAGTGTATTTCCAGGTACTGAATCATTATGTGGGTTGAAATCCTTTATCATGCATTTTCACGGAATGGTTTGTTAAGACTGGAAAATTAAGGGCTAACCTAATTGTTGAATAATAAGCTGGCATTTTCTCATGTTTGGCTCTTGGGTAGATAACCCCCTGTCTGAAGCTCTCCTTTAAGTTGCATTTAATATTACTATTTTATGTAACTTGTTCAACACTTAAAGGCATTAAAGAGAAAAACTCTTACGTTAAATAAGAAAGTAACAAATTCTGGCTGTGTAACAGCTGTCAACAAAGCAACCTTGTGAAGGAGGGATTACCTGAACGTCTTAGCTATGTATAGTAGCTGGGAATATATGACCTGTTCTTTTTTGTAGTTAGGTAGCTGTCTTACTTCAGCACATGTACAGTACATGTCAGGGTTTGTTTTGCACGGGGATCTTTGCTGCTAATTTCACATGACAACAAGATTATGCAGCTTAGTGCACAGTAGAAACATAAAGAAAAGGACTTTGGTTTTTCTTTTCTGATCTCTAAGTTAGTAGAACTTGTCACATTAATCTGAATGAAAGACACCGTGATATATATTTCAGGAGTATAAATAAGTGTTGAATATCTGTGGGTATTTGTGGAAAATTCCTTACAAAGCAACCTGTAATTACTGAATTATTGAATTATTGAATAATTTGGTGTAAGCAATTTACTGTCACATTCTCTTACATTCATATATGGAGCCAGGAAGACAGCTCTATTTTGCATACTAGATTGCAAGAAATAAATTTAAAGGTACTGGATTGATATATATGATGTATATGGTACCGGACTGGTATATTTGTGATGTTAATGCTTCTTAAAAGAGGAGACATGAGCAGAAGCAATCAGCCAAATAAACCTGTATTTTGTGCCAATGCACTAAAGAAACCTCTAATGACTCAGTTAAAAAAAAAACAGTTTTAAGTTAAGAGAGCTTGTTTTACAGTGATTGTACCTATTAGGGGAACATAGTAGATTCGATTGGAAATAGGATACCCAAAGCACTTGTGTATTTAAGTTTGAGGACAGGCTTGTGGTATGATGACTCCCCAAAGTCTTCATTGTGGTAGGTAGGAGTTGAACAAATAACAGAACGAGTGGGATGCCAGGGGTTAAGCAGCCTTTCAACTCCAAGATATGTGGCAAGTGAGAACAGGGGAAGCACTGATGAAGGCGGGGGCTGGGGGGAATAAAGTGCACTGGTAATTTAGCGCTTCCTTTGATAGAACAGTGCTTTCTTATTGACCAAAAAGTTACAGATGTATTGGAGAGACTCAGATGGACTTTTGGTGTACTATATAGAAAGAACCCATTCAAAATTCTTTGCTTTTTTAGACCATGTATGTTCAGTCTTAGACCTAGTACTCTACCAATTATTACTGAAGTCAGGATATTTCAGGTAAGTAAGAATACAAGCCAGTTTTTATTGTTCCAAAAAGATCCATTAAAAAATAGCAAAACAATTCTGTGCATTTTCAACAAAGAAATTAAGATTTGAAAGCACAAAATGAGATACAACAATTGCAGTGGGAAACAGAGTAGAAAAGGAAGCTTAGTTCCTTCAATCAATAGTCTTCTCTGTACCTTTTGTGCATGCTTCAGTAGTTCTTCCATCCTTCTGTATTAAGCCACTTTGTAGGATTAGGACAGATGAGTGATTATAGCTAAAATCTAAACCCCACCGGGATTAGGTCAAAACTTTCCTAATCTCTTCCTACTCCTTCAGTGATAACATTTTGTGTGGTTTTCCTTGAAATAGCCCGATGTGGGGATCTCAGTCCTGTATGCCACAAGTGTACTGTGGGCTTTGTAGGACCCACCCCAGCATATTGTACCCAATTATGCCCCATTCTGTGCTTATTCTCAATGGAATTTCAATAGGATTACAGTCACTTTAACAACTTGGAGATATCTGAATTTTTGCTGAGCGCTGCCCTTCAAGACAAGCACTTGGCCTTCAAGTCAAGAAAGCTGCAAACTCCTGTTAGAAGGACATAATTTGGTACTGGGATAGAGTTTGTGTTTTGGGATTTTTTTTTTTCCCAGAGCCAGAATAGCCAGAGTAATGTAAAAAGGTCTTCATGCCAATGAAAAACAATCTGTACAGGAACACTTCCTGAAGGTGAGCACAAAAGGAACATATTGCAGCATGTATTTGGTTAGTCATAGGATCACTGGTCACACTCTTCTTGTGTATGTGTAGCAACACATCTTCCCCCATGGATAATTCCACTGATTTCAAATAAGTAATTATGTTTATTAATATAATTATGTTAGCACAAGAGCTCTCTCTAGTGGAGCCAATGATACTTTACTGGTTCTGTTGCTCACATACTGAAAAATAGTAGAAATGTTTAATCCTAATGTGTCCCAAATACAGCTAATGTCAGAATGGCATTACAACCACACAGCATATAAGGAATGCTGTGTTTATGAAATACTTTAAAAACATAATTCACAAAATGTGCTGGAATGAAGTCTTTGCCAGTCACCGACATCACTGCCCTCAGCAGAGCTTGGATTTTTTTGAAGGTCTTAATGAGCCTGTTCAAGAAGAACATGAGATTTTCCCTGAATGTCTAATTGTGTTTGTCAGTTCTCATTTTCCAATTTTATTTTCTGAGATATGGTGACTTGAACTAGTAAAATTGCAGAATGTATTGGTGCTCTGTCTGTTCCATAAGGGGACTATGACAATGTGTTACATCTATGTCTCTCATCCCTCTTTTCAAAGAACAGACCAAGTCCCACTGCCAGGCGTTGCAACTTTCAAGAAAACATTGTAGTAGGTAGAAAAGTTCAGAAGACAAGTGGTCCATCCAAACACCATTTTCTGTCAGCTATGTAGCTGGCTTTTATATCCAGAAGGAAGCAGACATTGTGAGAAAAATCTTAGATATGTGTGCAACATACTAGCTCATTTTACATTAATCAAACATTGGTTCTGTTTACTTCCTGAATTACTTTGCACCTACTGATAGTGGGTAAGGGGAAAGTAAAATTTATGATACTGCTTTTGGAGAAAGCAAGTATCAATTTGCAGTGTATGGTTTGGTTTTGGTGGTTTTTTGTTGTTGTTGTTTTTAATATATATATATTTATGTTTTGTTTTTAATATATATATTTATGTTTTTATTTTAAGAGGGGTTTTCAGATTCTGATGTGTAGATTTCATAGCTACAGTTATTTTTTCCTGGATTTTAAAAAGTGCCTTATGAACTCCTAAAGAAACAAACTAGTTCTGCTATGGAAACTACATTCCTTGGCTTGGAAATCAGCTAAACTGACTGGTAAATATAGCACGTTTCTCTGATGGTAAAAGGGGAGGTGCCCCCAGGTTTAATGCAATGGTCAGTGTTTTAACAAATTAATTTATGCTAGTGAGTAGTGAGATGATAACATCTGTAGCAGAGAGTTATTTGGATTAGCTACTATCAGGAAAGATTATGAAAAACTAGGTAAGCTGTGAGCTGTGGAGCAGTTGAGGAAGTTGAGGTAAACCACAGCAGGAGGAATCAGAGAGCTCTCATAGCCTGTCTACTCCATTGTCTTCCCTTCAGATCAGGCAAAGAAGTGTAGACCTGACTTAGATAAAAATCTAAGTGGGAGCAGTTAAAAACAGTTCCACTGAAGCAAAAAGGAAATGTCTACGGAGGCCAGTGCTGAGGGCATGAAACGCAGAGGTCTGAGGGTTTTCTGTTGGCTTTGTGGTCTCCAAGGTGCCACCAGAAGAACTGGCAGATATTTCATGAAGGATTTGCAGGCTGGAAACCAATCCTAAATGTAAGCAACTATGCCTTATTCTTAAAAGAGATCCATGTTTGTCTCTTTTTTATTTTTATTATTTTAGATAGCAAAATATGGATACCTCTCTCTAGGCAGTAGCCTGGTTGAACCTCACGTACTTTCAAAGAGTTGAGGAGCCAGTGTTCCAGCACCTTCCTTTTCCCCAGAAATCAAATATTTTCAAAGAGAGGCATATATTTCTATCTGTCATGGCTTCTGCCACATCTTCCTCATGTGCCTGGCCCATGATGGGACTTGGGCTGAAGAAACCATCTAATAACAACCAGTAATTTTTCTGAGCAATGTGTTTGATGAAGAATTTCTGGACAGTCTCTGAAAGTCTCAATATCTGCAAAATAGCATTTATTTGCCTCCTTCTTCTTCCTGCCTGCTCCATGCTGTAGTTAATGATCTTTATAACTTTGAGTGTTTGCCTTTTATGATTTTTCTGCTTCTTATAAACTCCTTCAGCAGGAATCACCCTTCTTGAATATCATTAGAGGCAAATGGGATGGTATTTATGCAAGCATCTGCACTCCTCATCTCTGGCTTCTTTTAGAGGAGAGAAATGTGCCCCTCTAAGGGCTCAGATCATGTCCTTTTTAAAATGACATGTAAAGTAGGTCATGTGAATTCTGACTTAAAATGCCTATTTTATGCCCAGTTTGAGTAGGAATAGAAAAGTGAAAGGACAGTCTGCTGCTGCTACTCTCTTCATGACCAAGGCAAGAGTTTTCTTTCCTTTTTTATGTGACAGCACAAACTGACTCAAAGGTGTTACCAAGAATCTAATAAAAAGCACTTCGGAGGGCTGAGGAAATGCAACTGAGAGACTGATCTGGCTTGCAGCAGCATTATTACTGGTGAGGAGGAGAAGAGTGTGGTCTGTCTGCCCATCCTGTTTGATTTTGGCAGGGCTGGCAGGTGGAAGGTTGTCGTTTTTCTCTAAGACTGAACACAGTGATATGGCCATCACTTGAGTCTGAAACTTTAGCTGTTGAAATGGTTACTTTTACACCTTTACTTCCTCAAGTAGGTGTTCACTTCAGCTTTAAATTTGCATGTTGGCATTTGAAGAAGAGTAAGCTTCCTTCATGCCTGCCTTCTTTTATTCCTTTTCTTATTCGATTTGTGCAATACAGAGCCAGGAACCCTGACAACGACAGGTAAATTTCAGTTTCTGGATTGAACAGTTAGTGTCTCGAGTGTTTTATTCATGGGCACCATATGCAAAAAGTGAGTAGTTTTTTCTGTTGTGGAAAAGTAATGTTATGTTCAGAACTGCCAGAGTTACTTGAATTTGACTTAGCTGTGTTTTCACATGAACCTAGAAATAAATGGAAAGCTGAAAAAAGCAGCTACATGTTAAATACATGGCATACCTGTAGTTTTAATTCTTTTAGGTCAAAAAATATTCAAATGCATTCACAGTATTTTTGATTGAAAGAATTTGTAATTGGATTTCCAAACATGCTGCTTTCATCTTGGGCAGTACAATATGCACTTTGATAATAACATGGCAATGTCATTAGAAAGAAGTCCATTTACTAGTTTAGGCATAAAATGAGATACAGAAGAAGACAATAAAATGCTTTCTAACATAATGCACCTTATTTTTTATTGTATTCAATAGAAGCATGATGAATAAGTAATCTTATAAGTGCATCAGAAGTACACCTTGGTCTCTTAGAGGTGTTGAGATGTCACTGCTATTGAGATTATTCATAATAACACTTTAATTTCTAATAAAGTGCATAGAACTTTATAATGGATCAAAATATTTGCCCACAAGGTGCTTAACCATCATGCTAGAAGATGTAAACTTCCACACTTTAGAAGTAATCCAAGAAAGAAAATTAAATGAAGATGAAAAGTAACATCTTCAGAATTACATCTTTTTAAAATATAAAGCCCATAAATGATAATTTCCTTATTTCCACTTATTCACACACTTTTACTTGTAGTTGAGCTATATATCTATAAGCTGTTCTGGGCATGAGCCACATTTCCCCTTATATTTAATGGTATCTCATGCAAATTAAATTTGCAGCAAACTAATCTGGTCCAGGTAGTAAACGTCACTGCTTGAATTATTTTATTCATCCATTCCTTTTTTTTTTCTCTAGCATTTATGCAATTACCACTGCTAGTGGGATTCTCCCCTCCCTCCCCCCATGAAATCAGAAAAAATTAAATCCAAGGAAACTAAATAAGGTTTACAATCTTTTCTAGCCTTTTAAAAAATTCTTTACTCAGAGAAAGAGGAAAGACCTTTATTTGCTTTCAAGACATCCACAATTTAAAATTTAATATCAGAACATATGTAATTTTCCTCATAATAATAGCCCTTATTATATTTATAGGAAATTCTTGAAACTGGGTGATTTTGCAACCTCAAAGACAATAGCAAAGACAGTACAGCAGTTCTTTGTCAGAAGGTGTGTGTCTCTGGCTTTGGACTTTCAGCATTTCATACATGGCAGGTCTGCCTGCTCGTTAATAAAGAAATTCTTGGGACTACAAGTTCTGATTACAAAAGGTATTTGTTTTGAATTTTGTTGCTCATGGGGAGAAAAGGAGGATTTTGAATTGGTCCTTGTTCCTTTTTAGAAATACATTTGAATGATATACTTTATTAGAAAAGGTATTGCAAAATGAGACCTGGTAACTGTTCTAGCTTTTGAAAATGTGCATCGGTACTAATTTTTTTCATGTTAATAATATGGTTTCTCTAAAGCTGGTGAAACTGAAAATGTCTGGGGACTCATTTTGCACATTGAGCTTTCATATTCTGAAACGGACTTGATGTTAAAAATTACATCTACTGAATCACAGATCCTTATGAAAGCCATGCTTACTCTTGAAAAGATTTCATTTGAAACCTTAATGAATCAGTCAGGGATTTGTTGTACTGTCTCTTGCCAAATATAGGCTCTGAGAGTCCTTTTCTGTTAAGTAAAAGGCTGGCTACGAATTCAGTTTTAGGATACAAAAAACAGACCAGGATGTATTGCAAGAATTTACAGTGGAAAATATCAGCTACTATAATGGCTGATTAGTAGTAATTTATTGCTCATACAGAAAGTATATCATAGTTGGATTTCAATGCCCTCACACTAGTTGTTGCTATAGTGAGTTGAGTCTTCTGTAAACAATAGCCAATGTTTTCCAAAATAGAGTCCTTTTAAAGAAAACAAGGGTACCAGAGATTATGAGATAATTTTGTTCAAAAAAATTGATTTATTTAAAAATAAAATGAGTGATTGCAGTGTTTTCAGATCATCTTTATTTTCCATGTGGAAAGTGTTTTCATATAGAAAATTGCCAAAACTGAGTTAAAAAAAAAAGATTCAAGTGATTAAAAGCTGAGCAGCAGCATAGAATAATAATTTTAGAATTTAGAAACTCCTCTGAAAATTACATATTAAACTTGTACAATAAATATAATATTATCCTTCTTTCTTGTTTTGTGAGAGAAGATAAAAATCAATTACTAGCAACATTCGTCCAATTGTAGGCATATTTCACTATTTTTCTTGCAAAAAGCTTCCTCTGTTTTAGCTGGTCTGCCCCTGCTATGAATGTTAGATGTATGTGACCAGAGATTTTGCAGATCAGAAATTATGTAAGACTCACGTAAAATGCAGGAAAAATAAATAATCTGTAAGTAAATAAACCTTGTTTGGTTATATTTTCCCCTATATGTTAAAAAAAAATCTTAGTTTGTGATAGGAACAAATTTATCCTTGTTGCGCTGCTTCCTCTTCCCAGAGTGTGAGAGAAGAAATCCAATAATGTCCTGTTTTGCTCAGTTCCTTTGTTTTACTGGGAGGGTGAACATCTTTTCCCCCTCAGTAGATTCTGTGGCAGATGACCTCACATATAGAAGTAGCCCATGCTTTTAATTTCAAATATCCCCCATTATTTGCTACACCAAATAAATTCTGCTCTTAAAACTGGCTTAGTTTCTTAGGTAGACTACAGTATAAATGATGATGTGCTGTGATACATACTGTGATTTGTAACTAAAAAAGTTAAATATTGTCTTCAAAATATAAAAAACTAAAAAACTAAACCACACCTCTATCAGATTCTCCAAACCGACATGCAAGTCACCTGAAAAAGTGAGCAGAGAAATTATGTGCCCTCAGCAATGTTTGCTTTTAATAACTTTTACAAAACTAGGAAAAGTTCCAGGAAAAAGAGTGCCCTTCATGTTACTCTGAGACGCCAAGAGGGCATGTGACAAGGGCTGGGAAATGGTAGGGTAGGTTTCATGCTGTGGCAAATTATGAGAGCACCCTGTGGTCATAGCAGTTCACAAATCAACAAAAAGTTTGGGATAAAATTAATACTGGCCAGCACGGTTTCATGGAAAATTGTTCTTTATTAATGAAACTTGCTTCTGCTCTTTGATGACGATAAATATGGCGGATAAACAAAGAGGTGTGATGCATTTAGGCTTTTAGAAGGCATTTGACTTTGTACATCACGCTGTTCTGATTTCAAAAACTCCTATCACGATACCATGTCAGTAAAACACATATTCAATAGATTAAGATCTGGCTGGCTGACAGGTAATGCAGGAAGTTGTCAATGGAAAGCTGTCTTGGAGTGTAGGTGTTTCTCATGGTCTTCTGCAGACACTGCGCTCAGCACAGTGTAACACAGGTCTCAGTGTTCATAAAGCTCACACGAGACCACTGCTGAAAGATTAACTGAATGGTAAATAATCATGAGGACAACAGTCTTGTGTAGAGACTGGGACACTTGTCCAACACTTAATCTCGATTTATTTTTCTCCAATGGGAATCACTGGTTTGAACTGTGGTGTGTGACATACCTTCTTGTTCACAAGATATCAGAGTAGTCCAGTGACGAGTTGTGACCTCAAAATCTATGGATTTATGTAGTTGTGGCATCTCTGTGCTAAAAGCCACAATGGAATAAGGTTAAGAGATAAGTGTAACGATTTGGTGCCTTTCTAATCTGTAGTTTAGGGAGATCTGACAGATCACCTGTGGAGATGCCTGGAGGAGGTTTTCAAGTGCATCATAAAGTTTGCCTCTGAGGTGAAGGAGACAGATCTGTTGCCCTTGCTAGGACACTGCAGTTCTTCATGAATATAGGGACAAAATATGAATTCTGATGAGAGACATTAACTGCCAATTATAGTTCTTTGGGTAATACCTCATGATAGTGGTATTTATTTTCAGCATTCAACAATGCTGCTGAGTAGATAACATGCAATGGAGAATATCAGATTTTATTGCTATTGTTGGTCTTAACTTTTTATTTCCTGGGGCTGTGTGTGTGCAGTGCTGGTAACATTTTGCAAGTAACAAGTAACTTGCAATGCAAGTAACATTTTGGGTTCTGTTCCAATAATTTAGTTATAATTATGTAGAGCAGTATGTTGATGGTACTCTTTCTGTATCAGCAATATCCAATAGAAGTAGTTTTTGAAAGTAAGTTTTCTGGTTTTCAGCAATATTTTGTTGGCAAGTATAAGTTGGATTCATTTATATATAGAGATAGATGGATCTAGATGGTTATTTTAAATGAAGGTCTTACTGAATCAAAATAGAAGAGCACAAAACATAATAAGTGTAATTTCCTAGAAGGAGGAAGGACATGCCCCTTAGAGTTTTGGGATAGCCAAAACTGACCTTACAAACAGGTGTACAGAGACATTCAACCCTTAGATATTTGTGAACCCCAATGTTAGTTAGTTTCAAAATAACCTTTGGAAAAAAAGAAAGAAAATGAAAAAATCAACTGTTTTTGAGAAGATACTGAGAAAATGAAGTATTCCACTGCTAGTGAGACAGAGTTTTTCTTTGATTACAGAGAGCAAGGAAGATTATATTTGTTGTTGTTGTTTTATTTATTTTATCTGAAATAATTTCCATGCCTAAAAGGGAGGCTAGTATTTTGTCTCTGCTGATTCACTTTCTCAATTGCATTTTAAGCGAAGGCAAAGGGCTTAGAAGTCTGAGACAGATATTCTTTTGCTCTAATATATTAACCTATATCAATATTTCAGATTTATATTTATTTTCTTACTCTATTTTTCTCTTCCACTGACAGTTACAACACACCATCATGCTCTTCCCTTGAAACAAAACTGATGAAGGCTGTGAAGATGTTCAGCACATACAAGTGTTTCTTACTGAGTTTAGTAAAATGTAAGATTAAAAAAACATTTAGAAGGACAAACATATTTTGAGAAGTCATGAAAGAGTGACTATTGAGCATATCTTTGTTCAAAAGAAAAAAATTCTATTGATTCTCTGCAGCCAACCCTTTGTTCTTCACTTTCTAACATATTGGAGCAAGCTGCAAGGGATATGCTTTCAGAAAGGCTAAAATTAGGCACTACACAAAAATTTTGGAATTTTCCTTTTAGCAAGAACAAATGCTTATAGCTATAATGCTATGTGTCTATATACAAGCAACCCGATGGAATTTTTTTCAGCATTTCTTTGGATGTCTGGTTTCAATGGTATTTTTGCTGTTGCTTTTCTGATATTTGTCTCATAACAACAACATAAAGGACATAATTAATGACTGTGGATGCATAGGAATATTTCCAGAGCCTTGTTCAATGTATAGACTGTATATTTTATCAGAAGTCCCTAGCATCTACAAAGTAGCTGTACCTCTTAGTACCTGGTGTGTTTTTTTCAGAGAAACGACAGCATTTTTTGAAGAAATTACTTTTTTTTTTTGCACATTTTTGGACTTACTATTCATGGAACAAATAAGATTGAGATAAGTCCCAGAAACAGAAGAGTAATCACATCTAATTTCTACCAGTCATACATGGTTTGCAAATGACATTGGAAAGAATTGTGTTGCAATAACATTGTAAACAATAAACACTCACAGTAATTTCTGTCATTTGTCTCCTACTGTGGCTTTTCAATCTGTACATTCTTACTTATATTTTTGGTTCAAAATCATCATGCAAAAGATGACAGAACTCCAATTTTGTTTCAGTCCATCCATTTTCCATCATGCTTACTCTCCTGGGAAGTATTTTAATATATTCCTTCACAGCATTGAAAGCTCAACAGTCACTTGTTGCTCAGGTGCTGCTTCTCTGGATTTGTTTGTATAGGCTTGGTGATATTTCCACCAGGTAATCAGTGTATAAACCAAAAATTTTGTAATTAAAATCATTTGTGTGTATTTACCAAATCTGGGCTTCCCTCTTTATGTCAGCAATGGCTGCTGTTCAACTATTTGGTACTCCTTCTACAAACATGCTAAAAAAAGCCCTCAGTGCCAAATAGGAGATAAGGAGATAAGCAAATGGGGAAATAAGAGTCAGAAAACTATTTGTAGTTTTCATCAAAGTCAGCTGCGCTGAGGGACACGGATATTGTTGGGATTCCAGGTTCAGTCTAACTAAAGGATTCCTGTCCACTGAAGCTCTGGGCTGGGACACCCTGCACCAAGTTCCTGACATCAGAAGGGGCATTGATATATAGACTTGTGCATTAGGATACCATATCTGGCACCTGTTATCTTCCCATCGAACAGGGAAAGAGCCTGTGGGATATTGCAGTTTGTTTCTGGAGTCAATCCAAGATCCTGGCAGCATTGAAAAGAGCAGGCCCCTTTTCCGGCCTGGGAGCCCTGCTGTTCTCCTTATGTCAGTTGAATTTGGGTAATGGGAATGTAAGAAAACCAATCCAGGAAAACAAGCTAATGGTTTGTGCTTGACTTCGTATTTTTTTTTTAACCAGGTGAATAAGTCAGACTTGTTTGTGTGTAGCCATAGTGATTGCGACAGTGAACTGGACCAAGGAAACGCTTATTTCATGAGTGAGAGGCCAAAACTTCATTATCTTCACTTTATAGTGTCTAGAAGTAGAATTTATTTCACAAAATTCAGATCTTGCCAGAGCAATTTTTGTCATGGTGCCTTTGGAGTGTGATCTTGCAGGTCACATTTGGACATGGTGGGAAGAAATCCTTCCTCCATCCCAGGGTCTGGCTGCAGACCTTGGCCTTTGTGGGCTCTGTGGGCAAATCACATCCTTCCCCCTTGCCTTTTGTCAACACCTAGATATCTCCACTCCCCGGAAAGAAATCCAGCTTGCAAGCTGACAGAGATCCTTGGTGTTTTGGCTGGGTCCACAGTAGGGATGAAGACCAAATGCATGGTCCACAGCATGTACCGACCTAGGAGTTGGGGGTGGAGGGAAGTGCAACAGGATTCAGACATACAAAAAGCTTCTGACAAGACAAAGAGACCCTTGATTTTAAAATTTTTTTTTTTACTTTTTGAATTTGTGGTGGGTAATTCAGGGAGTAATGGGTTTAAAATTCAGAAAGGAATATACAGAGCAGATGTTAAAAGCTATTTCATTGTGGTAAAGAAGAGGAATAAATTGGTTGCATGTAAAGACCTCCAGCAATGAAGGTGCCAAAGCCTAGACAACATTTCTCAAGAATAACATAAGTGTAGTAGATTTTCTTTAGGGAATGAGACTGGACAAGATGACCTCCTGAGGTGTCTTCCAGATCTTTGCCTCTATAAACTTTATTTGAGCTGACCTGGAGACCACAGGCAGAATGTTTTAAAGGAAGCCCATTACCCCAGTTGTCAGAGGATCACATGTCCCTTTATTTCCTAAAGCAGTTCTGGGCTCATCTCTACAAGATTCTATGTTGTCTGGGCACTGACTGCCTGAGGCCAACCCATTTTCTGCAGAAATACCCGGCATCAGCCATTGTGATTGAGTCCTCAGATCTCTGATTTTACCCATGTGAGAGGTAAAAGCAATTACTTGCAGTTCTAATGCTAGACTCTAATGTCCAGAGAGGATTTAGATTTACAGAATATTACTTATAGCTGACTGCAAATATCTCACCCTTAAGGTACCCCCAAAGCTTCATTAGCAAGTTTGGACTGGAGTGATTCAGCAAAAATATAAATTAAAATGTTAAGTTTTGTAGATGTGCCACAGGATGGGACAAAGCATATGTTTATATCCTATGAAATAAAATGTAAAAGAAAATAAAGATTACAACAAGCCTGTAAGAAACACAAAGAATTTGTAGCTGCAATATTGTTTGTCTTGTGAAGGAAACCATGGTGTGTATTTCTTAGTAATGTCAGCTGATGGAGCTGAGACCATAAAATGTTCCTTGCCACTAGCAGAACATTTCTATTGCCAGTTATTGATCGTATTACTAGTTATTGTGAAAAACATATATTATAAATTGCATTCCTTTTTTTTCGCTTATGTGAACAGTTGCTGTGCAGTGAGCAGAGGAAGCTACTGCCACAGAAATTCTCTGGAGAAACAGGGGGGCACATTTCCTCTCCACAGCCTATGTTTAGAATGCCAAATAACAGGAACGCAGGCAGGCAAGCAGGAATGTCAATTGTCTTGATTTTTCAAGAATCCTTGTTTGTATATGGTGGCTGCCCAGTTCCCACTGATGGCCTGCAAGTCTCAGTCTGGCTGAAATAGTGTGCTATTCAATAAGAGTATCTTAGTACTGCCGATGATGAGCATATATGGAGGCACAGAGACTTGCAAATGCTCCTGAATGGTGTTCAGAAACCACTATCTACACTCAAGTGGTAGGAAGGTAGGCAAAACAGCTTGGCATTTAAGCTATGATTAAACGCACACATAGAAAAATCAAATCACAAACGGCAAAATAGCAGGAGGTAGATCAACTAGGTCTAGATAAACTCTTTGCTGTTATGGCTGCCACAGAGCAAAATTTTCCAGGCAAAAGAACTCTCTGTTGTGTTTCTGATGTAATTTAAATTTAAATTGTAGCCTTCAGATCCATAGCATTTGATTTCTACATTTTTCCTCCTGATCATGATGTGACTATTGCTTTTTTTTCAGAGCTGTAAGAATAACAATAAAATGCCACCTCTCCATCTCTTCTTTTTTTGAGGTGCATCTAGCCCCCCAGACTCCCCATTCTAAGGCCCATCCCTTCCATCCAGCTCCCTGTCTATTGCTTCCTAAGCACAATAAAGTAGGAATATTAATAATTCATGTTCTTGTCTTGCTTTCATTTTCCTCCTCCCAGGCTCAGCCACAGCTAAGGTTCAGGCCCTGAACAAAACGCTGGATATCATCACACAACAACCCTTGATGCGCTCCTTGGCTTCTCCTCAGAAACGACCCCCGTGGAAGAGCTAGTGGAGCACCCTTCACTCCACTGCCAGGTGCTGCATGGAGCTGCTTTGCCTTTGCTCCCTCCCCTGCCCACTCTTGCTAGCTCACCCACTGCTGGGTGACATGGATTCCCCTCTTGGCACAGGGAGTGACCGGGGCAGAGGCGGGCAGGGGTGCAATGCCTCCTGCTGCCTTGCTCCTCTCAGTGCTGCTCAGTTCTCCTCCCTGATCGAACATGTATCTACAAATCCGACTGCCACTTCCCAGGTCTTTTGACTACCAGAGTTTTTAAATGCAGTTTATTAATTTTCTTTCCCCACATGGACTCAGTGGATTTTTGTTTGATTCTCACCACTTATCCACCCAGTTGCCTGGGCTCTGATTGTTACCCTCTCCTGGGCCCTCCATAGCTACCCGTTTCCCTTTGTGTCCCATCATCAGTACAGTTACATGTCTCCTTTCCCAACCCCTGGCTTTCTCTGCCTTTTGGACTCCTTAAAATCATCCCCCTTATCACAGAAATGTCCAGCTGGAGTTTATTTCTTACTAGAAACCTATTTTCTAACAGTCAATTGCTACTCCCTTTTCCATTGAGTTTTCTCCTAGAGGCTCATTGCTACAGCCCTTGTCCTTCAGCAGTCTTCTGCCTTTGCAAAAAAAAAAGGAAAATGTGACATTAATGTTTATGTTTTATTTAGATCAGAACATCTTAAACCCTGGTTTACAGTACTGACTACATGTTTCCAGGACTGAATATCTTTCAGTCAGAATGGCTTATATTGTTTTTCCCTTTCCTCAAAAAGTATCAAGAGCAGAAATGCTGTTTATCATATAACAAGATGATTTTAGAAATAATCCAAAAGGGTTTTCCAAGCTGTTCCTTTCATGTGCTGAGTTCTTCTGAGAAGGAAATGATTTTCATTCACTTTCTAATTGCTTAATGATTGGTATGAAATGCAGGCTTATTAGTTATAACCATTCCACATTTCTCAAAGAGAGATAAAAATATCTGGAATGAAAATGCTTCTGAATAAGTTATTTGAAAGACTGATTTACCACTACTGGCTCTTATTACACAAACATGAATATGTCACTTTATTTGTCAATATCTCATGAGTTTAAAATTAGCCTTTCACTGACTGGCTTTGTAGCTGAGAAGTAAAAATTTCTTTATAAAAAGTGAAAATCATTTGATTTTAGTTTAGTAGCAAAAGGAGATTTTTTTATCAAGTTGCTTTCATGGCTCTCATGTCTTTGAATAATAAAAGAAAGATATAGGTATAGAAAGTAAAGTTACCTAGAAGCAGAGGATCCGGGTCAATGATAGGTCAGGAAGAGGTAGCATAATCAAAATCAAATACACCTAAAATAATTATGCTTTACAGCATTATATGGTGTTTCTTATAAAATATTTTACATGACTCAGAGAGGAGGATGCTAAAGGATACACTGGAGAACTTTGCCAGTAATTAGCAATCTTGGATCCTGAAGGCCTTATATGTGATGGCTTTCCCCTGTGCCAGAAGATTGTTCTGAAAATAAATGTTAGCCAAAATCTTTTTTTAGCTAAAATTTTGATTAATATCTCCAATTTCTCCCAAGTAGCCTAGGTAAAGCATTAGAAAAAAATGTTTTTTTTTTAAAAATTACCTCTTCCCTCCAAGATGCACAGATAAGAGACGTCAAAATATGGCACTTCATGTCTGGGGCTCAAGCAGAACCAGATAAAGTTTCAGGTATCACATTTATTCTGTGTGCAGCCAGCCCCACCTTTTACCCCAGAGCTCTTTCTGCTGCTTGGTTCTCCCTTTCCAGCCTCTCACCAACCAGTACCATTGCATTGCACTTGACCTGGTGCTTTTCAGGGACGAGATGGCAGCTCTGCAGTCATCCAAGATTACAGATAATCTCTTCCAGCCACTCATTTAACTCTGATAATACCTCAAATGTCCAATTTATGTGTTACTTTAGTGACACCTGCTCCTACTCAAAAGATTTAAACTCTCAGTGGTTAATCTCCCTACACTTACCCCCACGGCGTGAACACTGCTCTGCTCCACCCTCGCCCTGCAGTTCAGCTGGTCTGGGTGGCACCTTTCTCCCTGTTCACTTCTAGCTATGTAAGGCTGAGAGTCCTTCCACAGCCAAGGGTAAGCAAAACTGCAGATCCTGTGGTGAGGTTCACTCGGATATTTAATTTTGCTCATCCTCTTTCAAAACCAGAAGCAGAAATTTAAAGGAGAACAAGAAGGGAGAACATTACTACCCTGTACATTGTTCACATGGCCTTTCTCAAGCAGATACTGCTAGGAATGTGATGCTGGAATAAATGATTCTTTGGTCCAAGTGCAGGTTTTTTGCCTAAGAAAAGATATCATGACTTTATGTTTTCTTCTTTACCCTGAGACAGGGATACTTGAACTATGTTGATAGAACGCAGAATGGTGCATTTTCTCCCTTCTTCATAGTCTTTCCCACTACCTGTGTGACAATAAATTTAATTTTTTGAGAACTCACACGGCATTTTGATGGCACTTTTTTTAGCCTTCATCTTAGAGCAGCACTCTAAGTGCAAACTAGCTTACAGCTGCAGTTCTGCCTTGTCTAATGCTCGGCAGTCTCAAAATCAGGCACTCCGTGAATCCTGGAGACGATTCACTCTTGTGGCATTTCCTGGTTAACCAGTGCTGTGCCTTGAATTCCCACAGCTAGGTCAGCACAGCTTCTCACCTCCAGTAGCCTTTTACTTCTGTGCTCCTGGGATTTCAGATTATTCTCCGCTGCTGTGGAAATGTGCGCGAAGTCAGGTAATGGTCAATGGATTTTATCATTTTTGTAGTACAATGTTACATAGCCTTTAAAAATGAGAACTGTAAAAAAAGATCAGGAAGCTTTAACTTTTTAACAGGTATTGGGATTAATCACTTATATTTAGTATTACAGCTGTTCTTGGGATGGTTACACAACCATAGAAAGGTGCAAGGAAGATTGAAATCTGGTCCCTCAGGTTTTCCTCTCCTGATGTCCTGCCATAACAATGTCATTTCCTACCTTTTGTGGTCAATCACATTGCCCTTTAAGCTGATTTCCTTTTTTTCCAGATTGTGGAAACAAAAAATATGAAATTCACAGAATCCTGCTTGTATCAGTTATAATACTAAATAAAAAATCTTCCAGATTCTAAATGCTTACAGAACATCCTTTCTGTTAGACACATAGCAGGGCTGTAAGTTAAGCCATATCTGAGGGGAAAATGGTAAGTTTTTTACCCAGTGATGTATTTGCTTAAGCCCTCTTTCCATTAAGGCACCTGGATCTATAACTTCATGTTATAAAATAAGTGTTATTCATTTATGAGTGAACATACTGTACTGTTCCTTCTTGAGGGACTTACCGCTGCTAGTAGGGGACTCTTTTCTTTTACTGGAAGCAGTCAGGAAAATCTCAGCAGGCCTTTGTACAATTATCGCGGCCCCAGGTTTCCATCTAGTGCACTTCCAGCTTTGCTGTTCCTAGCCAGTGGGAATTTAGCAAAATACTTGGAAGGAGATCTGGTCACTGAGGCATCAAAATCTACCTTCTTCTTGCACACCAGAAGGTACGGCTGCAGCCTGAAAGCTGCACTGTGCCTTTTCACACAGAGATCTCATCAGGGAGAAAGTCCCAGGGTTGGGACACAGTATCCAAAAATAAACACCTTTCAGTGCTTTCATTATGGGGGCTTGTAGTCTTTCCTCCTTTTGTCTTGGCTTTGGAAATCGGATGAGATATCTCGCCTGTTTGGCCATGTAGAGGAGAAAGTGATAATTTCTATGGATGTCCTAAGTTTATTAACTTTCTCTGTCTGCCATGAGCAAAGGCAGGAAGCAAGCTCTCAAAACATCTCTTACAAGCAGATCAAACCTATAGATGTCTGTGTCAGAAATATTTGAAAGCATGATTAAATAAAGTCGCCTGAGCCAGGCACATTTTAAAAAATAAGCACTGTATTACTTCAAGTTGCTGTAAATAGTAATTTACTTTAGTTATTTCCTTTAATTACAGCGCTCCATCTTTACACAAGGTTGTATTTAGGAACAAAGGGACCAGTGTCACTGTAAGGTGTATGCTGTAATAGAGACATTTATACTAGGCTTCAGGAGAAGCCTACAGTGTATCCAGCAATTCTGTGGCTCTTGTGACCACCGACCCTTCTCTGGTTTTTTTAATGTGTTTTTTCCTTTTATATATGTGCTCATTAGGCTCTTTCTGTTTCTGCTATGAAGTTCTCCCACCACTTCAGCTATTACCCTGCACTGTTATTACTTTTCTGACAGATAAAATCAGGATAAGCCAGAATTAAAATAGATTCTCCTCTATTATATAAAATGTACAGATTTTAAGGGAAACAATGCAAACCCAAACTCTTCACCTAACAAGAGTTATAAATGAGCAAATTGCTCCAAATGTTTTTACAATGAAACAGGAAACCAAGTTATCTAGCAAACCTATTTATACACAGTAGGTAACCCTGGGTTGCAGGCAGGACTAATAAACAAAAAATGACAACCTATTTCTTTTAATGACAAGCTGACATATTTATTTTTATTATTTCACAAAAGTATTTACCAGACTCATCTTTCACACTAAAGCCTCGTTCTCCTTTTCTCCAGACAGAGAATGTAGCCTTACCGTGCTCAGGCTGAGTAAAAACATAAAAATTAAACCCAGCACTTTTGGAATAAAAAAAGATATTTGACAGCCTGTGGTTTACTGCACCGGGACATAAAATTTAAGATTTTTCTTGTCTGAAAAGCTCATTTTTGTATGGTTAAATTACAGCTACTGAAAGTGATTTTTATATGCTTAAGTTGAATTTCTACTTCTCCATGAACTGGAACATTATTTCCTATAAAATATGACTGATTGTTCTACCTAAATAAGATGCTTTAAAACTTCTAGGGCATTAAATCACACAGTTTAGAAATGATAGAGTCCCTTACAATATATGAAAACTTCAATAATGAGCTTCAAATATAAACTAAGTTACCATAAAATGGGCTTACTTTTCCATGCTTAGTGTGACATTTTCCAATAACAGCATTTTCTGCAACAAAAGTGACAATTCACTTTTGCTCAAAGAAATAATCTCCTTAGCTTTGCTAAATTTACTTTTTTTGTTTGTTTCTTTTTTTGGTTTTTTGTTTTTTTGTTTTTTTGTTTAACAGGAACGTGACTATACAAAATAATTTACATTTTATTGAAATAGAATTTAGAGTAGCTACAGAGCACTTTCCCATTGTGAACATGCAGACACTGTATGCAAACCTCACACTGGAAATAAATGAATATCTATTTTGCATGTCAGTTAATGGAAGGTCTATTAATTAAGTCTTTCAAATGAAATTGTGTTTAGCCATGGAAGTGTCTAGACCAGAAAGATTTTTCTTCTTACTGTCCTTTTTTATTTATAGTTTGTATAGGCATTGAACACATGTTCTGAAAGTGCAGGAACCTAGAATTGTAATGGTAAAAGAAAACAGAATGATAGTATAATGTGATATGAGTGGTGGCTTTATATGTTCATGGGTATACATTTTCCTTCTGCTCTTTACAACAACTGTTTGGTTGTGAGAAATATGTTACTAAGAAAAAAGTTCTATTCTTATTCAAACAATTATGTTGTAATAACTGGAGGACAAAATAAGGACTTCTAACCTTATAAGGTTGTCGTTAGTTTAATAAAAAAATTCTATGCTGTTAAAAAACCCAAGCCCAACCCAAACCAACCTAGTGACAGTGAAAAAAATATTTTGAAGTGCTCCAAAACTCATATTTTAGTTTCACTGTACAACATAGCACATTCAGTAGATAGATCTTTTGGTTTCGTGTAAATGTTGCTTACTCTGAAGATACAGCCAAGTGGTTAAACATTTTAGAATTCTGGGGATTTTATTATTTTAACATCGTATATAAACACTTCTGAGAGTGGATAACAATTCTGTTGACACAAAAGGAAAGGTAACCTACCCATTTAAAAATTATGTCACCAGCATCCCCTTTATTAAATGCTTGAAAACATCTTATGTCATGTCCATATTACTTGCTTGAAATTGTGCTGGGTTTGAACGTGACCTAATACAAAGATACTGTCACAGTCTCTTGTGGGAATTCAAACTTTGTAGAAAATACAGGGTTTCACCCCCCCTCCCCCCCCGCTGATCATGATTTCACTAAAAAAACCCACCACATTATTTTAGGTGTCCTCCATCCTGCCAGTTCCCTGCACATTGTTTTATGATACCTGAATTTTACGGAAAAAAAAATCAACCCAAAATGCCAACATAGTTTTTACATTACCATGGATATACTTGAAAAGTGCCATTATTGAGTTGGCAACCTATTCTTGTTCATTCATGAATGGATAATGTTAGAATTAACATGAGCTATAGTGCATTATTTATTATTTCTCTGGATTTGATGCTTAGCAGAGGTGTTAAAAGTCTGATGCCTTTTAAATGTAATTCATTTCCTTCAGTTACGTATTTTGCTGGCTAAAAGAGACCTTTCACTTTTCTTTTGCTATTGCTGTTTTAGGGTAATACTTAAAATTAGAGAAATATTAAAATTATTTCAAGTTATTAGTTAAATAAATAGACCAATTAGTTAGAAGCATGCAATTATTTAGTGTCAGTCAATAGATCCTGAAGTAAACTTGAAATCTAGGCATTTGGCTAATATCTGCATGTCTATCATGAAAATGGAAAGAAAATTATGCTCTTACGCTCTTTTACTGTTATTTTTTATTTCTGAAAGTTCAAGAACTAGCAAGAAAGTATCCAGGCTGGAAGTCTGACACCATCAAAGTAATGGGAAATTAATTCACAGTAGCATAACTGTGTGGTGATTGTTTGTTCTTGTTTAAACAAGATTCTTATTTATGTTGTTAAAGGCTCAAGATTAATATTTTATGATTCATAATTCATGGCGTTGAAGGTTGGTGAACTAGGCAGTGAAACAGTAATTTCCTGAGAAGCATTTTCAGCACAAGCAAAACTGTACAAATGCTGTGCAAAAGAGGCTGCTCCCGTGGATCTGAACAGGAGATGGATCCATACAGAAATTAAGAGTACTAGTTACAAGCTGGGAAAACACCCTGTCTGACTGCAAAAATCTAGCTATTGTGTATCAAGAGCAAATTGAACAGAAAAAGATTCTTACAACGCACTGTGAGAATGCTTTCTCACCTGTGGGTATATCTGATTATCAGACTTATAGTTATGAGGGTTTTGGCAAGACTTGAAAATTCCTGCCATGACTTCTGTCTACTCAAAACAAGCTGTTGGCTAGTGCTCTTGGCAAGCTTAGCATTTGCTGCTAGGCTTCTGAAAAAAAATATTTCAGTCCTTAATCACTTAAGAGAACAATTGCTTCCCCAAGGCGTCTGTCTGCAATTTGAGTTGATGCATCTCTTCTGTAGAGATGCCATGTGACACATCCCACAACAACCTTAATTTGAATTTGCGAACCACATTTTCAAGGGTTTTCAAAACACCTCCGAAGCTCCTTGTGCATCTCTGTAACTTTCCAGAGTCCAAAGAACAGCCTGGAATATGGGTCACAGCGCTTAAAAGAAAACTGAAAGCAGCCAGACCTGCAGTGGGCAAAAAGAGCTGGGCAGAGCTAGAAGGAACTTCCCACTTTGAATATTTATGAGATGCTCGATGATTGGACGCAACAACATTAAGTACCACCACACCACTCTCATTTTTCTCAGACACTGAGTTATCAGGTACTTTGGCTCACTTCAGGTTTTGTATTATTATTAGCAAACACTCTAAACATAAACAGAAGTTGTGAAATCCAGCCATTTGTGCCCATGCAAAGGCTGGTCTGGTCAACCTGACTGCTTGATCAGCCTACCTGGACTTGGTAGCTGGCTCCTCCTGCAAGCACACTTCAGTATCCCATCTCACTGCAGTGGATCTCACACTGCCCCGAGCGATTGCTTGTGGATCTCAGCTGGAATTTCTCAGCTTGAAATCTGTGTTTCAGGCTCTGAATACCCTCTTCCTTCTGCCACCATGCCAGTATGAGAAGGCAGTGCATAAATTAACAGTTATTAAATGCACTGATGAATCCAAAGCAAGACTAATCTGAGCCTCTCTTCTGTAGAAGGAGGCACAAGAAGAAAAAGCACATTTCATAGTCATTAAATGCCTGCTGACTTCAGACATGTGAGCTGAGCAGGAAGGATTAGGAAGGCAAAGAATGCCAACAGCCACAACTTACATCTGGACAGTTTCATCCCCTTTTTTATAATGGACAAAGACTTAAACCTGCAGTAGCTTTATTTAACTCTTGTTTATTCTAGTGGTAATTATGAGTGTAAGTAGGGACCAGACAATAAAATGCATGTCTTCAGGAAATTTGGTCTGTGTGGTTTTGAGTAGGATTGTGTTGCGACTTGTTCCCCTAAGGCTTCAAATACCTCTCACCCAAAACTGTAAGGTAAAGTATGAAACTGTAATGAATAAATAAAGAAATTTAAACTACCTAATTAATTAAAATCCTGAAAAATTAGTATTAAAATTGCATTCCTTGAAATAATAAGATTATTTACTGGTTCTTTCTACTCCTTATTAAAACCATAAACAGCTTTAACAGGAAAGAAATTTTGGAAAATATGTTTTCTATACAGCATTTTAATTGAGTTGTACTGAAATGATTGTACACAACTAGAACAAAACTTTTTTCTTTTAATCCATGTAATTATTTTTGCATGTGTGTATAATTTATTTTTCTGAAATTCTGGGAATGAAAAATGTTTAGAGAGGACCAAAAACTCCACCCAGACATTCCCAGCAATACAAAACATGTCCTGATTAAAAAAACAACAACAACAACAACAACAACAAACTTTTAGTCAACACCCATTAACCAAACAAACAAATAACCAACCAACCAAACCAGAGGCTAAGCAGCTGAGCAGTGAAGTCAGCATCCTAAAGCATATTTGTGTGTCTTGCATCTTTTCATGATTGATGTGTTGGACTCATGTGGCATTTGAAGAACATTGTTTTGCTGGTACTTAGCATGATGACAAATTAACAAATGGAATAAATGGATTACAAAGCAGTTACATTGTCATTTATGCCTTTTTCCTATCCAGTCTGGACTACTACAAAGGGATCTGGGGGTAGTTACAGAAAGATATACAAGCTTTACAAGGTGCAGCATGCAGCAGGGTGATTAATGAAGAAAGATTAATGAATATGATTTTGAATCAGTAGGTTTTGTCTTACCCTAGTTTCTCATTTTGTTACTAATAGGTGCAGAAATTATGACCCTTATTTCATAAATCCTCAAAGGGCTGGCACTGGGCTGCCACAGATAGCGTTCTTGAAGCAGCCTCTGATAAACAGGGGCAAAGAAGATGATCATCCAGGACTAAACCTCTGAGGAACAGGGTAAATTTACTTGGGTGATGGTCCACTCTATCACAGCAGTGGTACTTCTGGTTGCTCCACACCCTACCAATCTGGCACTGCAAATCTCAGTGGGCTGTTGCTGAAGTGGCCTCAGGTTTGAAATGACTTGAGTTGTTTCCCAAGTTTTCTATGATGGGGAAATAACAGGGGTATTTTTTCACATTTACCATCCCTGTAGAGAGAGGATTGCTAAGTAGTGATGCTGCATTTGTAGACAGTGACCAAAAGGGCTTGTTTCTTGAAGAGACCTCATGGGATCATGATGTTTCTGCTGAGCTACAGAGGCTTCTGCAGCATGACTGTGCCCCTCACTTCATGCAGGTGCCATCAGAGCACAGTGCTAAGCTGCTGCAGCTGCCACTACACCGTATTCCTGCTGTCTAATTCTGTAATAAATTTCTTAAACCTTGGTTTGTCCATTCCTCACCACAAACAGCAGAGCTCATGATCCCAAATATATTCCATGAATGCTTCCCTTTGTTCTGTTCTGGACAAGTAAACAGAATGAAAATTTGTAGCAGAAGTGTTTTGGGGTTAATTATTTTTTAATGTTAAGCCTGATTATTTAGAAGATGCATGGTAATTTTTGATGTGTAGTAAAAGTGTACTGCAAGGTATAGAAAACATTTGGTCTTGCACATGCAGCCTAGCAAGTTAACACGTGTCAGCTGAGCTGTGCTAACTGCCCAATTTTGTGTTCTTTGCCTGTGGCAGCTCTATAATGGTTCAATTTAGCTGGCCCTCAGAGAAAGCACCTGCAGAGATTTGGTGTACCACAGGCTGTCTCACTCCTTACAGGCATGCAAAGCTGTGAGTTTCTCAATTTGCCCACCACTGTTTTCTGCATGCTTGTACTACCTTGGGTTACAACACAAGTAATGTGGGGGATATACTGAAAGCCAGAGGCGTTCCCCAGACATGAAGCACCGAACACCTGTAGGATGAGCTCCTTCTGGTACTGCTCACACTCTGGGAAAATATAATTGCCTCCCCTTGCTTTTATGACTGCTGGAGGACACATTCTCAGTCATAGATAAGATGCACATTTGTGGCTGCTGAGGTGATGGGGTGCAGAACAAAGAGCTGGGGTGATGTGGGTTGTCATCTTTTCAGCTAAGGTGGAGTTCATTTCTTAGCAGCTGTTACAGCACTGTGTTTTGGATTTGGAGCAAGAATGGTGTTGATAACACACTGATGTTTTGGGTTTTTTGCTTTGTCATGTTTATCCTAAATCAAGGAGTTTTTGTCCTTGTCTCATGCCAGTGAGGAGGTACACGAAAAAAAAAACAACAAACCCACATAAACCAGGGAGGGAGCATAGCTGGGACAGCGACCTGAACTGACCAAAGGGATATTCCACACCACAGAACGTCATGCCCAGTATATAAACTGGGATAGAATGCCACGTCCATTATATAAACTGGGGGAGTTACCCGGAAGGGCAGCTGAAGGTTTGGGAAGGGGGGTCTGGTGTTGGTCAGCAGGGGGTGAGCAATTGCATTGTGCATCACTTGTTATCATAATTATTTTTATTATTATCATCATCATAATCATCATCAACAACAATTATTATTGTATTTTACTTTATTTTCAATTATTAGACTGCTCTTAACATACAAGTTTTACTTCGATTGTCCTCCCCATTCCACGGGGGTGGGGGGAAATGGGGAGGTTGAGCGAGAGGCTTTGTGGCGCTTAATCTTCAGCTGGGTTTAAAAACACGACAAGGGTGATTGGTGAGAGTTACAGCGGGATGAAATCTGGCAGCGCACATTTGCAACCCATTCTAGGAATGCTAAGAAGCACTGTTTCTGAAGACGTTTTGCCACAGAAATGCACCACACCCCATCTGGGGTGCAAAAGGGGGAAAATAGAAAAGAGAATGAAGAAACAGACGAAAGAGTGACAGCAATTAAAGAGTTGCAACAGACACTGATGCCTTAGGGTGCAGGGGTGGCACTAACCGATCTGAGGAAAGAGAGTTAAAGGATGTGTGGTAAACTGTATCTAAGAGCTGTGATTTTAAGCTTAAACTAGCAGCTAAAAATTTATTATGTTGAATGAAACTCAATGACCAATCTACTCCAAGGCACTTCTATGCATTAAAATTCAACAAGGAAAAGAAACAGAGTGTAGAGTGATAAAATAATACTAACAGTAAGAGTCTGGTACCTCTCAATCACATTACATGTAAAATCTGTGCCTGAAAGCAAGCTCTGGCAGTCACAAAATAGAAAATAGTAAAGGAAATCAGTGTGACCTTCTCTTTTTGTTACAAGAAAATATTTGGTAGAAAATACAAAATAGACATTGACAAATAGAGCCAACTACAGAAGTAATTAAAGAAAATTTTGTTCAAACCTAGAACTAATATTTAAAGATGCTGGAGATTTCATAACTGAATCATCACAACAAGGGTTATATACTTCAGAATTTCTACATGTCTGGCAAGTCATATATTTTGCAGGAGTTAAAGATGGTGTGTGAGGAAAAAGAGGGCACTTGGGGCAGAACTCTACTTTTCGGGCCAATAATTTCTGATGCTTTCTCCTCAGTCAGTGGGTTCAAGGTATTTTTTGATATAGGGCTTGGTTCTTTAGAAAAGTCTGAAAAAAGATACACAGTCACTTTAAAATAAAAAGGAGCTAAAATATATTTTTTGCATGTAGGCATGAGCAGGTAGCTGCTCCTATCTCCATTCTTCTGGTGAGTCATAGGCTGGCTTGGCTAACACTCCCTATGCAATGCACACTTCTGGATACATGCTGAGATGATCCAGCTGTGCTATGCTGAAATAATGCGTGTGGAGTTCCGATCTTCCTCAGACCGCACTAACTAGGGATCTGTTCATATTGGTTCAGACCTGGGAGCGGTTTATCCATCCAAACACAAGTGACAGCATTTAGCCCAGGTGCAGAGCTACACCAAGGCTGTGTTGCTGTCAGTGCCCAACTGGACCTCCTCATGCACAGTGCCTGTTGAGCGTAGCCACATCCCCAGCTGCCCTTTGGGCTCAACACAGGTACTTCACTTGATTAGCTCAATTAAGCAAGGGTAAAGAAAGCAAAGAGACATTGTGTTCAGTTGGACGTGTGAGAAAAGATATAAAGGCTGTGACATCTTCAAGAGCCTAGCCCTGTAGGTCTCAGGACAGTCTTGTTTGCAGAAGGTGATGGACTTAGGAGAAGCAGGGCTTTTGGATGACTCCTGTGTTTTTGAAGCATTTGAAAAATTACCTTGACCATGCTGGAGTAATTAATTGGACTTGGCATTTCTGTGTGTACTTAACTACAGATTTATGCATGGTAAAGCTCACCACTGTCCAAATGTACCTGTAGGGCCTCAGTTAAAACCTTTGAAGCAACTATCAGTCTGAAGTGAATCATGCCCCTAACCAAATATTTCTGAGAAGCCCACTGTGCATATGGAGAAATACTTTCTTGCTAAGCTGACATTTTAAAATTAAATATTGTTCTGGCTTTAAGACAGTTTCCTTTTCACATATTATTTTTTAATGATGCAAAAGATATGTTTTAGCTCCTTTTTATTTTAAAGTGACTGTGTATCTTTTTTCAGACTTTTCTAAAGAACCAAGCCCTATATCAAAAAATACCTTGAACCCACTGACTGAGGAGAAAGCATCAGAAATTATTGGCCTGAAAAGTTTTGGAAGATTTAAGTTTGCACAGCAGGGAATAAATGGAAACTCTTTTGCAACCACAAGAGCTGTTTTGCTCTGTGTGCCAGACTGTGGGTGTTTGTGTGTGTCAGAGCTCGTCAGGTAGTTGTTGGGATTACATTTTCCATCCGTGTTTATGAATCACTCAGAAACTGATCCAGAATTCTCCCATTGCTTTGTTATTTGTAAGCATAAATTGAATAATCCGGGTGATTAACTTTCAGACTACAAAATGTCTGTAAATTTATTGCTGCAGTGTGTCACCACTGGCTGTTCACATAAGGTGCTTGAGTACCAATTTTACAGTGCAAGTTTCAACTTCCTTTACGAAGAACTAAAACTTTTAAGAAATTTGAGCAATGAATATCCAATTAAATCAGAATTTAACCACAATTAAAGGATCTGATTTTCAATTTCTGTTGAGAGTCCATCTAATAGGAAGAAATCATTGCTTACCTTCTGTAATGAAAGCAAACACTTGCTCATTTGAGTTGTGCTACTGAAGCAAAAGAATTACTTTTAGGAACCACTCACCAGCAGTTTAGCCAGGATAGTTGTTTTTGTACAATTCAGTTAATAACTTGAGTTATCTTGGGTGTGAATTCATAACACCTGAAAAAAAATCAAAGTATATGCATGTGTGATTCTTGTTACTATCCTGTCTTAACCAATTGTTGCTAGTCCAGCAATACTGTGAAGCAAATGACAGAATTAAAATATTTGGGGGATAGATACCAAAGAACCTTTGGAGGAGGTTAGTCCTTGCATGCCCAGCCTTTATGTATTGTTAACACCTGGGTGATGCCTGAGGCATGCCAGCCAATAATTACATACCTTCATATTTCTTTCCTGACAGACTGTCATCATTAGTTCTAACTGGGAGTTAAAAAGATATTCTTCATGCCGCCCCTTTTTCCTGTACCACATTCTACAGTATCTTCCACGAAGTGACGGCTATTTCACCAGCAGGTTACATAACGGCGTTCATTACAAGCATTTTGCATACAAAAGAAATATAATGCTGTGCTGGATATTTTGAACTACCTAAGTGACAGCTGTGGAACAGACTGTTTGAGCAAACACATTGCAGAAAGTAATTTGCAACTAAAATATTTTTAGTTAAGTTCCTAACGACCGTTTTTTGGTCTTGCTTTAAATCAGAACCATCATGGTTTGCACCTCAGAGAAAGGAGATGGCATAGGATTTGCATGTGATTCATGCATGGTCCTTCCAGAAGTGGGCTTTCTGTGAGAAGCAATGAACCATCAAACACCCACACATCAGTAACTCACCAAAGTTGAGTTGGAACAAGAGCAGTTTAGTTCTTTACATGAATTCGTAGGGTTGAAGGACAGCAAGAACCAGTAGGTCATCTGGTCTGATCTCTTGTGTAATATGAGCATCTACCTTTGTAATGAGTTTAATAACTTGCTATTAATTAGTGCTCATGTTACATCTGACTTATGTAGATCTTACAGAAAAGCTTTCAATCTCTGTGTGAAGGAATTAAGATGTGGGGAAACTGCATGTCCATTGGTCTTTGCTAC
Source organism: Corvus kubaryi (assembly GCF_017639235.1). Classification (NCBI taxonomy): domain Eukaryota; kingdom Metazoa; phylum Chordata; class Aves; order Passeriformes; family Corvidae; genus Corvus; species Corvus kubaryi. The sequence continues at coordinate 18,170,536 of NW_024582056.1, forward strand.
AGGGATTAATCATTCTTGCAGTTAACGACTAGAACATATCCTTCTCTTCCACAATTTCCTTGTGCTTAGCTTTCATCTACTGGGTTTTCTGTTTTGGTTTGGTCTTGGTCTTGGTTTTTCTTCTTTTTTGTTTGTTTGTTTTGTTTTGCTTTGTTTTGTCATGCCTTTCCTGATTTATTAAAATTCCTTTTGTAGTCACTGGGGTTTTTTTTGCCATGTAGATATTTAAAATGTTGCAAGCAGACCATCTCTCACTGTCATTTATTAAAAGCTGAGCAGAATCCTTATTCTGTATACGCAAGGCATTTTCTTTGAGCTCTCAAATAATTGATGTGCACCTTCAACATCTTTCTTGAAATAAGAACACCAAAGCTGGAGGAAGTGTTCCAGTATCAGTCTCACCAAGGCCATAAGGTGTAGCTGAAATCACCTTGGCTTTGCCTCATTTATTACTCTTTGTGTATCTGTAGATCACAGATGCCCCTTTTGCTGAGTTACCATAATGGAAACTTATTTTCATGCATCGGTTTACCTGGATAAAATGTCTTACCACGTGGTTATGGTCAGTGTGCTTTTTGTTCCTTATATGTATGAATTTCATAGAATCATAGAATTGTTTGGGGTGGAAGAACCTTTAAAGGTTATCTAGTCTAACTTGCCTGCAACAAGCAAGGATTTCTTTAGATCAGGTTGCTCAGAGCCTTACTGAACATGTCCTTGAATGTTTCCAAGTATGGGACATCTCTATGAGCAACCAGTTCCAGCGTTTTTCCACCATCAATCTAGAAAATTTCTTCCTTATATATAGTCTAAATGGAACTTCTTTTAGTTTAAAACCATTACCCATTTTGTTTTGCAACAGGCAAACGCTCAACATTTTGTCCTTAGCTCTGTTGTAGGTCCCTGTTAGGCGCTGGAAGGTGCTCTAAGGTCTCCCTGGAACCTTCTGTTCTCCAGAGTGAACAGCCCCAACTCTTTCAGCCTGTCTTTGCAGAAGAGGTGCTCCAGCTCTCTGATCATCTTCATGACCTCCTCTGGACATGCTCTAAATAGATCCCTGGCTTTCCTCTGCTGAGGACCCCATACCTGGAGGCAGTAAAGGTGGGGCAGAGCAGTGGAGAAGGATCACCTCCCTTGACCTGCTGGCCATGCTTCCTTTGATGCAGCCCAGGATGTGGTTGGCTTCCTGGGCTGCAAGCACACATTGTTGGCTCATGACCAGTTTTTCATCCACCAGTATCCCCAAGTTCTCTGCAGGGCTGTTCTCAATTCCTTGATCCCCCAGCCTGTATTGGTAGCCGATGGCTGATTAACTGTTTAGAATTTGACAGGATATCTGGCCTGCCCTCCTCTCCGTTTCATTTGCAATTCAGTTGGGTCAGTGAGAGCTACAGATTTGGTTAAAATGTTGACTAATATTAGGCTAAATATGGACCCCAATAGAAATATCTTCTGCTGTAGGTGATACCCAAATTTTTGAAACTAGTTTGTGATCTGTTATCCTCAAATAATCAAGTAATTTTTTTGACAAGATTTACTTTCCAATATGCTCTGATGACTGGTGGTAGTATTAATATATCCTTTAATACTTTGGTATGTAAATCCTACATGACTTTTTCATTAATCTATCCTGGATTAATACCAGGATTTCTGGTCTTTAGTTATGCAGGTCATTGGCTTGCCCTTCTATTAAGAGCTTTCACAAAATTAATGTTCTCTAGGCATCTGAAGTCTTTCTGCTATTGCAAGCTGTACTGGAGATTAGTATCAACCATCAAGGCCTTTCAGCTAATTCTTGTGGAATTCTTGGCTGAAAATTTTCTGAATTTGTTTTTAAGATATTTACCTCTTGTGGATATTGTTCAACATCCTTCTGAATTACTTAAAGGCTGCAAAATGCTACAATGCCCTGCATCATCATTTTGATTGTCCCAGCAGCAGCATTTCTTGGTGACAAGGCTTTTGCTCTGGTTTAGGTATAGGAGCTGGCAACAATAGTGAATTCTGCTCATTTCTTTCCATCATGATTCATAAATGCTATGGGAACAGTGTGTTCCTTGACTTGCAGGTATAATTGTCATTGAGCTCAGCAGAACCCATGGCAAATGCAGTAAATGTGTTTCAGGGCAAAATAACATCATCTGGTTGATAAACTGGCCAAATGAAGGAGGAGATCTCTCATTCTCTACAAACCTTACCTGGTTCTGAGAGGACTTGCAGCTATAGTCTGAACACAATACCCAAAACCTAGACACGTAGTTTGTGAATGACTGTATGTTTTGGATGTCACATGATGGGTGTATTATACTGGAGCCACTATTATCAGTGTCTTTCAGAATGCTAGTCATGCACTCCTTGGTTTTTATACTAATCTAACACAGTCAAATGTACTTTCTAAAATTAGAGCTCTACACGATTTCAGTTGAAAAAGAACAGGTAGTCTCAGTAGTTATTTATTGCTGAACACAGTCCACAGAATGTTTAGGAGTGAACAAAGTAGTACAAATCTATAGCAAAGTATTTTCTAGTAGTGTTTGTGATGGTTTTCTAATTTCTTTGTAAGACTAGAAGCATGTAGGTTTGTAAAATGTCAGCTTTTTTAGGAATATTTGTGCCTGACTATAATATAAATTCTTGAAATATGCTGACAGCAGTTAAATTGGTGCATGTTGAACAAATGAATCAACCAAAATAAGAACTTACATTATTTTAGTTATTATTTTGAATGCATCGTAAGTTCAAGGCACAAAAAGTGTATCTCAGGTGGAAAGACACTTCTCAAGCATCTTTGAGGAAATCTTTGCAGGAAAATCTTTGAGGAAAATCTATGCAATTAAATGAAAACTACAGAAAAAGTATTATAGGAAAAAGTACTTTTCAAAGAAAGGATGTGCATTTTGGCTCTGATTTAAACAGCATTGCCTCATCCAGATTATGAAAGATATTGCATCAAAGCATCCTGTAACAGCAGACAAACAGATACCTACTTGTAACCACAAATGTGCACAAATACAAACAAATGTGTGTGTCTCCACCAGTGTAGAGTAACAAACAATAGCAGCCCTAAACATAAATTCAGTGCTCTGGCTGGAACACATTTTGTCCAAGACATGCTGAAATTGGCAGGGCAACTTTATACCAATCACCCCTGTTCTGACATGTTTTATGAAAAACACACAAGAAATGGGTATGGATGTATCCTCTTCATGGCAACAGTCAGAAAGGAAAAAAGACTTAACTTGCAGACTGAAAAACCTCAGAAATGCAGAATCAAAGGACATTTTATCACCCATTATATAGACTTTGTGCACTGAGTAGCCTATATTACCAACAGCATGTACTAGCAAATATTGGATTGTTATTCTTTTCTTGGTAGAATTTGGACAGGTTTTATGCAATTAGTTTATGCAGAAGGGCAACAAATAAACTAACCATTAATATGGTAACTTATATAAAAAACAATTCACAAAAAAGTAAAATAAGCAATAAGCATGAATATAAATAACAGCAAATATAAATAAGAAAATTACAAACTACTATATGCCCTTCTTGCTGGTTGTCCAGCAGAGACACAAGACAAAGAGATCTCCTGGTGTACAGGGGTGTGATGGAGAGACATCTGGGAGATTTCTGAAGCTGTGGTGGCCACCAGGATAATGCATCTAGTCCCACACTGCCCCAGTAAAGAGCCACCAAAGCCGGGGATCAGACTGATCATCCTGGTGGTGATACACTGAACCTTGTGCACATGGAGTTGACAGACAGAAATGAAATTGCTTAAAATCCTCTTGGTGGATGTAAAGTTTCCTGAAAATATTAGAGTTGAGTTCTGGTGGCTTTTTTTAAAGACAGAAACAATCCAGTTGATAAAAGCACCTGCCTTGATGAAGCATAATGTTTTTCGTAAGACCTGTTACTATGAGACTATAAACATGCATTCTTCCACATTAAAAGTTTGACTTTTTATATATATGTATGGAAGTATGAAGGACTACTGACTGCAGGTTGATTCTTCAGCTCTGTGTGACCCATGAAATTCAACCCATTTTCCGGAAGAAAATCTACAAAAAAAAAAGCATGTAAGATGTACATGTAAAATTCACAGATGATACTGAGTCTTGTGGCTTGGTAAAGTCGGGTAAAATACTCAGTTTGAACTCAATAACTTCATTCACTTTGGAGCAACCTAGTAATGTGGTGCATTTTAATATGAGCAGAAACAAACTAGAACCCCAAATATGACTATGTTTGCCCAGGGCTGCTTCCTCCCCATGAACAGGGCTTTCCAACATGCCTGTAACTAGTCACTCACAAAGTGGGCTTAGGTAGGAGGTGGGATCCTGAATCTTTCTCCAGTTTAACCTCAAGTTTGTTTGGTATTTTCAGGCCTGAAGTTAGTAACATTTGGTAATTTGGGGGTCTGATGCAAATAACATCAGATAGATTTGTATCACTGGTTTTATGCAGGTGGGTAGGTGAGTAAAAGCAAGTGCTGTGACAGTCTAAATGAGCAACAGCCATCCTTTTTGCTGTAACCTACATAAAATTATATAAAAAAGTACCCTGCGATAAGTAACATAGCTTATCAGACTTGACCATATCACTCATACCACCTTTTTCCACCACAAGCTGTGCTATAGCTCAGGCCATACGTATTGTCACAGACATGTCAGACATGCTGCTTCCAACTTTTTGTTTGTTCAGAAATGTATAAGGTGCAAAATAATATCTATGTTTAACTGCAGTCAAACCATTCACAGAGAATAAACACAGAATTACACCTGCCCAATCTGGAACTGGCCAGAGAGTGGGAAAGCTCACCCTTTTCTCAATGAGTCATTCAGGGGCACTAAATGTCTCCCTGGCTCTACAGACAGACTTTATCAGAGAACAAATTTGCTTAGCTAGAATAACATAATTCTTCGTATAGGGAGATCACAGATCAGTCAGGTAACCCATATTAAATAAGTTTTGAACACAAATCTCTGAACTCCTTTTCTCCTGCCTGTTGTACCCTTACAGGGCAAGCTGTCCCCCTCACTTGCCTTTCAGACCAGGAACAGTCAACAGCCCTTGATTTGGTCAGACCCCTTGCTTAGGAAAGTCTTTTTCTTTCCATAATGCTGGAGGGAGGTCTCCTTTCTTCTGAGCACAGGCTCCCTCCTTGTGCCAAATCCTTTCTGCAGACTTCCATGTCAGCTCCCCCTCATGTCCTAGAAGCATTTCATGCTGCCTGTGTCCAGAAAGAGTGCAGTTCTCCTCCCTCCAGAGGGTCCCCAGAGTACAGAAAGCAGGAAAAATTGGTTTTTTTCCTTTTGGTAGTCCTCTTTCACTCTTTAAAAAAACACAGTTAATGGTACTCACAGAATAAACAGACTATAAACTTGCTAACTCCTTGAACCATTACTCGCAATCAGGCTGAGAACTTTTAATAACATGATTCCTGGAGTAACTCAACATATAGCACTATTTGTTGCAACAGTAAAGAGAGCTTAATCTTATATTACACATATTATATATACAACCTATTTAATAAACTTTAGTTCCACTTGGCAGGAGAAGTTGCATCCCATCTGTTTCAGAAGAAAAGGTATTCTAAAGAGACTGCAGTTGCAAATTTTTCAGACATTGAAGCAAAATGGAAGGTGAAAATTGAAGGTGCTGAGCACAATAAATCCAATTAAAAAAATGAGAGAACAAGTGTTGTAAGAGAGCATAAAAAGAAACAAACAAATAAAAAGACGCTGCAGTATATAAAACCAGGAAAATATTGCAGCCACAGCTCTTGCTGTTTTTACTGTTTGAGAGAGTTGGGGATATCCAATCTGGAGAAGAAAATGTTTCGAGAAGAGCTTAGAGCACCTTCCAGTACATAAAGGGGGCCTACATGAGGGCTGGAGAGGGACTTTTCAAAAGGGCGTGTAGAGACAGACAAAGGGCAAATGACCTTAAGATGAAGGAGGGAAAGTTTAGATCAAATATTAGGAAGAAATTCTTTACTGTGAGGGTGGTGAGGCACAGGAACAGGTTGCTCAGAGAAGCTGTGGATGCCCCGTAACTGGAGGTGTTCAAGACCAGGCTGGATGTGTCTCTGAGTAACCTGGTCTAGTGAAAGGTGTCCCTGCCCATGGCTGGGATGTTGGAACTAGATGATCTTTTAGGTCTTTTCCAACCCAAACCATTCTATGACTCTGTGAATTGTTTTCACACTGCATAAAGCATTTAATAAAAGCACAGCCTGCTTATAATTTAAGATGATTGCACTCTATTGTGCACTTCTGTGATTTTTGGTCTCCTACAAGCTTCTTTTGATATGTGAAATAGTTGCTAATTCTTCTTTTCAGGACAGCAAAGATGTCATCATTCACAGATTTATCAACATTTTTCTGAAATTCATAATATTGGCAGTCCTTCTGCTCACATTTACAGCTGATATTCAAGTGGAATAGAATGTTACCTTCTCAATGGCCATACAAGATATGAAACTTGAATGCAGTAATTAAATATTACACATATTTTCACTTTTAATTTGTACAAACACTACATTGAGTTTTAAGAATAATAGTGTTAAGGTATGAAAAAAAATATTTATTCATTTTTATTTTGGCATATTTCTGAGCCATGAAGAAAAAATAGAGTCTTATCTGTGACATGAACTTAATAAGCTATTTCTCAGCACAGCACTTAAACAAGCTGATGAAAGAAAAAAATCAAAATTATCTGACTATTCACAAAATATGGATTTAATACGTTAGCTATTAAATATTCTTTTAGCATTGATAGAATGGCTTGAATAATAAATACTTCTAGTTGTAAATAATGTATTCTATTTCTAAAACCCCTGAACCTCTTATACCCTCAAATTTAATTTGACCAGGTCTAAAATGTCTTGGCTGGAATTTCTCTTTGAAGTATTGGAAGGTTGATGTGTTTACCGGGCTAACTGGGAGCGAGCATGGCCCCTCTGGATAAACAAAGAGAAGACCCATCTGCCCAGGTTCTGCCTGGCTCCTTGCAGTTTGGTTTGCATCCCTACCCTCCCTGCTCCTGCAGGGAATGGACACTCCAGAGCCTTCCCACAACTGCTGCTAGCCTTGGGGGAGGGTATTACAGCTCCCCGAGGGTTATTCCTCTCCCTGAATATGAGCAGATGCTGCTAGAGAGCAAATAAATTCCAGAATGGGCCCATACATAATGGGCAACCACAGAGGTGTCCTTGTTCACTTGAGTGTAGAAAGTCCTTGGAAAAGCTAGGAGTCCTCACCAGTGAGAGATGGGGTACTTCTCCATGTAGGTAGCATTTTATTTTTTCCTGTCAGGTGTCCTGACTCAAGTGCCACTGGATGTTTTGTTGTGGTATGACAATTCTTACATCCTCTGTGGGTGAAGGAGGAGCCACAGAGATGCCAGACTCTGACAGGAAACAAACTGGTTGCAGACTGGATGGAGTGTGTGGATGCTGCCACTTCTTGTCATGGGAAATGGAAGGGAAGTCTGGGCAGCCGCCTGCTCCAGTCACCCCAAAGCCAGGAGGTCCTTCCAGTCCATCTTACCATGGCACTGCAGAGCCACCTGGGGCTGCATGTATCACAGCTGTACTCAGTCTTTGGAGGACAGTAGTTTGCCAAAACATCTAGCCTGCAAAATATCTTGCCTGCTAAAACAACCTGTGTAGTCACTGGAGGATCAGTGGTGAGTAGGATGGGTATTGCACTTACATAGAAAGGTTAAAAAACGTGTTTTGAGTTCCCTAAATATTGTTGGGGAGTATAAAGCCTTAAGCAGTAATAAAGATGACTTATGGCAAAGGAGTGCAACCTGGAAAGGAGTGCAGTCTGGAAGTAGGGACATTAACAGATAGGAATATGATTAGTTTTTACTGAGGGCCATTGGAAATTTAATGCAAAGCAAAATCTCTGAAACTTTCAGCTCATGAGGCTGACTTTGCTTACAACCTGCACATTAAAAACAGAGACTAAATAATGCCCATGTCCTGACCTTCACAGTGGTTTTGGTGGATGTTGCAGATATTATGAGGCATTGGCCATAGGAGACATTTAACAAATACATGTGAACTTTTAAAGAGGAGCCATGAATAAAACTTTAGCCTTTGTTATTTAATATAGGTCTTAATTGTTAAAAAAAAAAAAGGGAAAACATTTTATTTTATAATATAAACATTTTGTGAGCCAGAAGGCGTATTTTGTGACTACCCTACTCTTTTTCATTACTGTTTCAGATAGTGAGGTCTACTCAGAAATAGAAAATAGGCTTCATTAAGAAATGAAAAAAAATATTTAAAAACAGTGTTCTTGGAAATGTCCTGGTATGATTCAAAATCCAAGAAAATCTCCTTATCATTCTGAAATCTTGTTCTCCTTTCTTACATACAGCATATTAGTGAGCAAAAATTTTAACTAGTATCTTATGATACCTTGTTAACTTTTCTCCTCACCAATATGAAAGGGCATATGTGAAGCATCTGTAAATACTCAAGAATCCCAAGTAAGTAGAAAATTATAACAGCAACACTTCATCTTTCAGTATTTTTTCTGGATGATGGCCATTTTTGAAGGGATGGAAAGAGGTCTACCTTTTTATCTTATTGACTCCTGTAATAATAATAATAACAATAATAATTTTTCTGACTTAACTCTAGAGACTTTAGCTACAGTCTTGTATAAATTGCATTGTTGTGGGAAAATAAGCAAGGATGGGATCAATGAGGCAAATTTGGGATTAGGAAAATAATACTGTGCTTCAAGGAGCATTAAAATATGTTTAGATTAATTATGGATTTATACTGTAAAAAATGAAAACCCATTGTTGCTAATCTCTTTGAACAAGAGTGAGCTATTCTAAGCCAACACTGAACAAAGTTTTCATTTGTGGAATGAGGCAGGAGTTTTCAACTTTTCGTTTGCTAAAATCCAGATTTAAAAGAAAATCTTGGTGATATATTTGTTTCAGCAAAGATTTCCTCAAGGCTTGGGTAGAGTTTCATATTGAGAGGAGAGAAAACACCAGCTATGGAATAATCTAAGTGAGAAACTGCATCTGGAAAGTGGACAGGAAAAATTAAATAATATGTTTTTATCCTGGGATAAAATATGGCAGATGGTGCAATGCCACCCACTTAAACTGAAGCTGTATCTGCAGTCCAAATAACAATCATTCCAATTAAATACAATAGAAATTGTAGTGCAGCTGATTTACAAACTATTTTTCAAATGGTGTCTATTCACAAGACATTTATGAGTTTGAAATAACTTGCATATTTTGAAGAATCTGGTATTCCATTGTTAAACTAAATTACATCAAATATCAGAACCAAACAGAATTCTGTAATTCTTGAAGCACTCAGTTTTTAACTCCAACTGATTTATTTATGTAGAAGATTCAATAAATTGAAAAGGAGAAAAATAGGAATGTAAAGATGTTTTTGCTCTCTTCCCTTTTGCTAGTGGCCCTGGCCAGTAACCAGCAGAGATCCTCTGCACCTGCAAGCTCTTTTAGGTTCCTACTCTATGAAAAGAACTTCAAAGCTCCTAATGTCCCACATTTAGTTTCTATGTAAAAAAATTAGAATTGGAAGTGAAATAACCTTGAGGGCCTGTACTGCTCTGGGAAAGGACTGGCAAGCACAAATATGGGTGTTAGGAAAGTGGTTTGACAAGCCTGGAGGGTGGAAAGGGGAAGAAAAAGGTGAAATAATAGTAATTTAGCAATAAAATACAGTTAGAAAAGGCATTCGACAGTGTATTTTTAATTTTTTTGTTTCTTTGTTTGCTTGATTTTTAGTATCTCTCTTACTTTCTTGCCTCATTGTACAAGGGCTTCTCTTTTAAAGAAGTTGTCCCATGTTGTCCAAAGTATACACATGCACACACAGACACACAGAGAAAAAGGTATATTGGAAAAGTTATTTTACTTAAAACTGAGCTACAGAAACATGCTTTAATAGTAATTACAGCTGTCTCTGATACACTGTGCTGTGGTCATCTAATTTGTGGGCATTGAAGTCATACAGCCAAGAGCTCCACAAGAGCAGTGTCCCTGGGCTGTGGTACAGCAGTTTTCTCCAGTGCCACTTATTTCTTTGCCTGGAAGCATAGGAGATAAAAGACTAACCTTAAGATGATAGTGCAAGTCAATAGTAAGGTCCTGAATGAAGTGGGAGACGCAGCGCTTACAGTCCCTGCTGGACGGCAGTCAATATCAGACATCACACTTAAACTGTCACAATTTGACCTGACAATCCTTTTTCAGAAGGACCAGAAATAGAGCTAGCCACGTTACCTTACATTTCTGAAGAAGGTCACAGGCAGGTCGCTGGCAGATGGAAGTGTGTATTAAAGATGTTTGGTATGAGTATGAGCATGGACATTTGTAGCCTGCATAAACATAAATGTTAAGATGCATAAGGGATTGTTACTATCTAGCTGGAACAGGAAAGTTAAAAGATCTTTATAAGGAACAAAGAGAGATGTTTGCTCTGTTCATGTGAAAAAAGAAATTACTGGAAGAAAAGAAAAAAAAGAGACTTATATAGTCAGCAATATATGTTCTAAAAATGCAATTTCCGGATTAATAACAAAGACACTGTTCTAGTTCACTAGTTCCTTTAGGACGTGCGCTTTTGACCCATGCAACATATTGTGCCCCATGGCTCTTAGCTGAACTGTGTCTTAACTGCACCTATTTTTTTTAAAATGTGTGATGTCTATTAAAACTAGCTGGTGCTTGTACCAGGACCCCAGTGGAAATGAAAGAGATGTCTCAGTGGACTGTCCATTGGTTAAATATTAAAGGATCAAACTTTCATATTTAAGTGTATATGTAGTGTATGATATAAAACAAATTCCCATCTGAATATTTTAAGTTTCTCTTTAATCTCGTGACAGCTAGTGTTTCCACCCCATAACTCTAATTAACCAAATAAAACAGTATTTCAAGGATATATCTCCTATGAAAAGAGTCAGGTTTTTCTGTGATTATATGTATCTTTGCTCCAAGGCACTTATTAATTTGCTTAAAAGTCCATGCATCATTTCACAGATTGTTTTAGCACTTGTCATCTTATCAGTCCACGTCTGAGTAAGGCACACTTGAAAAAAATGAAGTGAAAGATTAAGTATTCCAGCATGCTCTACATTATAAATATAACTGTCTTCCTTTTATAAAGGAATTTCCATAAAAATGGAGCACCAGAGAAGGGTGAGAGGTGATGGAGCACAGTGAAAGATGGTGGGTCTGACAAATACAGCTGGGGAGGGAATCTGAGGCAGCAGCAGGTTAGATACAACTGGAAATCCTTTATCCCCCTGCAGCTGTGATACTACTTGGCTCCACTATTTCATGTCTCACACCAGAGAGCCGGAGAAGCAAGTGCTCTGCAAGGGTAGGGGAGAGTGGGGGCTGAGGGCTGATGCCCTGTCCTATCCCACCAAGCAGATTAGGGCCACCGGATGAAGGTAACCCACAGACTCCATCATGATGAAGCGTGCCCACACTCAAGGCAAGAATGTCCTGCCCTTGAAGTATCACAGTAGACTGGAAACAGAAAACAGGTTCTCCAGGTTAGTGAAACTGAGGCCCGGGTCTCCAAAGGTATTTCTTCAGCATCCCTGTGCACACACATCCCACTGAAGTGCTCAAAATCTCTGCCAACCCACCATTGGACATGATGAGTGTTTAAATCCTGTGGTTGGCTGACCAGTGGCCACCCACTCTGCAGCCTAAATGCTGAGGTCAACCTGAGAGCTAACAGTGGCTGAGATCCCTGCCTCAGCCCAAAATTGGGTTTTGCATTAGATCAAAGTCTAATCTCCAAGTCAAGGGCTTGAATGTCACCTTCCTACCTGTCAAATGAGGTCTCTAATCATGGGGTGTCTGCCCTCTTGCAATCTATATGTCATAATTTGTAGACAGTGGGAGGGCCTCAACAGGAGAGCTGGTTGGTCTGCAATGAACAGTGCAACTCTGTGGACAGATATGTAACAACTGAGTAAGCTGGCTCTCAAATCAACATACCTGCATCAGATCACCTAGGTGAATTGGCCCAATCAGGCAGTTGGACTAGATGATCATTGTAGGCCCCTTCCAACTGACAATATTCTGTTCCATTCCATTCCATTCCATTCCATTCCTTCCCATCCTGTTCCATTCTACCTTTTCACTTACTGTTTGCTTAGGAGTCTGGTTGGGCATGTCAACTGTTCTTACATATGTACAGACATCAACCAGCCCTTGCACACAAAAATAACCAGAATGTAGGTGGAGGTATTTAGGTCACTCTGAGCCACTGCAGAGGCAGGTGACTTTGTCTAGTCCCACCTGTCTGCTCTTCAGACACAGCTGATTTAAGCAGATCCTTGGTCTGTTGATTTCTGATTTTAATATTTTAGTAAGGAAAAAAAATATCACTCTTACTATTCATTGCCTGCAAAGTTGTATTTGGGTTGAGAAATCCATAAGGTCACAGGGGGAATAAAAGTTACCTATGCAACATTTAAGTACCTTTGAGGATCTGGGCCCAAAGGCTTAATCCTACAGCATCAAATTCAATAGGAACTTCCTGAAGTTAGAATGGGAAATTGAGGTAAGAATGCGAATATGTTCTTTTATCATTTCTTTCTTACAGTTTCTATTGATAAAAAGCCTTGGAGTAGCAATTCTTCTTTGATGCTTCTGCTGTAAAATCAGAGTTCAAAGGGGCTGGTTTGGATCTGTACAATAGTCTGACATTTTATCTCTTTTCTTCAGCTGCAGAATCATATAATCAAATTAAGCAATAGAATGTATTAAAAAGAAATGCTATGAAAATGTTATTAATTTTACTGGCTGCTTGGCTTACTAGAGAAACTTAGCTGAGGAATCAGAATTTGCCAGTTTCAGGGGAGAAGTAGAGTATGCAGTTATACTACACAGAGGTATGGAGAGGCAGAAAAGGCAAACTGGAAAAAGCAGGATGCAGAAAGGAAGAAGCACAATGTAAGAGCAGTTCATTTTAGTTATGAAGAAGAACTTAAACCTGAAACAGTCAGGATGAATCTTTGTGATTTTTCCTAACATACATGAAATATCCACATATGATCTGATACAATGCTACTTCTTTTGCTTACAGTTAAATGAAGAAAACTCAAGCTATTAATTTGGTGTACTACCTTTTCTCTGTACATCTGTGAATGGCCAAATGGCTCAGCAGAAGGTTCAGAAAGTTTTGTTATGGAAAATTATGAAATAATCTGTTGTTAAGAAAGTTTCATCCTGGTCTGACTCTGGTAGATCAGATAATAGTCACTGAAGTGTTTAACAGAAATCTGTCTGATGTAACTGGATGTTCACACTCTATGTAGAAATCGCTGTATTTCTCTGTCTTGCTCTATGCTCTTGGTGTCAATGTTATCTCATTCCAAGGGAAAGTGTGTGTGAAACATTTTCTGCACAAGAAAATACTTTTTATCAGGTTTAAAAATTGTTGCCTCTCAGTTTTATGGCAGTTCTGTTTACTCTTATATCATGTTAACAGCAATTTTGCCCACTTAGCTGCAGTTGAGTTATTCTACTAACAGAGGGATCAGAGAGTGGTCACACTGACACTCACTGTTTGTTGACTGAATTTGTCTGCAGGCAGCTGCATCCCAAAGACATTTTGATCAAACTTTTATGCAGGCCTTCCTACTCTATTTTTTTTTTTTTTAATATTTGTTTGAGAGGAATATTTATTTTCCATGTGTCTGGACAGGAGAAATACTGAATTCCAGCACTGAAAAAATTTGATTTGTCTTAGAAGGAGCTGACAGATTGGAGAGAAAAATGGAGCTGGAGAGGTAATGGAAGAAAAACTTCATATGGACAAGAGAGGGAATGGAGAAAGCAAGGAGCGTGAAGATGGAGAAGAGTATAGCAGTCAGGACTGAGCATATTCACACTGTGCTGAATGGAAGGCAGAGCTTCCTTCCACTGGGGGGAGAAGCAGATATCCCAAAGCACTAGTAGAGAACACTGTTAATAGGGAACTTCTAAAATTTCCTAGCAATGACACAGAATTGTTCATTCTCCTGCTTAGCTGTGGGTCAGGTGCCCAGACAATGTGAGTGAGAAGCTGGGGAGCCATTACACTGGAAAACACAGAAATACACAGGCTTAGTATGCTTGAGTTTTGCGTGAGTCATAGCCAAGATTCTGCATCGTTTTTCTAGTGGAACAAGTTTCAATATAAGTGATTTTATTAAGACTTGATACACAGCTTGAGCAATTCTTCCCATGAAAATGCTTAAAACTCTGTATGCTTGGGAGATTGTGGCTAAAGTTTTGTGGCAAAAAAATGCCCTGAACTTTGCATAAAAACTTGTCTTTCTTTTTTGTTTTTCCTTAGCAATGAGCACATTCTTAGAGAAGGGACACTTTTGCAGAAAACTGGATATGGTCATTCCTGTGTACTTCAGTCCAAACTATACAGTGGGGTATATCGCAAACACCAATAGCAAGTTTAGGACTATCCTTTTAGAAATATTGTGTGGAGAAAACTTGCATTGTTAAGAGATGCTTTGAATAATTATACTGTTCGGAGGCAGCCCCTCAAGATTTATCTTTCAATGAGATCAGAATCATCAAAATGTGGAATTACTGTTTTTATATACAGTACACTTAAAAGATAAAAGGAACTTGTCAAAGGTTTCAAATAATCTCTTCTAAGCATTTTTTTTTTTTCATAATTAGTTGTCTCAGATTTTTCCAAATTCTCTAAGGACACAAGATCAGTCCTTTGAAATTTTGGGGCATATTGCTTTTGGAAAGACAGATAGCAATCAGCCATGCTGCTTGTCTAACTATGAAGTTAAAAGCTCCCTCCCTTAATTGAATAAAATATTGGTAATGTATTATGAATATTCAGTTTTATTGTTGCCTTTCTGGACTCGTATTAAGTTTTCCATAAAGAAAAACTGGGGATTTTAATGAGGTCTCCCAACTTCTCAACAACATGAAAAGTATCACTAGCAGATTAATAGCTGGAATGCAACTGGAAGTTCCCTCTGCACGTCAGTAATTTAACTGGGATTTTTACTAATCTTTAGCAATTTAAAACTACTATGCAGCCAATAGTATACAGCTAGAATTAGTAAAACCGATGAAGAAATTCCACACTGTGTGATACACATAATAAGCTTACACAGATTTGGCTTAGAATAAGTTGTTAATTGACAGCATATGACTGCCTAAAATCACACAGCTGCTTTGCAAACCATTCAGACAAGCAGTTCTAAATTAATACACATCTAATTCATTATTTATGTAACAAATTATCTCCTTTCACAGTTAACAATAAGGAAAAGCATTTCCAAATGGGTCATCACTACAGCTGGCCATGGACTTACGTGTGATGTGATTTTCAAGGGCTGGAGAGAGTTGGCAACTGCTTAGGAAAAAAATGAGTTCATATTGGGGCTGGTCCTCATCTCACATCTCAAAAGGAAAGGAGCATAAATAAATAAATATTTTTCCAACTGCTTAGCTATATTTATTTTTCACTGCCTCCCTGCCTACAGCAACACGGATGTCCCTTGAGCTCTTGAACCTGTTTATTTCCCATCCGCTACCTGTCCAATTGAAGCAGCACTAATTATCCCAGAAGGCTTTGCTCCTGTCAGTTAAGGCAGAAAAAGCACTCAAAGCCTTCTAGAGATGCACCAGGGCCATTGCAGGCAACAGGTTGTGGAGCTCCTGGTGAGACACATCTAAAACATGGAGTCACATCCTGGAGCTGGAGAGGAGCAGTGGTAGAATGCAAGAGGCAGCAGCATCTAAGAAGCTCATTATTACAGACACATGCACTTCTGACCTAATTAAAGTTAGATTTATTTCTCTTCTGTGTGTAATTTATATTGCTTTCTTCCTGGCGTTGCTGAAAGGAGGTACCCTCCAAAATTGGTATTTATCTCCCAAGATTTTTTTTCTGCAGGTCCACTGCTTTTCATTAGGAACTTTTTTCACAGCTCATAGGTTTTCCTGTTCTCGACAGACTCTTCCAGATTTGCAGTTCTGGAGGAGAATCCTGCAATTCAAAAGGGAGAATTTAGATATATGGTCTTTCTGTATAATGAAGAACCAACACCTTGGGGTCTGCTGCAAGCCACCCGCCTCATGAGCACTGTGAGTGCTAATCAGATAATTTTATAGGACTAGGGAAAAAAAGACTTTAAATAACAAATAGTAAATTGTTATTAAAATTGTAGGAAACTCCTTCCCATTTAATAATTAATGGAAATTGTGGAAAATGTAAAAGCTATTCCACTTACTGTTTCTACATCCACATAGCACCTGTACAAACCATAGCATGATATTCAGGCAGATGTGGATGATGTGCCAGAATTTACCCTACCCATGAGCAAAGACATTAAGAAAGAACAAATCTTTCCATCTTCCCTACATCCCTTCAAGCACAGGGACAGGGCAGACACAAAGGGGGTATTAAAGCACTCCTAGTATAGCAGTGTCATGTTTTTATGTCCTCTGGGCTCTGAAATAAAAGGGGAAGAGAAGATGCTCCTATTGGGGCAGCAACTCGCGGCCTTTGCTCTCAATCTGACAAGAGCCAAATATGGAATGAAGTGTGTGACAAACGAGAGGCACAAAAGTATTCATGCAGGAAACTTGCAACGTTCTGGGATTCACTCCCTTCATATAAATAATTCATTCTGTAGCTGGAGACTCTGTTTATGACGTGTAAGATTGGCAGTAAAATACAAGATGGACCATGTGATTGTAGAATTAGTTAAAAAATGGGAACTCAAGTTCAGGGGAAAAAAAAAGAAGTGGGAGATTTTGAAATTTGTGTTCATTCCATTATGAAAAAGAACAAGAGACTTTGAAACATTTTTTCCCTTGAAGTAAAACATAAAAAAAGAGATATTCTCAGAATAGCAATACTGGAGGCACTCATGTGAAATGAAATACTTGCTCTGCAGTGAAATTCCTGCTGTCTGACACAGACAGGAACTTGCACCTGTGGCTTCCACGTCCCAGTTCAACAGTCACTTGGGGAATAGTTTCTGCTTGTCTCTTTCATTTGGACCAAAAATTTAATCCCAAGTCCAAGGGAAAAATGTTGCAATTAAAACACTTCTGGGAAAAGATTTCATTTTGATGAATCTGGTGTTTTGAAATGAAAAAGGTAGAATAATTTTTTGATATTGCATGTGCAGGTACACATGCAACATTTTTTCTCAGTCCTCTCTTTAGCTCAAAGATATTATTAACACTTCATAAGAACTGTTCCTGGGACAAAATTAATAATTAAGATTTTTTTCTTAGCTCCTGTTATTGTTAGTTTTTATAATAGCACCGTGTTGTTTTCCTTCCTCTTCTGAGTGTTTTAAAAATGCTCTTTCTCAAAATGAAGGTTTTTACTAAATCTGGACTACAGATTAACACTGAGAACAAGCCTTGCTTTAAATTCTTTTATTAAAAATGACTAGCTGTTGGAAGGACATATGGTATCTTCAATGGAATATTATGAATTCCTTATCTGCTATGCATAGCTCTTCTCATCAAGCTTTTTGGCATTGCCCTCCCTATGATCCTATCTTTCAGTTTTAATTTACCAATCTATAGAAAGCTGTGCTATAGCCTTTCAAAAGAACCCCAGAAATGGTGCTGAAGACTAAAGATGTATACAAGGAAATATTTAATGAATGACATTTGAGATGCTGTAATGCTCAACTGTCCCTTACAGACACCCTCTTTTTCCTACATGAAGTACAAAAGGGGGCAATATGGTCATAGCTCAGCTGCCCCCATTTACACTCTTAGTCCTGATCCTGCCCTCAGTGGGATGCAGAGGCATCAGTGGTGCGAGCCTTTGGCTGTTCCCTCACTCCATAGCCTTGGTAACACCCTCAGCAGAGGGCTGGACAGAGAAGAGGAGGAAGGTACTGAAGGTGCAGACAAAGGTGTACTAAACAAGAAGTGCACCAAGTGGATCAGTAGCTGAAACAATGAGCTTGGATTTCCAAATGAAGGAAAAGTTATCCTGCAGGATAATTTGTACCGACAGATGTCAGAATCCTTGTGTTACAAAATGATGGGAAAATACACCTCAACGCTGAATGTTAAATATCTGACTGATGCATCAGTTTGTCCTCATCCTTCATGATTGTCTTGACCCACTTTTCCAAAGCTTGATAATGCATACATGTGCTTCGATAAGGGCTTTAGTTATTCAGGGAGATGTATGATGATTCACATAGAAGTCTACAAGGCTGTGTGTTCTTACTTCAATAAATCTGTAGATTGGTTCAGTTAGATGAAACATGCAGCTCTCTCTGTAATGTGAAATAATGGTTGGTGAATGAGGATTTGGGACAGCAAAAAAGTGAGAGCTTAAAAGGAAAATAGGCCTTAAAACTTGAACAGATTTGCACTACCAGCATGGAGTTCAGTTCAAAGTATACTTGTCTCCCAGGCAAAGATATTTTGCATATATAATTATCTTGATATTGGGAAATACAGATGTGATTATAAAGGTAAATCTTTTCACTCTCTTGTTGCGAAAAGAGCAAGAAACTTTTGCCAGAAATAATGCCCGAAATACTAGGACAGCTGATAAAACACTCTTCTTGCTTGACAAGCACTGAAACTCCACTGAAAATGAGAAATTAGGAAAACATTTTCCTTAAACCCAGAACCAAGATGCTGAAGATGGCACACAGACTTGTACAATAGAGCTGAGGCTCCCAGCACCCACATTTATCTTTGGAACCACAGACGTTTGGTTAATTAGAGACAGTTCCATACGTGAGACACACAATATCGTCTCCCACTGCTAGGCAGTGAGCAGTGCCAGCCAAGCAGATCCTCTTCAGTGTGAGAGAAAAGCAGCTCTGTTGTCCAGGATCCTGACAGAGCATGAAATATCTTTTAGGAAGACAGACTGTGAGTGAGGGAACTTAAGATGGAAAAAGGCCAACAAAATTTCTAAAGTTCAGCCTTTGTGAAGCAAGGAGTTGGTGACAAGAAGCTAGCAGTCTGCAGAGATGATCCATCTCAGTGTTCACAGAAACTAATCTTTGCATTAGCAGAGATGAGAGATAAACAAACGTTAGAGATAAGCTCAGGGATCTGCACTGAACCCAAACTGCTAAGCAGTGAAATGGCAATAGATATAAAACACTGCAAATACGTGCAGGGGGCTACCTGATTCATTCAGGGCAAAAAAATGTTTGCCGTTCATGTTAAGAATGAGTTTTTCCCTGTGAACTATACAGACCAACTCTGACAACTTGTGCCACATCCTTTCACAGATACTGTGACAAAGTCAGTTCTATGAGTAGCCATTCATATTATTAATATGAATAATGAATTAATTATGAATTATAACATATTATAATAATGATGAATTATAACATATCTCTATATTATCAGTGTTATCTATGTTTTGTGAAGAGTTATTGCCTACAGGCAATACAAATCCAAGGAGTTTTTTATAAAATATTTTAAAATCAATTCAACAAAATGAAACCAGGCTTTGGCAAAATATCCTGTTGAAATGCTTTTGTGAGGATGAAGGCAAAGTCTCATTAAACAGATGCCTGACTTCTGAGCCACTGATGACCTCCTTGAGACTGGATAATCCACCACTTCCAGACAATACTTCAGACAAACCCTTCAGAGGGAAGGCAGAGAGCTTTAGAGTCTGCTGTGAATTAGTGCCTGCCTTGGCAGTAAAGGTGCTGCCACAGCTTTCAGGGACTTATCCAAGGACTGTGAGGTGGGATGGAGATCCCTATATTTCCAGGGAGCTTCCAAGGTTCACCCAGCCTTGAAAATTGCCTGAGAAGCTGCCCTTAGGTTCTAGGTAAGCACAAAGAGTTGCCAGGAGTTAGGATGGCTCTGCATTCTATAATGTTCAAGCAAGAAGAAAAAGAAATGTTTTAATTTTTCCTTAAGGAAAAGACAATCTCCCCTCTCCCCTACCACAATGTATTTTTCATTTGAGCCCTGAACTATAATGTATTGTCAGTCTTGCATAAAGCATCTGGGATGGGGGAGATTTTTCTTGTGGAAGCGAAATCCTTAGTTTTGGTCGCTTGTAATCTGAGGCACTCTTCAGAGACAATATTCTGTTTATCTTTAAGCAAATAGCAAGAGTGCCAAATGCAAGAAAAATGAAGGCAGTGGGGACTGAAACTCCCTCTATTGAGCACTTATTGTCTTCTGAGACACTGCTCCAGGCACTCCAAGAGCCACTATGGAAGTGCCCTTGTGAAAAGGTGTGAAGGAAGCCCACAGACTAATTAAGTTGAGCTACAAGTTTGAAAATTTTGGATTGGAAGTCCTGTCAATCTTTGAGCCACCTCCAGATTAGTACTTGATTACAAACATTTGGGAATAAAAAACAATACTTAAATATTGTGCTCTTTCCAAGCAGGCCCAGCTGTTCAGAACAGCTCATGCTACAAAGCTTAAAAAAAGGGGTAAGAAAGAAATGTAGAAATTGCCCAGATGCAGAGCTGGCAGCCTGTGCTTGCTAACAAAAGTCTTGGCAACTATGGCAGTCAAAAACACAATCAAAAAAGAAGCTACTGAGAGTGCTTAGGGAAGTGAAAAGATGCCATCAGCTGGCCATCGGGTACAGGTTGGATGTGCCATTTATCTCAAGTCATTTAAAAGTATCATGAAGATGCTGAGAGATAACCCAAGTGAGAACGCTGTTGACAATCCAGGACTGTGGCACTGCTGAAGCTGGGTGGAAATTCGCTAGTAAAACCTAATTTCACTGAAAAATACTAGTCACTTTTGCCTGAAACATCTCTGTTTTGACAAACATTTGCTTCCCATTGCCTTTATCAACAGCATTAGTACCAGAACACCTGGTGGTTGCATTTTGCTTTTATACAACTGCCTCACGTTCCTAAGCAGATCAGCGTGATTGCCTCATACACCCACATATTTCTGCTTCTCAATTCTTTTAAAATAACCAGGTCCTAGCAGAAGTGTTTTGTCTTAGTTATTAAGTGACTTGTGGTGACCCTCCCCTATTGAATTCCATCTGATTATATTAAAATACTTCCCCAGAAACTCATGATTCTTCTCTTTATTGACAGTTCTTCCCCATATTTTGTCATCGGTACATCTAATTATCTCACTTCTGCTTCTTGTGACAAGACAATGAATGAAAATGCTGAATAAATAGAAAAGTATCCTAGAACCAATCTATAAGAAAGTCTTATTCTAATTCTCACTTTAGCCACATACATCCTCTTGCAGTACTACTCATTGATGTCTTTCTTTTACCTCCCACTTTTCGACCTTTATAGTTTTTCTGGTCATCATTCTCTTCTTCCACTTAAGTAATAATTTTCCATCTTGAGCTGTACCAACCACTTTATAGCAATTTGAGTAACCGTGGTACGTTTCATTCCCATTCTCTTTTTCAAAGAATTATGTCTCTGATTAAAGGCTATGTGCTTCTGTGATACAGTCTACCTGTGCTAAATCCACATTGCACTCTATCTCCCTTTCTATTTATCTCCATTTTATTAACTGCTAATTTCTCCAAACTCTGTCCTAATGTCTAGTGTATATTGATATAATGTATGACAAGACACAGACTTGTCCGAGCACTTTTCCCCCTTTCTCCTCAAGCACAGGCAGTGCATACATTGCACTGTAATTCAATCAGATGGTATTACACCAAACCCACTGTGACACTGTAAATGCTACTGTGAATATCAATTTTCTCAGCATATTGGGATGGAGATTATCAAGTTGATTTTTTTTATTCCCCCCTCTTGCCCCCATTTAAACCTTACAGCTTTTCTTTCACTTAAAATTAATTCATTTCTATTTCCATAGACCCCATTCTCATTCACCATTTCCCTATAATGCTAATCATAATTTTTGAGAAACTGATGTAGACTATTGATTTAGTTTGAGGACCCTATCTCAGCCATCTCTAATCTCCATCTCATTGTTACTCCATTCCTATTCACCTACTTCTTATTGTCTCTTGGGGTTTTTTCTGACTTTTTTTTTTAATCCATGCATTTAAAGAATTTTGTTTTTTAAATTTCCTTTGAAAAATTTTATCACGGCATATTTTTTTGTCAATGATTTTATCATTTTATCCTGAGAGGTCTGACCTCTAAAAGACATCTTTTTGTTTCTTGGACAGTTATTTTCTATTCTTAAAATATATTTTCGGGGATCATTTTTCAACAGTGAGACATGAAAGTCTTCCTTGGGTGTAAGATTTTACCAGTTCTGTAGGGCACAAATTCAATTTAAATTTGTCAAACATACTTCCTATCCCTTGACACCAGCAAGCAAGCCAAGTGTCTCATAAAACATCACAATTTTCAGCATCACAATTGGCAGTTATTGACAGTCTCAGTGGAGAGGAAAATGACTAGATCGGCAATGAAAATGAATTATTTTGTCAATTTGAGTGGATCTCCTGTAACAAGGCTGAAGGAATTTGGCAGCTCATAATTGAAAAACTTGGGTTTTTTCTGGCACTACTCTCTGTTAAGTGAATGATGCAAAGGTTTTAGAGTTATCACTCTGCTGCTCATTGGTAATTAATCAGATAAAAATACTAGCCAAGAAATATCATTTCAGTTAATGAGAAACAAAAACCAAAATGTGAAGCATGCTCCAATTTGGAGTTTGCTGTCTCTTAAATGATTTTCTCATCTTCAGTTTGGAGACAGCTCTGCAATAGGAACAAGATTTTTAAAATCAACCCTAGACTCAAGCATAATGTTTGTGAGAAAATTTTACAGATCAGAGGGAGGTTTTGCCAGATGCACAGATTTCAGTGCCTTGTGAACAACTGCTGTGTTTAGAAATGTGACAACAGGCTTTTTTGACAGTGTCAATTAGATCTTCTATCCATTGGGTCTTGCTGAGAAAATTGTTATCTATTATAAACCAGTGCACATACATGCAGCATGGGCAATTCCCTTTGGAGATGATTTAGGAAAGATTGTTACCATTTTCTTTTACAGGCTGTTAACTTGCAGATTATTTTCTCAAACTTACAGCGCTGCTGAGCTACACAGACATTTGTTCTGTAATTTCTACCAAAGTCACTGTCAGCTGATGTGAGATTTGCGTCAGGTTATAATGGCAAATAGAGTAACTGGTGACTTTATACCCTTTAGGACTCCACTTTTCTCTCACAATTTCTTATTTGAAAGAAAAAATACAGTTTGAGTGGAAAGACTGGGGACGGTTGTCCTTTAAATGAGTCCCTCCTTTCCTTACCTGTTTTTTCTTCTACTTCTGGGCAGTGATTTTCTCTTCTGTCCCTTGGTGCTGAGTATCTTTCTGGAGAATCCCTCTAACTCTTCATTTATTTTTGTTTCCCTACTTCCCCTTTGCCACTTTCTGGTATTGAAACTCTCTCTGATGATCCATGCAGTTCCAGGCTATGTCCAGGTTTTCCTCTATTTCAGTCTCCCACTCCTAGAAGTCATTACCTCTTGCTCTGTATCTCCCACAAGGGTTTCTCAACTTTGTTTCTTGCTTCACTGTAGGTGCCTTTGTCTTTTTACGTCCCAGACCTGTGATGTCCGCAGGAGTCACAAAAGAATGAAGATTGGGCTTTTCAGTGTCTGCTTACACACCATCTGACAACCTGCCTCCTTAAGATAGATGTAGTACTCGCGCAGTAAAGAATATGGATAAACAAAGACTTGATAAAATTTCATGCTTTCTATGGAACACTTGATGACTTCAGAATGAACACAGTTGCAACTGAGGTGTGGCTGATGCTGTTCAATTTATTTATAAGTGATCTAGAAAAGGTCACACCTTGGTGCCAGTTTGTTGCTGATAATTCAAGGCAGTGAAATGGAAAGTTAGCTGTAAAAAAAGTGCAGAAGTATCTCACAGTACTGAATTACAAAACAAATAGAGATGCTAATTAACACAGACATATGTAAAATAATGTACATGGGACAAAAATCCTAACTTTGCATGTATCTTGAGCTGATCATTACCACCCAGAAACAAGGTCTTGGGGTTTTGAGCTCTGTGAAAACACACAACTAACACAGTCATTCACTAGCAGGAAAAAAAAAAGAGAGAGAGAGAGAAGAAGAAATTGAATGTTAGGAATTTTAAGGAAAGCAATATAAAATAGTAGAGAAGACTAACATTACTCTGCCACCACCTGATAGTGATGAATCCCTGAGGCATGTAGAGCTTGAACACATTGTGTACTTCTAGTTGCTCCATCTCAAAAATAAAATTATAGAACTGCAAGAGGCTCAGACAAGGGCAACAAGGACAATCAAAAATCTGGGATGGTTTTTGAGCCACAGAGAAACCAGAGAACAGACTGGAGAGATGGCTAAAGGGGTGCACATTGGGCATCTAAATGATGAGTGCCATTAAGAGGATAGAAGGGGAACTGTCTGTCCTCTGGTTTCCTTCTCTACAAAACCTAGGAGTGAAAACCACCAATTGGTAAGTGCAAAGCAGATGACAAGAGGTTGTAGTTTTCTTAACATTAAATTAAAGTGTGGAATTCCCTGATACAGAACATTGTGAGTGCTAAAAGTTCATATGGTTTGAATGGTGCTTGGACAGTTTTATGGAAGAGACTGTTAAATCCCACTTTGCTTGTCCTGTACTTGCACTCTTGGCAAGCAGTGCTGGATTAAACTGAACATGGGTCTGCTCTGATGTGTGTTTTATCTAAATGATTCTGGTAACCTTGGCATAAAAGTTATTTTATTCTCAAGGAAATGAGGGCTGTAATGTTTATCTTTTGCTGCAAAACACATCCATGTTTAGAAAAAAATTTAAGTAACCAGCCAATAACAGCAACCAGAAAAGTTCTCAAAACTGAAATCCAACTTGTTTGGTACATTAGATTGTTTCTAGAAGGGGCTGGTGCAAACCTTTCCTTCAAACTGGGCAACCTGATAGCAGGTTTGTGGCTCAGGGGTAAATGAGTGAAAGAGCTGCTGCCAGCTCTCCACACCAGTGGGCAGGTGAGACTCTGAATGAGTGAAAGCTGATGCTAAAACTCTTCTCTTTTCATTCTTTCTATAATACCTGCCTGCTATTTTTTTGGGCCTTAGCAATACCCCCTCTCAGTCAAATCCCATGCTAATAGCAATGATGATAGACATTTTTGTTCTAGGCTATGTCCAAAACACTAGAAAGTGTGAGAGTTGCCTATCCATGTCAGCAGGACACTAGATTTTCTAAAGGATCCATCTCCCACACAGAAGTTGTACATAAATTATGCATTTGCTCATACAGGTTCTTATATAATTATTTTCTGAATGAGTAAATGAGGCCTCATTCACACTTGAAGCAAACATTATAAAACCATATTGCCTTGAATTATATTTCTGACTTCATCCAAATACATTAAAGAAAAATAATACAACTAATTTGTAATAAACAAACAAAATAGTAAATTAGATTGTGACTGAATATCATCAGAGACTGCTTTTTTCCCTTAATGAGACCATCTGAAAGCCTACAGTGTCTGTTAGCACCCCTTGTAACTAGGAAAGCTGACAGAAAGTTCTCTGTGAGGAGTCTCTGCTTTACAAGTTGATTTATTTCAGGACATTAGAACAAAACTAGGTTGACCCCTTCAGTGACACACGGCCCATTTGTTCTCTCATCCTCTATTTAGAGGAGAAATGGATATGTGGGTGTTTCTGAAAACCAAAATGCAGAGCAACTAATCAGACAGAATTCAGCTAGTAAGATGGATGACTTTGCAGGCTTGAGTCTATTTCTATATACCAGGTTAGGTTCAAGTTGAGTCTGCTGTTGAAGACAAAAAAGGGGATTTTCAATACATTTTGCAGATCTACTGCAGTTTCCAAGGAGAGACAGGTTTCACACATGATACAAGTGATATTTAATTCTTTATTCTGGCAATTCCTGTGCAATTACATGTGCTTTTTAAACAAAAAATTTAGATCTTTGTCCTACAATAAATAAAAGCACATATGGCTGGCCTCTTTGACATCGCTGACTAAATTTGTTTGTGAAATGCTGCTCATTCACCCTCCAAATTCCCTCTCACCTTTCCTCAGTGCCTTCCCAATTTCCAACCACCACTGTCAATGTACATGGTATGTACCATGTTTCTTTCCATTAGTATCACTTTTTATGCATTGCCAGTTCATGACACTATAAAAAATGTGGCTAGAATGAGGAGGCAGAAATGAGAAAGTAAAAGTGAGCCATTTCAGGCCTTCGTCTTTGGCTTGCCTTTCTCATTTGTAAGACATCTCTGGCTGAAATAATAACGGGCATGAAGAGAAAAGCAGACTGTGCTGTTTCTAAAGCTCTCTGTTCCACGAATGACTTACTTAGCTTCCTAATAATGTTTCACTAGTCCCTTGACTTCTTAAAATGTTTATAAGGAATATTTGCATCCTAAATATCCCATGGTGGGACACAAGATTAAGTTTTGGAGCCATGTGAGCATAGCTTCCATCGTCTGTCCCCTTACTACCTGTTCTGAGTAGAACTACTTCCTGTTCAATTTCATGCTTTATTTAGGTTGAAGTAGCTCCCCTTTCTTTGGATATTTCTGAGCTTGGTTCTGGGAAGAAATTACTTCAGATGCCACAAAATTTCTTTCCTTAAACTGTGTCCCAATGTTACGTTTTACCAGCTAATATGAGGATAATTTAAATAATTTGATAAGAGGAAGGACATACAATTTATTGTCAGGAGGTAACACCTGGCATTAATTCTGTTTCCAAGAGTCACTCCCATTCACTGACTGAGAGACTGTGAGAGTGAAATGACTGCAGAAGCAAAGGAGAAACAGAGCAGTAGTTGCTACCTCTTTTTTTATTTTGTAATTCACATCTCCTCATTCTTTAAATGATTCCTTCCAGCTTCTTCAAATGTCAGCAACACCAAGATTGAGGAGCAGGGTGGAAGGTACTGCTCTCTTCCTTGTTGCTTTCCACCTTCACGGGCTGAACCAGAGGGCAAGGTAGAAGACGGTGTGATTAAGATATGTTTTAATGAGCAGTGCCCTTTTTCCCATCTGAAAGGATTATCTAAAAATAATTTTCTTTCTTCTCCCCTGAGATAAAATTCCTCCTGAAGATCCACCAGGGGTGGGGGTGGGGAGGAAGAGCACCCAGACAGCACTACTCTTAATGAGTCGACTGCAGGATATAAGCAGTAGTTGTATAAATACAAAAGAGAAAATGAAGCAATGTGTAAGAAGACAGCAAGTGTTAGTTCTCTCTTTAGCTGGAAGAATGTGTGCATATACTTGGATTTTTTTGGAAGATGTTCAAAGAGTTTCTCCGTTTTTAGAAATACACACATGTTGCTTCCCATTATCCAGGAATGTTTCTTTTCTTGGGCCAATTTCTTCTGTGCATGAAAAGAATATAAAAAAAAACCTTCAGGTAAGGTGTTTAAAGTAATGAAAGCATGGAACTTGAAACAATTTTTACAATGGTTTCATATATTTTTCTACTGTTTTAATCTACTTAGGGACGAGTTTGAGTAAGAAACACTTAAAACATTTGCTTAAGACATCTTGCAAAAGATACATCATAATGTAAAATGTTGTTCTGGGATACTTCAAGATGGACAAGTACAAAAATGTTCCTGTAATACATTTACTTGTTTTTTTTCACATAAAGAATAAAAGTTACTTGCTAAAGCATATTTTCAGCATAATTACATGTAATGCTTCTCCAGTATGTTTTTTTCCTGAAGGTAGACAAAACTATTCCAATCTCATTTGACTGTCTTTTCTTTACATAATTCAGCCTGTGGCTTTGTGCTTGCCTTTCCCTCGCCACACTTCTCTTCCTCTTCCTCTTCGCTTTTCTTTTCCTTTTATTCTGGTTCCTTTCCACTCAATTTGCTCCACTTTCTCCTCTGTTCTCTGCTTTTGCCTCTTTCTCACATGTCTAACCCAGAAAGACCAACATTTTGCTTCTTATGTGCATCCATTCTTTATTTCTTTTTACTGCATCTGCCATGACAAACCAACTTCCTCTTCCAAAGGACATGCTATATTCCTTAACAGAAAGTTCTGCTTCTTAAAACTGCTGTTCAGAATTCTTCGTGTGCGTAGTTAAGTTGCTTAGTTGAGAAGTTCTCAATACATACAGAATCTGTTATTGCACATTTTGTAGCTTATATTCACTTTGCATTTTCTCCATTCAGTACTCACACACAGATACTGTTTGCTTGATCTTTGCAACTATTTCTAAAAGACCCGTGAAGCCTTCACAATTTATGTCCACTTTCTTCTCTCTTGTCTTTTCCTTAACACTTTCTTCTTAGTATTTTCTCCATCTCTCCTGACAAACCTGCTTCTCTTTGTTTCCCAATTTTCCTTGTTCATGTTCATGACTTTTGAATCAGATAGTGGGTGATTCATTTGACCTACTTGATATGTGTATAGCAAACCAAAACAAAGCACACCACAGAATTGCCTGTTTCCTTTTATTGCTGTTACCTAAAAAGGGTTACTGAATGACTTGTTCAGATACAAATGTCTACAAAGTTAGAGGAACTCTAGTGCACTCTTTTGCCCAAATAAATCCACAAAGCAGAGAAAACTCAATGTGTTAGATTCCCCTGTTTCAATCTGGGCTGGTGGTTGAGGTACTTAAAGTATTCATCCATTCTACAAAATGTAGGACTGGTTGGCAGGTAGCAAACAGGGTGAACTGGGTAGCAAGCAATGCCAGGCTCTCACAAAGAAAGGCAAACACCTCAGCGAGATGATAAAACATGGAAATGCCATGCCAAGATACACAAGTAAACCTTCTGTTCTATCAACATGCTCCAAGTAATAGCAAGAGCAAAATATCCAGGCTGGGTTACTTGGAAATATCAGCTATGAGAAGAAGTTGAACAACCTGGGAGTAATTTATCCTAAAGAAGAAACAGCTGAACAGGGATATGACATTGGCCTTCAAATACATAGAAGATTGATGAAAAGAGGAGAGGCACAATCTGTTCCCCCTGTCCAAGGTGCACAGGAGAAGATACAAAGAGCCCCAGTTGCAACAAGGAACACGATTTAGAGACATTTTTTCTATATTTCTGTAACTGTCATCAGAATCAAAAATATCTTACTCTGTGCGTGTGTGTGCGTGAACGTATGTATATATTTTAAAAGCCTTTCACGTGAAAGCCAGCTGGTAAGTGCCAAGCTGTAAAACTGTGGCTCAGGTTTCAACTGCCTGGGGAACAAGAAGAGCGCTGCTCCTCTGATTCATAAAAGGGGTGTGTGCTTGTCACCATCTCTCTTATCCTTTTGTCTGTAGAGAAACTGGGCACAGCTTGGGGCTATCAGCAGAGAAAACAAGCCTTTAAATCACAAGCTTCAGGCAGTTAAGTGAAAAGTATCAGTATTTGGCTTTTTTAGAGGAGGGACTAGCACCTCCACCTTATTATTGTTTTAGGCCTTTATTTAATGTAGTGGGCAACTCAGATATGAGTTTTTATATCTGATCAGTGTGTGAACACCTTCTCATCCATTTGTGCCCTCTACATCACAGAGACATAAGAGCCCCACTGAAATATGAGGGGGATGGATACCAGGGAAGTGAAAGTTTCAAAACGAGAAATGAACTTTTTCCCTTCTAACACCTTCAACAAGGTACAGACAGAACTAGCAGGGGAGACACACTGAGGTGGATCAAAAGTGACAGAAAGACAGCTGTGCATATCTGGCACACATTTGCTGGAATAAAGCAGCATCTGTATACAATAAGCCTTGCAAAATTTGGGTTTGGGAAGGATTCACTTTTCCAAGTTTTGTTGTTTATTTCTCAGTGGTGGCTCTAACAAGCACAGGCTGGCAAATCAATGTGTTTCTGAAGTTGGCAGATGTCTTTAAAGCATATTTTTATCCTGGAGCAAACTGGACTAGGTCTTTATTTCATAAATATTATAGTAATTTTTTCTGCATCCTCCTCAGCCTAATTCAGTGAAGCATAAGTAAACAAGGCTGACAGTGTGGCACAACTCACCTTGAAATAAAGAAATTGACATTAACTGACCACAATAGGAAAAGCACTTGTTCTTTAAAATAATGAACATAAAGGGTCATATCCCTTGAAAATGTCAATGACATAGCCCTGGTGATTCGTATTATTTAATTATCTTGCTGATATTACCAGCATAGGATGGGAAGAGTATATTTTTAATGCACTTTTCCAAAGAGGGAAAAGTGAAATTAAAACTGTAGAATCAAAACTAGTATTTTTTATGTAAGTTCTCCATTCATTATTTATTTACCATTGTTATTTATTCATCTCAGCATATTTTTAACTTGAGATGGGACTATATGTGCAAATTTTAGGGACCTCTAATGGTGACAAGAGTTAATTTTTATGCAGGAAAGATCTCACCTATCCTTTGATTCCTTAAAAACCTGTCTGACATATATACACTTGTGTTCAGAATATACATGAAAATAAATATACACACATGAGTAATTTTTCAGAATTTATGATCCTTTCCCAGCACTTCCTCCAGTAGTATATTATTCATAGATGTAATCTTGCAACACACTTACCACCACCTTGACATCAAAGGGAACTGACTATAGTTACCCACTTACATTTAAGGTGTAACACTATAATTCTTGTGTATTATATTTTTGCAAATAGTACCTTTTGCAACTTAAACTGCTTGTTGCCCTGTTGCCACCAACATTTTTAGTTTCAGAATAAGAATAGGGATGCTAATAACCATCAGAAGAAAAGAAAATAAATTATTAATGGATACTAAGAAGTAACAGAAGTTACATAAAAGGTCAAATCAAAATTTCCTTTAGTTGATAATTGAGGTTTTCATTAAAAATATTCTTTTTTCTTTATCTACTCCTATGAAATCAGTAATGGTTTATCTGGCATAGGGAACCCAACTTCTTTCTATCAAATTGATTATAATGTTGTATGTGGTAGTACAAGAGGTTATAATTGAATTTCCCACAGCTTGGGATGTTTCTCAATGCTGTATTAAAACATTTGTACATGCTGTGCTGCATGGGTGCTGAAGAATCATTAGGAAAGTTTGAGAAATCTGTTTATTAAAATGATGATGATGATGATGATGTTAAAGAGTCCATAAGGAACTGAACAGCATAGTCCGGGGAAATCAGGACCCGGGTTGTTCTTTTTTAATATAAAAATGGAACACCTACTGATGAAATACCTGCAAGAAATTTTCACCATTTCATGACATGGCCTTGCTGACTATGGAAAAAATGTGGTGTGAGTATGGGATTTTTCTTTGCTCCTATCTTCTTTTTCAGATGTGACTGCTGCAGTCATTTATGCAAATGTTACTCCTGCTCTTGTGCTATGTTCTGCCTTGGTCTAGAAAAATTCACCATAAAATATTACATAGAGGGATACAATGAGTAGCCAAATTCTGCAAGAGTTAGTATTTGGTAAAAAAGCTGCTTTTTCAAATATACATTTTTAAACTCAGAAATCTTAAGTGGAAAATGTCACACAAGATGAGTATTCATGTAATCAGGGAAAATGCTTTGCAGCATACTATTAAAATATTTCTAATGTGGGCTAATCACAAGACAAAGCAGACCAGACCTGTAGACAATGTTAATTTCACACAGATGACTTTGATGTAAGATGTAAAAGGTTGAAGCATTACATAGGAGAAATATTTTGTGCTGAACAGTTTTGTCTGAGAGGAGAACAAAATGATCACAGTCCCATGGTGCCCTCCCACCTTCACCTGGTGAATGAATGCCAGTAAAGCTAGGAATTACTTAGGTAAAAAGATTGCCAATGGGACAGTGAGTAAAAATTCCAAATTTACTTTTTAATCTTTTTTTCTTTAATATCATGTAATATGGTACATATTTATTATGTCTTATGTTAAATTTCCATGTAAACAGCAGAGCAGACTTTGAACAGAATAACACTCTTGTAGGTGTCTGTTCTGTTGTCAAAATACGTGTTCAACAGCTTTCAGCAGCATGTTAACAACTCGTCTGACATCGAAACCATGTTTGCTTTCGTGCTTGAACCTTTGTCTTGAATCTCCACTTTTAATGAAGTGTAGGGCAAGAGGATTTAAGAGCGGCTGGTTGCAGAGGTCAGTAGGTGGGAGAAACAACAGTCCTATAACTCACCTTCAGTCAATAACTGCAAGACAAACTCGGGATGATGAGAACTGTGCCAACCACGTATGTGTGCTGACATGCTGCAGAGTGTGTTTCATGATTCATCAGCCACACCGTGATTGATTGGCCCAGCATCCTGGCAGAGCCTAGAAATTTTTTACTTGTCTCCAAATGTGTTCCATGATTCTTCAGGCAATCTCTGATTGATTGGCATGTGGGCTGAACCTAGATTTATTTTTTGCCCATGCACTGAAATATTTGTTTGATGATTCATCGTACATAACTATTGACTGGCACATTGGTAGAGTCCAAAGTTTCTTTACAACATAAAATATTGTTTTATGATTTGTCAGGTAAATTGAGTGTTTCCTGCTGACACTCGTAGATGAATTCTGCTAGTGTGAACTGGAAAGAAGAATACAACCTTAGCTTCCAGGTACTTAGGGCAGTGATGGAGGATATGGTCACGTTTTTTGGTGAGAGAGAACAGCTGCTTTTGCTTGAATGTATAGTCGGTCATCGCACTTTTTAAACAGTTGAAAAAGACCTTATCTTGAAGAGACCAGTTACAAAATGCAAAGTGATGGCATTACTTTTACACATTACATCTTGTTAATATGTCTGGTAACTATGCTGAATAAGATGGCCAAGCACGACTAAAGCAAATAAAGGCCTTATCTAAGTCTCTAAAGAGAGTAGTTTTTAAAAAAACTTTAAATTGTGCCATTTGCCTGGCATCACCAAATCACACCACCATTCTCTAACTGGCTTTTAACCATACATGTATTACTTGAAAGCCAAAGGAGAGATTTTAAAAGCTGCCAACAACTTTCACACTGGCACTTCAAAATGGGAGTGACAAATCAGATTCTCTTCTGAATACTTGTAGACAATTATTCTTAGGTCATCCTTCCCTGCCCCCCCCGATGAATAACATTTATCCGGGGTAACGGATTCTCAATTTGTAATTCAAAAAATGATTTATTTAGCATTACATGTCATTGTTTAGGAATTGACTCCGTGACAAAAGTTTCTGGGAAGTTGATCTTTTCTTTTGTCCAGGAAGATGGATGCACATTCTAATGTCAGGTTTCCCCCCACAGTTATAGAAACACAGAGACCATCACCTAAAAGGTATCCCTTATGAACCAGGAAAATGATATCCCATACATTTCTGCACGGTCTGTGCATATTTCTCCAGAATCTGCCCACACTAGTATATTTCCACATCTACAGAAAATATTTTACTGTTTGGAGTCATTGCAGAACCTTTTTTCCCAGGCAAAATTAAGCCTGAATTGTAGTTGTAACACTTGCCATTCCAAGAAATAAATATTAGTCTTATATGTTTTCAACTCCTTTACCCCCATAATTAGCCTATTTTTTATGACTACCTTAGAAGCAAGAAAGATCGAGCAATGTATCACACAGATCAGTTAACAAAATTGGCACTCCTGGGGTAACCAAAGGAATATATGATAAGGAAAAAGAAGAAAAAAGTGAAAAGAAGAGAAAAACAGGGCTTTTGCAATGCAGAGGAATGGAAAAAAGGAACCTGACTCCCTTCTGAGTGGGCTGTAAAATAAAAGCATTAAAACTAAACTTATGTTATAAGCTGAGAAATCATAGCACAGCAAATTAAAATCATGGGAGAATTGAAAAGCACGTATTTTGGTGGAAGTGACAACCTAGGCAGTATCAAACTCTTTGCCAGGAAGAAGAGGCTTTGGGAAACATTTCCTAAATAAGATGGCTTTCTAGATTAGTCCATGTGGTTCTCCTGTTTGAAGGAGAACCATTAACCTTCCTTCTTCTTGTCTTTCTTCCTCCTCTTTCTGTGCAGGATTTCCTTCTCTGGGCTCCCTTCCAGGCACGTCTGTCACTGGAAAGGGCTACCTCATTCTGCAGGTCAAATTGCAAAGAGATCAGCAAGTGAGTGAATGTCCCCTTCCCTCCCTCCCACCCTTTCAGCCTCCCTTCTGGCCTCCTTCCATCTCACTGAATGTTTGCATTTGCATTCCTTGAGACTTTACGCAGCTGAGGCATCATATGTGTCACGACTTCTGCAGGTCTCTGACATTATAGTAGGGTGTCACTTTCAGATCTTTTATAGTTCTTCCTTCAATTAAGAAAGGATTGGTATCAATACCAAGCCAAATGTTTATCTCCTAACCTTCTCTGCATCAAAGAAGTCTACCCAGGTTTGTTAAGAAAGAGAATTAGAAAAATCACTGTTTCCTCCTTAATTGATGCACTTCTCTTTCAATTTTGGCTTAAAATGACAAAACTTTTACTGACTCCACTGTAAGAAAGGCTCCTTAAATCTTAAAATCCACTGCACAAGAGATTTCATCAACTTATTTACAGCTGGTTTTAAAAGTACCAGCTAAATGGGAACTGCAACTGCTTCTTTTAAATCCTTTTCTTTTTCTTGTAGGAAAGATCTTAAATGGTGTAAGACTCCTTTCCTTGCTTCTTGGCTTATTTGAATATGTAGAAATAAATTGACAAGAAATTATTAATATAATCCACATGAGAGAGAAGTTGATGGGAATGAAAGCAAAGAAGTCAGTTTTGCATTTTTTAAATAACTGGGCTTCAGTTTATTACAAGCCATCATATTTTTTTTTTACCACATTAGGAACTAAAGCCTGAGATGCTATTTATGAGCCTGTAGAAACTTAACAAAAACCCAGCTATTGTGTTGGGGCCCCAGGACGTGCTCATGTTGCCTACAGACTGGTCTAAAAAGACAATGTGTAATATGTAATGTGCACTGATTTGCATCTTGTGAAGTCACTTATGGACTTGCCAAGAGCAAAGTACTGGTGTGTAAACACTTTAATTTTACTTGGTGTGTTTTTCTGTCATCTTGTAAATTTTGTGGGCATTTATGACTGTTCAAACAGTGGAAAATTGTTCTCATAAAACCAGAGAAGATTTTGAAGCAGGATTACGGCAAAATCCAAAGTCAATAAAATTGGGGTCAATTGAAACAGTTTAAAGATACTGTTTGCTAACAGAAGACTTGGCCAAATATATTACTAAAGCCTTCTCTGAATCAGACTGACAGATGCCAGCACTGAAATACTGTATTGTACACACTATTTCCTGATATAGTTTATTAATTTCGTAATCTAATTCTGTAGTCTTTTGCATGAAACGGGTTAAATAGCACAAACAATTTAGAAAGCATGTATATTTTCATTAAACAGTACTTCATATCTTTCTAAACATTTGCATTTTAACACAAAAGTAGAGTACAGTACGGAAACATACACACCAAAGATATGCTTGTATTTGTATGCAAAACCAAAACCAATGACAACCCCCAATTTTATACATTTCTCATCCTGTGTATCTTCTGCTTAAAAATGGGAAAATAATATACGAAAATGTAAATGGAGGCAAATTAATCAATTTTGGGACTTTACTTATTCCTGGTGTCACCGTGGAAGAATGTTTCTTGGTTTTAGTGTACTTTCCCATCCACTGAAGAGATGGCCCACAATTCATGAGAAGCAGTGGTGGGCCCTTCACCTGTCACTGTAAGGAGGGGTCATCACGGAGACCACCCACATCCAGTTTTACAGTTACAGCTGGGAAGAAGAGCAAGAGCCACTCCTCCAGGCATTTCTCTACTTGCTCCTGCACCTCTTGATCTCAAAGAACAGTAAGGTGTCCGTGGTGTGATTATGTGCAGATAAAAAATAACAAGTAAGACAGCTGATAACCCAGAGGTCATTAATTTTCTCTTCTAGTGAAATCCAGATAAAATCATTGGTTAATTTTCAGATTCTTATAGGAATGTATTACTTGCAGCTCATTTATCCCTGGTCATTCTAAAAAATATTACTCTATAATGAATAAATCTGTCCACTGCAACGTGAAATAAAATCAGCTTATTCTTATATGATAAAATGTGTCCTGACATTATGACTTGACAGCTATTGAAGAAGGGTCAGACAAAATTATTTTTTGAGAGAGTCTCAGCTGTATAACACTTGGCATGCTTTGTGTTGTATGACCGCCCATGATTGATAGTCTAAGCAGTAGTGCTGGTACTTGTTTGTGTATTCACAGGCATGAGGAAAGCAACAGCCTGGAGTACTCCTCCCTTTCATGAACCACGGAAACTGTCAGGTGCATTTATGGCTTTGTGTACCTAGAACCAGCCATTTCTGCCTCCCGGGCCTTCAGACTGGAGTTCATTTGCTAATAACATTCCCAAATAATTATTGCTGCATTATCACAGGAACCCTAACTCCAGCCCTGGATCACACTGGGCCTTCATTGAATGCAGTCTGTAATTTATAGGTTAGGTTTTTATGAGGAAAAAAACCAGCTCTATCTGCCTGCCCAGAGAGAAAACATTTCAAAATAGCAAACAAAGCAGTATTTTCGTAAGGGCACCCGGTAGCACTAAGGCCAGCACTTCCCAGGCTGAACACGGCAGTGTGCTTCCAGCTACATGTAATTAGTGGCAAAATCCAACAGGTGGCACAAAAGTATTTGAATTTTATATTGATTTAAATCACATGCCGTTAAATTACCAAATAAAGTACGGGGACATCTTTGGTTAAAAAAAAAAAGGGGGGGGGGGGGGGGGGGGGGGCGGGGAAGAGGAAAAAAGGGAGAAGCGTTATCCCGAAGCGGCGAACGACGCCCGCCTGTGCCGAGCACCGGGGCGAGGCCGGCGGCTCCTCGCTGCCTCTCGGGCCGCCCCAGGCAGCCGGCACCCCGGAGCCCCGGGGAGGTGACACGGCGCTTCCCTCGCCCCTTCTCCCCGGCGGCGGGGCGGCTCGGCCGGCGGGACGACACGGGGGCCGGGAGCCGGGGCCGGGGATTGCCCGTGCACCCCCTCATCCCCCCGGACCTGCCTATGCCCGCGGCCCCGGCCCCGGCCCCGGCCCCGGCGGGCGGGAGGGAGGGAAGGAGGGAAGCGGGGCGGGCGCCCTCCGCTGGCCGCCGCGGGGCCGGGAGCGGGGCCGGGAGCGGGGCCCGCCGGCACCGCATACCTGTGGTCCGCCCGGGGTAAGCAGAGAGGGGATGGAAAGAGGGAGCGAGGGAAGCCTGGAGAACCCCCCCAGCCCGCCGTAAATAAACCCACGGGTAAAGATCTTGGGCCTTCAACGCTGCCCGCTAGGCAGCACTAATGGTGGCTTTGAAACCCTGAGAAGGTTATCGAGATTTTTTTTAAAATGGGTTTGTCCTGGAGGTTTGTGTGGAGAGGGAGGAGAAATGAGGGTTCCCAGACACCTGTGGGAAAGGAGAGTTATAAAGGCACAAGTTGCCTGGAATAGTGACGCCCAGGACTTGCAAGCACGGCTCAGTCTTTCAGCTTGAAGTGTAGTAAACACCTCTAAAGGGGCTTAAACTAAGAGAGAGGGTGAGTTCTTGCACAGGGAAATAGTGATGGGACAAAGAGGAATCAAAAAGAAGAGAGATTTAGATTAGATATTGGGATGAAATTCTTTACCGTGCAGGTGGTGAGACACTGGAACAGGTTGCCCAGAGAAGCTGTGGATTCCCCATCCCTGGAAGTGTTCAAGGCCGGGTTGGATAAGGCTTTGAGCAACCTGGTCTAGTGAAAGGTGACCCTGCCTGTGGCAGGAAGGTTAGAACTAGATGATCTTTTGTGCCTCTTGCAACCCAAACCATTCTGTGTTTTCATATGATGAACAATTGTGGAAATATTAAAGTGTTCGTCTAGGCCTTATGAATAGATTCACAACTGTGTGACATAAGTTATGTGATCACTGTCTTTATTTGCTACTAAATTATTGTAGTGAGTCAGGTGGAGCTTTACTAACGTTTTTGTTTCCAAATATGAATGGAGGAGACGTATAAATGGCTTAAATTCTTATGCAATGGTGCATCTAAACCTGAGACTTACATGCAAGCCAAAGGCATTTTCCATCTTGACCAAAGCTGGTCAAGATGCCTGGTTTGCTGAATTGACTAAGAGTGAGGCAAAGAAGAAGTGAAAAGAAGAAGAAGTGAAAGAGGAATTGGGCAATTTCCATAAGTCTAAAAGGGAGTGCTAGTTTCATATAAACATTTGCAGCAAAGGTCTGTAAGAGACTTGAGCTTGGGATAAAAGATATTAATTTGTGCCATTTGCTTTACACATTCATTCCTAATTAAATGAATTGTGAGCCCATTATCTGTGACTTGTAATAGAGCCAGCTTACAGATAGATAAATGTCAGGCAGCTTCTTAGTGAGCAGATCCTGTGCAGGTGCTTGAAACAGGATCCAGTTTCCAAGGCACAAACTGATGATTGCTATTCCTGTGGGACCAGGCCAGAGCAATCACGGTAGCAAATGGCTAATGTACTGCCAGTAACCAGAAGGGAGCTTCCATTTGGACTCAGAGAGCAATCAAATCACACCACTACGCAAATGAAGGAGGGAAAAAAACCCAAACTCAGTTATTTGGTCTTTTTGTGCAGAACAACAAAAAAGAAAACAATGACCTGGACACAAAAAACATACCAGTAAATTTGAGTCGAGCTGACATTCACAAGTATCAGATATGAAAAGTGATTCAGTTGTTGGAGAAATGGAAGGCTATAAAATAGAAGCAGGAAATAAAATTGCAAGCGTGAACCTAAAATTTTAGTTCTGATCTAGACAGCTGGAGAGCAATAACATAGGATTGGCTGTAAAGTGCACTTGCATGATGACTCTGGGCAAGGAAAATTGGTAGTAGATGGGGTAAAAATGAAATTGAAGGACTAAATATGTACAAAACAAATTGAAACTGCAAAATATCAGGGCTCTGAGAGCTCCAATAGGCTTTAACTGCTCTAACCAGCCTCACATGGGGCCTCTGTCATCAACCCTGTCCATGGGCCCAGAAACCCCACTTCAGCTCTGGCTTGGGACTTCTGGTGTGACCCTAACTCCTGGAGAGACCTCAGACCTGTGTTGTAGGTAGCTTGTCTCCCAAATGGATGCCTTTAGATGTTTTTTATTGCCTGTGTTCTGTCTTGTCTTTGTTGTCTGGGTTGACTTTGGATCTCAGTTGTAACCTTATTTCCAGTTCTTTCTCTCATTCCTGGCTAGAGAGCCTGTATGGTCTCTGGACCTGGTTCATCATTTTGCCCTCTCTGGCACTACCAGAGGGCCCTGTTCCCAGTAGGCAGTGTGATCTGTGTCCTGGGTTCAGATGTGGGACACTGCTGTGGTCAGTGAGGGCACTGCCCACACTGGGTCATCCTCACTTTGGGGCTTGCACTACCTCAGGGAGCAGCCGGCCCTTGCTGCTTCCTGACATGGTGTAAATCCTTCTAACCATTGAAATAAATTGGGTGGTTGTTGATAACATGCATTTAACCAAGATGGGCTAAGTGAGCCTGGGTATTTGACTGGTGAAATTTGATAAGGAAACCTGGAAAGCAAAAATACAAGGGCTGTAGTAATAGTTAGTTTGGATTCCTGTATGATAGATAACTTCTTAATAAGTGTCAGGGAAAACATCCAAAAGTTTCATCCATGTGAGTTCCTCGTGCAGGTGTGGGCTGAGTGAGGCAATTTGCAAGAGAGCAGTATGCTTTCAAAGTTTTGTTTTTTTCAGTGAGTGTTTCCTGGCTCCAGGGATAGAAACCATAATGGCAGCTAGACATAATGAGTGGGAGCTCAGTGAAGAGATTTGTTGAGTCTTGTCTTAAAGCTTTCTTAATGGGATGAAATTAGCAGAATTCCTTGAAATAGAAACAACTCCCTGACAGTTTTGCTAAATAACCCTCAAAACTAGCAAATACTCAACAAAGAGGAGGGTTGCTGCATAGCATGAAGCTGTGGATCTGTTAGAAAGGGGACTAGGAAAAAAGCACAAAAGGGAACAAGAAACTCTTGTTCTAGAACACTGCTAATATTTTTTAAAGGGACAAAAGAGTGAAGATTGATGTAATGGATGGGGTTAGCATAAGCTGTTTTCTGAAGAATACTGAACCACTCAGTAGTCCTCTGACCAAGTAAGCCCATCAGAGAAGAGATTGATGGAGGTTATTGAAAATCTATCAAGAAGCATGGATGTTCACTATCCCTGACTCCTCGTTCTAGTTTGTTTCTTCAGCATGAACTGAAACAGGTGAGATAATAAAGAATACAGTGTGGCATACTTGTCTCTGTATTTGTAGTGTGACTGTGTTGCGTAGTAGAAACTCTCGGA
This sequence comes from Corvus kubaryi, assembly GCF_017639235.1. Taxonomy (NCBI): domain Eukaryota; kingdom Metazoa; phylum Chordata; class Aves; order Passeriformes; family Corvidae; genus Corvus; species Corvus kubaryi. The sequence goes on from NW_024582056.1 coordinate 18,210,851, forward strand.
ACTGAAACATAACTAATAATCTGTGATAAGTGTATGGCCAAAAATCTGAGATCAAGCCCACATGAACTGGAGCTCCTTCAAAAAGAAGTTGTGTTCTTTTGGCCTGTGGTGAAGGAAGAGGGAATTCCTACTAGCGATGACAACATATACTATATAGGGATTACTAGTACTGTAAGCACTCCCAGATGTGTGCAGTTTAACAGTTTTTAAAAATAGCTGCTTTTGTGCAAGGAGAAGGAAATACATTTGAATGTGACTTGACACTGACATGGTTAAAACCATCTGTGTTGGCCTCCTTGGGTTTCAAAACAGATTCTTGAATGCATGAGCTTGGATGGTCTTGAAACAAACAAAAACAAGATCAATGGCTCATACAGAAAATCTGAGCTCTATAAAAATAGAAGTAAATGTGCCACTGAGTATTGGGTAAGTCTAGGGAGTATAAGGGATCTTTGTGTCTAAGTTGCTGTCTGCATTTGGCTCCTTGAAGACAGCAATTCTCAGACTCCTGGCCAGCTGGAAAATCAGTGGAGTGATGATGTTGTGCTGTCTGACATGGATGTCAGACAGAGATATGGCTCTGCTGAAGTGTGAGCCACAATAGACAATGGGGAAAAGTTAATTGCTGGGTTTTTCTCTTTAAGTTGGATAGAAGGTGCTGGTTTGCAGTAAGTGTACTCATATATTTTTTGAAAGTCTGCATGGGTTGCAAGTTGTATAGGCTCAAATGGGATTTGATCACTTTAAGTAGTGATGAGCTTGGCTGTGACAGCACAGAACCCAGCACAAGTTACAAAATTCAAATGAAGCTATCCCTGAAGCTAAATTAAGGTGTAAGGGCCCAAATAGAGCCAAGATATGTAATACTAGGGTACCTGAGATGGCTGTCTGAAAGTTAACAGGTTTGACAATGAGTGGTGGTTAAGTATTTATTACAATTTTTGTAAAAGCTGAAGAAAAAAAAAAAGGAAAGTCTGAGAAAAGAGATACCAGAAGACATATGTTTAAAAGAAAAAAGAAAGATATAACTTGTGTGGTTAGAGACTTGATAAAATCAAAAGCTTGGATCTTGTTATAGTTTAAATAATTGTTTTAAGAACTAGGAACTATTAGTGATTGAATAGTATGCTTATTGGTGGAACTGAAAGGGGGTTTCCAAGGTTATGTCATGATTCAAAATCACCAGACTTCTATTTGCCTCCAACATAGGGATACCAGTAGCTCATATGAATTGTGATTGATTAATGACTTTCCCTGTGCAAATGTGGTTTGAAATGTGTTATGTGTTTTTTATCAGGCTGTTTATTCCTTGGGCCTAATGTGTGTGAATCGCTTCAGAGATGCTGCAATTTGTTCCAAGGACCAATTATGGTCCTTAGAAAATAGAGTGCATAATCCTCTCAATGCTACTTTAAGCAGACACTGTATAATCAATTGACATTCTCATAGCCCAAGCAGTCTGTCTACAAGATCATTCATTCAAAATTAGTAATTTAATATAGAACCAAAATATCCACTGTCAAAAATGCCACACTGGGTTCTTTCAAGGTCAAAACCTCCACTGGAACCATTTTCTAATTGCTGTTTAATGGTTGTATAATTCCAGTTTGTTTAGAAGGGTTTGAAAATATTATCAGGCCAATAACTAGGAGAGTGAGAGACCCAGGTGGATTTTAGGGAAGTAGACCAGTAAACTCAAACATGTGGAAGATACAGGTTTTCAGGAAACTCATCTGAGAGATAAGAGAGCCAAAGGGGGGCAGATAGTCCTTGAATACATGAGTAGTAAGGACACACATAATTTTCCATTCTGCATGAAAAAGAAGAAATTCAGTAAGATAGCAGCTTTTAAAAATTGTTCTTCATTTACCTCAGGTGAGAAGGACATAGAAAGGAAGAGAAAAGATCAGGTTACTCTCAGAAACTCAGCAAAACTAGGAAGATAATGGCACAAAATAGAAACAACTTGGACAGGTAGTAGGAAATAATTGTCTGTGTGCTCTAGCATTTAGAGAAAAGTCAAGGCAATTGTCATTAGTGAAGGGGCAAATTTGGTTACTTTGGACTACTAACACCTAGGAGGCAGATGTCATTAATGTGTTTTTTCTATCAGTCTTCACTAAAATGACCATTTGCAAGAGGTAGCTAATTCAGTGCAGTCTAGTGAGAAAGGAGGGGAAATCTCAGCCTTGAATGAGGCACGTACACTTTAGAGACAGTTAAGATTGGTAGATTCTTCTGAACTGGCTGAGCCTGGGGTACCTCCTCCCAGGGTAACTGCAGAATTATCTGCTGTAATCAACTGTCTCTGAAGCTAGACTTGGGATGGGGTGGTTGCTCATGGTGCTCTAGTGTGTGAAGTCTGTGTTGGCAACGCAGGTGAAAATTGTGTTGGTATCTGAAGTAATTTTTTGAAGTCACAGTCTTCTGCTGTTCTGTCACTGGGGAGTGACATAACTTCCTGACCTAAAAAGTTATTCCAGTTTCCCACCTGTAATTAAATTCTGTGCAGCTTGCTCTCCTGCATCTAAAGATACGCAGCTTCCACACTAAAGGACTTTAGAGAGGTTTTGCTGATAGTAGTTGCTAGTTTAAAGATAGATACTGAATTACGGGTTTTACTTGGGCTGTTTGTTTAACTTGCATCCTTGACAGCTGGGCAAAATACCAGTGTATATAAATTCATTCCTGTACTAGGTTTAGAGCAAGTAATAGAATAGTTCTAATTCTAGCCTGAAACTGGTGATCTGTTTAGTTAAAAACACATCACATGTAGTAGTCATTAAAGTAGTAATTTTTTTCTAGGCAATGTTGTACTCTATTGTTACAACCCGCCCCTGAGGGCAAGTGGAACTGAGGTTCTTGTTAATAGATCCCTTGGTGTGGATTAGAGTGAAATGACACTGAATGACCAGTGTTTATCTATCTATATCTATATGTAGGGTTTATTCTAGAACAGTTTGCTTGCAATGGAAAGGAGGTATGTACAGGAATATAACAATATAAACGTATAAAGATATCACTTCAGAAAGTACATGAGGAAAAGAAAGAAAGGGTAAGAGTAGATAGTGGAAAGATATCCCCACCAGTGGATCCAGCAATGAGACTTGATTGTTGACATTTAGATGTCTGATGGTCACAGTCTTGACTCATTGTGGGTGGGGGAAGCTCCCACCACATAAAGTTCTGTGGATTAAAATAGGTTCAGTTCAGGTGGGAATACTTAGGTGCCTCCCCTAGGGATGAATTTAACATTGTTTGTTGCAACACTGTGGATGATGCTCAGTCGTCAGGTGGAAGGCCCCAGAAATGATTTTGGGGGTACTCTGGGGGTCTTTGATGGTGTATGACACCCTCCAAGACATGACAGCTGCCTCTCACATCAGCATAGTTGAGCTAGTTATCCCTATCAGAAGGGATGAACACCCTCAGGCCTATGTGTGTTTAGGAGGGGGAGTTTTCTCACCTGAGGCAGTTGTGAAGTGGAGGACATTGGCAAGATAAAAAGCACTACCCCACCTATCAGGATTTACTTCTTATCAGCCTTCTCCCTTATCTGGCTCAAAACCCAGCTTGTTGCTATACAAAGGTTGGTTTGTCATGGTCAACCTCTGGTGGTGGGTGGGCACCCTCTGTGTCTTATGCAGAGCAGAGGTTTTTCTGCCACACAAAAACATCTCCTCCCCTTTGGCTGGGGGTGCAAACCTGGTCTCAGCAAAGCATCCTGCTGCTTTTGTAAGTGGCTGATTATTTGAGTCATTAACATTTCCATCTCTTACATCTATGGAAAGTAAGCTAGATGAAAGTTTTATTTTTATGGTATTTAAAATCAGAATCTCAGAGCTATTTTTTCATAACAGAATCATACTTTTTTTTTGAGGTTCAAAAACTTTGGATAAGAATTTTATCCTCTGCTAAATTATGAGATGTTTGGATAACATTTTGGAGCAAAATATGTGTGTATATATATGATGTAAAGGCCTCTGTGCAGAGATGCTGGATAGATTTGTGCAACAAAGATATGTTTCTGTAATAGAGTTTTATTGATAAGGAGAACATAATTTCATACATATGCATGTAGGGCAAATACAGAGGTACTGTAGAAATACAGCAGTTACATAAGTGTTACTTTTTAATGTATGTATCCATATGTGTGTGCACATGCATACCTGTGTGTCTCAGTCCAGATGCCTATGGATTCAGCACCAGGAGCTCATTTTGTTTTTCAGCATCTGTAGGTGCACGTACAAGTCAGAGGGTCTCACAGAGGGTCTCACAGAGATGATTCTGTCACCTACAGAGCAGTGGGGAACAGGCTATGTGTGAGTCCAGCACATCCTGCCACAGTCTGCAGTTACTGAATATCTCCTTGTGCTTTGAGAGAAGTGCTGAAACTGCTGTTTTGTCTCTGGCAGTACAAAACGACTTTGTGTGTGATAAGAATCCTTTTTTGATTGCATGAACTGAAGATTAAATAGCTATTAATATAGTAATTACTGAGACAGGAATCTAATGGTGTGGTTGTGAAAAGTGTCACGGAGTATCTTAGAGTGAGAAGTGTCTATAATCACTCTTAGATGACTGAAGTACATGCTGCTAATACTAGATGTGGTTTTGTCTCTTAGACCCAGGTATTCTCTTGCCTACAGCTCTGTCCCATCCCTTCTACTGGCAGAAGTTTTCATGTAGCAATACTGTGAGCTGAATCTGTAGTGACCTGAGGGAAAAGTAACCTGAGAGGAAAAAAGATGAGATGACACCCTGACCTGACTCACACTGCAGCTGTGTTAACACCTGGGCAAGGTGGATTGTATGTAAGCATGGCTGAGGACAAGGCAGGTGTGCAGGACTTCCCACTTGGCAGCAGGCCACCTTTAGTTTCTGGATCCAGGGCTGAAATGACTGCTCTAGGTGAAATCAGAAAATGTATTTTTATTTTTTTTGTTATTCTAACTGATGACACAGATATAAAAGTGACTCTGAAAACTGACTGCAGAAATGGCGGTTCTCTCTTTCAGGATAAAATATAGCTCAAATAAATATTTATCACTGGCTGATGTGCCTATTTTGTCTGTTTTTGTCTTCTTGGCAGAATCAAGATCTAAAATAAAAAATCATTCTAAGCAATTTGTAACATATCCATCATACATAAAAATAAAATGTGACTTTTTTCACTGCTGTTTATTCCATGTGTTGAAATTTAAAGCTCCCTGTGGACTGTGTTGTAAGAGAAATACTGGTTAATGAAGCATTTCATAAATATTTGGTGTATATACCGAGTAGATTTTGTGAGAATTCAGAGTTCTAGTACAGGATAAGAATGAGGAGCTATGGAGTATTAGGACTTGTTTAGCAGAGATCAGTAAAAAATTAAAGAGCTCAGCTCCAGAGAATGAAGATAGAAGCATATTTAACCTCAGTGAATGTTCCATGCTATGCTTTTGTTGTATGATAAGTGTCATTCTTTGCTTAATCAAAAATCCCTGTCACTTCTGTTGAGGATGTAGCCAAAAAAAATAGTGTAATACCACTTTTTTTGGACTCCGCTATTGTATTGTATATTGTAAAACCGATTAAGATATGTTAAGAAAATGAAGTGTTTGTTAAATTCTTCTAAAATATACATTAATTTGTATACATATATATATGCACTTTTATATAAAGCAGTAAGTATAATTTTACAAGCAGTCATAAGTGTCAGCAAGTTCTTATCATTTTGAACATGATTCAAATGAGAAGAACCAACGCGTAAGTTTAGTGGGATCATTTTCCAAATCAGGAAAAATGACGGTATTTGACAACATGATATTGACGGTATTTGCAGAGCATTTATTCAGCTATTTTTTGCCTGTAGCTTCAATGACTTCACTGTGTAATAGGTATACTTTAGAAAAGAAGTAGTACTATACTGTTTTATTGTAATAAAAATGCTATTTGTGCAATAAGGCATGAAGTCTGATCTCATTACATAGGTTGTGTATACACACAGTTGAAAGTTTGTTTACAGGCTAGTTTATGCCCCTAGTTAAGACCTTAGTTATAAACCAGAAGTCTTCATCAAGATGACTACTTCCTGAGCCTTTAACATGTATTTCCAGCCTTGCAAGGAAGTGACAGGTCTGGTTGGAGTTCTGCAGGAAAATAGAAAGTGAAATAGCTTAATTTTTCTCATAAATACTCAAAATTGCATAAACTGATGTACAGATACACTGAAGAGGTACTTAGAGATCCATTTAATCTGAAATTAGGACCCTGCTGTGACTCAGCCTGTTCACTCACTGACTGCAGAGTATGCTAATGTCAGTATTACAGCATGGATATATAGGTGCCATTTGGATAAAAAATATCAAGATTAACTTAAATGTGTCTAATCTGTGTGGCATACCAGTTCCAGGATGTACCTGAAAGGTTAAAGCCCAGATGTCCTGAGCTTAGAAACTTCCTAAGAATAGATGTGTCTGCCAGAGCCAGATGAAATGGAATAAGGAGATCTTTCCTCATTCCCTTTTCATCCCATGGAAGATGTTTTTGTCACCAAGGAAACTTCTGCATTCACTTCTACTGCTTAAGCCTCTGGTTAATTGTGTCTTGAGTGTATGGTCAGATGCCACCAGTGGTGATGCCTGTCAGCACTGTTGGACCATTAGTGGCATGAAGTGTTTAGAGGGTGTGGCTTCCTGAAATTCTTGAAGATTTCCTCAGTTTGTCTTGTCATTAGGTTTGGGCATGTTCTTGTTGATGGTTTCAGACATTTTGTTACTTATGTATTGTGTTTGTTGGCAGAGATGTGCTACTTTTAAAGATCTACCTGAAGATCACTGCTATGTGACAGTGCAGATTGTAGTCAATTTTTCAGCAGCATGACTTAGGTTTGAAGCATGTGTGGGTCAAAGCATGAGTGAAAGGTGATTCTGAAAGCTGCTGAATTCTGAAGATCAGCAGGATTTTTGCACCCCTATTTCCATGTGGTGATGGAAAGTCACAGTTAGTGTGGGCTGGAATGTCCCATTCCTTGTTGAGTTTTTGGAATGGCAAAAAAGTTGCCAGAACTGTCTTCATGCAAAGGCAAGGATCTGAGAAACTCTGCTGACTTAAAATCAAAGCTCAACCTCTCGAGTCTTTTTCCAACCTTTTCTTGTGTGTTGTCAACAATATTGTCCTCTGATAAGGAAAAAAAAGGGAGAGGTTTCAGCCTCCTTCTTATCATATTTGTTCATATCAGTTGGAAGAAGTTTTACTTTTTCCCAGTTAAGGGTACATAGTGCTTTGAATTTTTGGTACTTTTTACCTCATTTGTGATAATTTCTGTTGTGTATTCCTCTTGATGTCCATGCCAATGCTCATAGTCTGTCATCAAAGTCTGTTTGAAAACAGATACAGAACACTAATTCAGCTCCTGACCCAATTTTATATAATCTTTTTTTTTTTTGTTCAAACTCACCAAATCATGATATGCCTTTTTTTTTTTTTTAAATTTTTGGCTCTGCTTTGCTGTACTGTGCCAGGAAAAAAATTGGCAAGTTCCATTCAATTTCCATGTTGTTGTTGAGGTTAAATGACCCTCATAATCCTTGCTGTATTTTTCGGCTCTTCACTTGTAGCCAGTAGCCTACTTTGTAACATTTAATTTAGTCTGATTGGGAGTCTGCTCCAGATGTCTGGAATTCAGTTTCCTAGGTATCCTACTATCTTTGACTGAAAGATATTCCAGTGTCTGAATTCCTTAGTTCATTTGGGTTCCCTGAAGAGTCCCCTGGGTTTACTGAAGTTTATGATAATTGAGTTATGAAACTATTATTTTCATCCTTTGATTTAATTTATACTAACCCAGCTTTTAATGTTAAGCTATTTAAGTCTTCATTACATGGCAAAATAAAATTTAGACAGTGTAAGTTTTTGTTAGCTCTGGCTGTGTGTTACGCACTTTTCTTGGTTGTAACTTCCAATAGCCAGTTGCCTCCACCCCTATCATTATCTGCTACTCACTGTTGTGAGTTCTAATCTTTGTAAGGAAGTTTGTCTCCTGTCAAAGAATATATTGTCACAATAGCTAATAGTATTTCACTTTCCAATGATGCAGTGATCATTATCGAAATTTATATCTGACCGTGGATCCCATAAATGCTTCCTTCATAACGCCTGTTCATACCCCAAAGCTGTTCATCTTTAGAATTATCTTTCCTGAATGGTATCTGTCCTTCTATATCTATACTCCAGTTCTGAATTCTGTGTTGTCAAGCCTATGTTTTCTCCTTAACATTTATTTTTACTTCCTGTAAATGTAATTCAAGATTTCTATTGTGTTGATGAAACTTTTGAGAATTGTTTATACATCAAAGGTGTTTCTTACTCTGTTCTTACATAGAGCAGACTCAGGTATGTCATCACCTTTTACCTGATTGCTGTTCATGGTCTTAATTCTTTATTTACCATATGTTCTCCTGTAACCACAGGATTTTTTATCCATGTCTGGGTTCTCCTTTACTCTATATTTTTTCTTTCACTAGTGTTTGGAGATCTATCATTTCCTAGTTTAAAGCTGTTCTTATCAGTTGTGTCAGCTTTGATCCTAGGTAGCTATTCCCTTGAACGTTCAAGTCAAATTTATCTCTTGAAAAATTACTTCCTTCAATAAATGCACCTCAACAGTCAAACACTACAGATGCTTCTTATACCACACATCGTTTAACTATTGGTTAGTCTAATCTCTTATTAGAACTTTTACTCCTCTGGTGACTTGATGCCCCTGAAGTTCACGCAAATATCTGTTTGTTTGCAAGTATTCCCTGAAACAGTTAGTCCTTGATATTATTTTTTTTCCAGTGGGAATTGGGCAGTACTGGTTTTGGGGAGTTATAACTGTTTCTCAGGTTCCTTGTGATGTTTCCCAATTACAGGTCCACCTGCCAGTTGCATGTAACAGACATGATGCCATTTTGGTTTTTTGATCCCTTTCCATGAGCAGACTGTTGCAAGTAGCAAGGAGGCTGTGATCGCACAGACCTGCTCTCGTGGTTTTAAGAGATTAAACCAGGACTGCCTGCCCCTCCACGTGCAAATCTCCAGCCTTTTCTTAGGAGTGTCATTTTTAATTCCATCTGGAACTCTGAATGTCCCTTCTGTTTTCTTTCCATGTTTCTGTGTAGTGACTTTGTTCTTTAATTGCCAATACTTGATATTCTTGTTGTCTTATTTCAAAGTTAGCATCTATTTCCTTCCTTCACACTACCCTTATTTTTTTCACTTTTTTTTTTCTCTGGGGCATCAAACTCCCCCTTCCGTTTTGTTCCATATTAACAAGTTACTATAGTCCTTCAAGTTCTCCTTGTCTTTTTCTTCTGTGGGCAGATATCCTCAGCTAGCAATGTTTTTCACCTCTTGTTGTGGTTTACAACTGAAGGTTTCATGGAGATGCTCCTCTCTTCCCCTTGATTCCAAAAGATATGTTGTCTCTAACATCATTAGTTGAATTCTGAACCTTTATGAACTCATTGTGTGTGCATTTTTCCAGGTATCCACTGAATGATAATAAAGATCCCACTGCTTCATTACTTTGTATCCTTATCCTACTGCACTTCAGGGATAACCGTCATCTGTTAATAAAGGCTAGTTGCCTTTACCTAGCCATCCCTACTTGGAGTTGTGACCAGAAGATTTGGTCGCCCATCTGACATGCAATCCTTTTTTTTTTTTTTTTTTAATATTTGCTTATTGATCTACTCGGGTATGTTGAATTGACCCCAAATTACTTGCTGTTCTCAAGGATGATGTAATCATTGTCCTGTATGTTACTACTTGTACCTTGAAACTTCATAATGTCTCTTGCTAAAGATACCACACACTGTGTATGCTATTTTACTAATAAATGGAGTAGGGACAAGTTGTGCCTCTCTTGCTCTACAAGATTTTTTGTTTAATTCATATATGACCATCTGGTCATTTTTTTCAAAACTCAAAACATACTGACAACTCTCAGAGCAAATGCATATTGCTGGTGTGTGTTGTGGAGGGAATTCTTTGAATGCCAAAAGAAGGATGATGTGGGTAAAGAACATGAGTTTAAAAAAAAAAAAAAAAAGTGTTCAGGGAAGAATTGAAAGTGTAGACATGAGTAACAAATCATTGTTCTGTGTGTGTTCAAAAAGTAAGTGTTGTGGAGACCTGTAAGTCCAAGAAGTGATTAATGTACGAAAGAGGAGGCAATAAAGCTGAAGAATTAAACTTTTTTTTTTTTTAAATGTAGATTTGGGAAGAACTGGGTGAGATTTTTCAAATGGTAAGGCTTTTTGATGGGGAAAAATGTTGGAGGATCTTTCTCAAATCTGTTTATTGATGGATCTTTCTGAAATCTAGTTATTGATGGATGAGGTCTCTGAGCAAATGGACAAAAAAGAAAAGAATAAATCTACAGACAGAGATGACATTCACTCAGGAGTTCTAAAGAAACTTGGAGATGAAACAGCTGAAACAGGACTACATGTCAGTAAAATCAGTTTAGGTAAGCTAGAGCAATTTTTTGAAGAATATACATATTAGATGGACAAGGAGAAACATAATGTCCTGGGGTGATGTTATGAAGCCGCTTTATTCCATAACCATCCGCTCAATGCCCGAGGACGCTGTGCCTTTAGGATGGACCCGGGGGCTGGAGCCATGGACAGGAGGGGGCAGTTGAACTTTTCAGCCCAAGGGGCTCCAGGGTGTGGGCAGGGCTAGGGAAGGAGTGCGCTGGGAGCACTGTGCTGTTTTTCTGGCTTTCCTTTGTGTTCCAGCTAGCTGGGAAAAGGTTCTGTTGGGTTTTTTTCTTGTTCTTTTTTCCCTTTCCTTCCCCTTGCGTCACTGCCTGCCTTCCCTCCTCGCCAGTCCAGGGAGCCTGTGGGGGTGGCCCTGGAGGGCCCGTTGGGTCTCCGCACTGGTCTGAGCCCATGTGTCTGTTCCTTCTCCGGGAATTTGTTGTATTTTGAGGGTTTTTTTTATCCTGTTCTGCCCTGTTTTGTTTGGGTGTTAATAAACAGTTTGGTTTCTTTTTCCCACTTTCACTTTTTGTGACCTATTTGTCTCATTGATGGAGGAAAAGGGGACACCCTTTTCCCTTCGGAGGAGACCCTCACTCCAGAGTGTTTCCTCCTGAAGTTTTGTCTCAAAAACAGAGACACATGTATTAGGATAAGCCTTCATCTTCTGTTAAAAAAACCCAAGAAAATCAGGTCTGACACTTTTTTCTGATTTAGTAAATGTATTCCCCAAAGCAGTTCATCAAGATTTCTCAGGAAAATCTTCTAAGAACTAAGAGATCATGGAATAACAGCGAAGGTTCTCATATGGACTAATAGTGGATTATAAACTAGGGTAAAGGAGGGTGTGGGTAAAACATCATTTGTCACAGTGGAGGGAATTTGCCAATGAAGATGGCTATTCTCTGGTGCAATATGTTCTTTAGCATATTCCTAAATGATCAGAAGAAGAAAGAATACTGAGGCAACAGTTTGCTGATGATACCATCTACCGAAGATAAAGAGCTGCAAAGCAATCCAAGAATGCTATGATAAAACAGCTGATTAAATTCAATGTAGATTAATGGATAATGATGCCCTTGGGAGTGGGGGAGGGGGCACGACAAGGAAAGAATGGTCCTAATTTGACATATTCTTGTATGGGTTGTGAGTTGACTATTACAGCCCTAAATCTCATTCTGGGTGGTAATAGATAGCATTATGGAAACAGGAGAGCAATGCTGAGTGGCAGTCAAAAATCAGATAGAATATTATGAATTATTGTGAAAGGAACAGAGAACAAATCAGAACCTCATTATGCCACTTTGCAAATTCATCATGTACAATCATTGTGAATATAGTATGGAATGCTAGTTTCTCAAATTAAAAAGAGTATTATCAAATGAGAAAAAGCGGTTGAAAAGAAAAGGAGATGGGGATGATGTAAGAATGAAGTATCTGAGTTTCATTTTTGAACAGAAAATAGAAGAAAATAAAGAAATATGAAGTTGTTTGCATGTGATGTGACTGAAAAGCTTCCCTTCCCTTCCCTTCCCTTCCCTTCCCTTCCCTTCCCTTCCCGTCCCGTCCCGTCCCGTCCCGTCCCGTCCCCTGTTTTGTGATTAGTTAATAGGCAATATATGAAAGCAGAATATCAAAAAAGAGGCTACTGTGTAGCTCAGGACTAACACTTGCTTCCTATGAAGCAAGCAGGTTTAAATACAAAGATGTGGAGTGCAGATATTGTCCTCTGATCCTGCTGTTCATGATGGAGGATCCAAAATACTGTAAGGATGAAAGAATGTTGATGTCCCCAAAAAGAACATGGAGATGGTCATCACATGGCACATTCTGGAAGACAAAAAGAAGTGGACACAGTTTGAGAAGAGACGAGAATTGTGGTGGAATTGTATCACTTTGCAAGGGCTTACAAGACCTCAAAACACGAGCAAGTATGATAACAGCACTACTAGATTAAAATAATTCCTGATAAAGAAAATGGATAATAATATAATATTAGTCTGATATCAAACAGGATTTTTTTTTTTAATTTTTAGTTGAATTGAGCCTTGTCACATAAGCTGCAATGAGGCTGAGGACAAGCATTGAAACAGAAGATCGATGTAGCCAAAGGAAGATGGATACACTTCAGGGCACAGGCTTCTGAACACAATATTGTAAAGGAATGTGGTAAATACAATTCTGTGTGAAGAAAAGCAATGTGAAAATGTGAAAACAGTCTGAAAATATGTAAAGGGCTCAGCATGAAAAGATGTTAGTTGTAGTAAAATAATGGCAAACCCTTTTCAACAGGAGAGAGTAATTGTTGGAAAAATAAGAAAATTTGAAGAAATGTTTGAGGGCTTCATCCTGGAAAGGGAAAGCATGCACAAAAAGCTAAGTGCATTCAATTATTTCATGATATGTGTCCTGCAGCAGAGTATGATATGCCTGTTGCTCTGCAGGGCCTAGGGGAAGTAATCCATAGAGTGGGTGCAGTTGCTGTTCTCTGTAAGGGTGGAAAAAACCCTTACATGATAAAATGTTTTTTGAATTCATATATCCTTAATAACTATTCATGTAAAGAGAGAATTATTTTCAGTACTGCAGTTAGAGCTATCTGGTAGGTAATGCTTGAGCCCATTTTTTTTGTTGTTTGTTTGTGCTTTGTGTTGTTTTTTACATTTTTCTTGATGCAGTGATAGATGTCTGGTAAGCATCCTGGGAGAAAGAGGTGGTGTACAAACGTCTGTATGTTTTCAGCAATCTGTTTGGAAAACAATGTTTCTTCAGAGTGCTCCATTAGTTATCATTGGCATCCAATGGATTTCCCAACCAGGAATGATAGAAAGTAAGTCCTGGAGTGAGCACTAAGGCAGGTATACTGAACCTTTTGATTTAGGACAAAACTTTTAGAGATGTTTTGCTACAGAAAGGGGGCTTTCAAAAGAGTCAGACCCCTAAGCTGAAGTGAATGAAGGAATCTTGCACACTGTAGTGTCCAACATTGTTCCTTGGAAGAGTCAATTGTGCTTTAAAAAGACTTAGATAAACAGTGATATTTATGCTATTAGGACTTGGACCACACAAATACATGTATAAATAATCTTTTAGAAATGTATTAAAACTGCAGGCAAAAAATAAAGCAGGAAAATACATCTGGGGAGCACAAGGGGAAAAAATATCCCATGCAGTAAAGTGAGCTGAGTTGCTAGCCTTGGCTGCCCATCTGTTCTTTCACTCCTCTGAGAAAGCCCTCCCTGAATATGCTGTCACTATAAAGGTCACCATAAAATCAAATCCATTTGGACTAGCCCTTGTTTAATAATAGCTCCTATTGGGACATTAGGCTGTTAAATCCAGCAAAGTGTGGATACAGCTATTCCACCACAGGGTTGTGAAGATAGTAAAGTCCCTCCTAGAGCTGAAGAGGAACACAAGGTCTAATCAACAGTGCATTTCAGTCACAGATGGACAAAGCAAAGCTTGTTTTGCTGTCTGCTATCACTTTTTCGTTTAGCTCAGAGAACTGAAAATAAGCGTGTCTGCAGAGTTAGAATGTTTTATTCCAACTGCAGGTGTACATTGGCAGAGCAAAATGAAAACCTCAGCATTTGGGTGTTCAGGAGAGACCCATAATTCATAAAAACAACACTGTGCTATGATGTTACAGAGCGGAATGATTCAGCTAGTACTGGAGAAACACATATAGTTTTAAATACTGTGATGGAAAATACATCATTCCTTATATATCAGGATAGACTGCAGAGAAGTAGATGTTTTCTGCTCTGCATTCAGGAGGAGATGAATTAGTGGTCACTCAGCCAGCCATTTTGCTCAAGAAAAATGTTAGAAAATAGATGCAGTGGGTAGGGTGTCATTGGGTTAGGAAAGGACCTGCTGGTTAGAAACAAGCCTCTCAAACTATTTTAGGGTGTCGTTTTCTGAAAAGGAGATGGAACAGTGACTTACGAATGTGTGATAGTGTCACAGGAAATCTCAGAGGGTTAGGTAGTGGGTTACTTAATGTTTTATTGGGGAAGGAAGATACAAGTAAAATACCTTTGCGAGAGGTTTTTGGAAGTGGTTGATGGGCAGTGTAGAAACTCATGTAAGCTGCAGCCAATCAGTTAGATCTCATGCGTTAAGTAAAACGTGCTTTTGCCAGGCTTCTTGGCGCTGAACATTACAAGAAGATACAGAATGGTTTTCTCTCATTGTACCAAGAGATATTTCAGATTGGAATAGCTTAAACAGGAAAAGCAGCAGAACATCCCATCAGAATTACCAAGGGCTTTGTGTTTCAGACATTCTGCAAGGAGCAGGTATTGAGTTCAGACCTCCTCAGGTGGAGAGCAGTTAAGTAGCCTTGTGCATGTAAAGAGTTGGCTGTTGTGAAACCAGGGCTTCCGTAGAGAAAAAGAGCCATCTCCTGTCTCGGTTTTGTGCCTAGCTCTAGCTCTCCAATCCATTGCTTTGCCTGCTTTCGCAACACCTGTGGTAAAAATAAAACATTTCTTGCCAGAGAAAATGAAGTAATTTGGTTTGTTCCAAAATGGAAGTAGCTTTGCTTTGCCATATTGTTGAGGAGAAAACAAACATGTTCTTATCTGCTGCTGTCAAGATGACTTTCTTGTTTTGCTTCATCAGGTTTAATGGTCATTCTCCAAGCAGAAATCCACTGTTCTCTCAGCTCTGCTCTTTCTGTCTTAGTGATCATCTGCTCCCCTGTTTCTGTTTGCAAATGAAGGGCTGAGCCTCAATATGTGCCCTGAGCCCCTACACACCAGAGGGAAAGGGACTGTGGCCACCTGCTTGCTGCTGAGCTCAGTGCAGTGTAAAACAGTGTCCACCTCTGTACAGATGCTCTCCTGTAGTGAAGACAGGGTGGATGGTAAAAGGAATAACATTGTTCTTTCACTGAAATGTAATTAAACCTGTTAAATAGGAATAAGAAATATAAATTCAATAGAAATTGAAATAAGTGTATTAATGAGACTTTTAATACCTGTTACTAGCATTAATGCTATGTTTTTGTTAAAATTGCATGCTTCTGATTGGAAACATGTCATAAGTCTGTAAATATTCTGCAGATCAGTAGAGGTGTAAAACTTACATTAGCAAATTCTGACTGAACAATCAGGGAGCATAGAATAAATACAGGAAATGTTTTATAGTGCAATAGATGGATGGTCAGTGTTCAGCTTCTGTAGGAGGATATGCCTTAAAATGTGGCTACTGGAACAGGGGGATACTGATTACCTGAAGTTTTTTCCTCCAGATTTAACCTGTGTCACACAGGTGACTTCATAATGAACTTAATTTTTGACAAGGATAAATTGCGTTTTAATTAAATGTGGCTATTTTGATGCTTCCACAAAGTAATTGATCTTGTCTTAGAAAGGACCATTAGATCATTTAGTTCCAGGTGGCAAGGTAGCATAGCCCCTAGATCATTACATGCATAGAGCTTAACAACTCATAATCTATCATACTCTTTCAGAAGTGTAGGTAGCCTGTTTCAAACCTGTAAAAGATGAGTCAATATTCTGTCTCATTGTTAAAAAATGATAACTTAATTCTATTTGAATTTGTTTAGTGTTAGTGAGCACTTATGGGTTCTGCTTTTACTCTTATCCTCTAAACAGCCTTTTAAACTCCTTTTTTCAATGAATATAGTTGTTTGCTCAAAATCACAACTTACTCTTGGTAAATTAAGCCAATGCAATCCTTGAATTCATTTAATGTGAGGCTTTGTTCAGTCTAAATCACTTCTGCACTTCCTCTGTCTACATATAATTATATATTATTTCTGAGTATCTTCACTGTAGTTCTCATCAAGGACACAAAGAGGTAAAGTGTATCTTGGTATTGTCACATACTGCTATTCTGTTTACCAACACTCACAGTAGCCTTTTTTTGGAGGCAGAACTGGGCTGGAAGTTATTCAGCAGTTTGACAATTATTTAGGAGTCATGAGGGATGACTGTTTTATTGGATAGAGTCCTTGAATAAAGTTCAAGCAGATATTCCTTGCTTCTGTATCTATTTGACTGTATGAAGGTATGTGCTGTAAGAATGGGCTTAAACGTACTAAATTAATTTCCAGATCACTCTGCACAGTTGCTCTCTCTACCTTAATATTCTGCAGACTTTGGTGGATTTACAAATATGATAATGAATCAGTTTTTACTTCATTCCAGACCATTTACAAAATGTTGAAAGGCATCAAGCTTTATAACACACAAAATCATTACCACTTGATGATTGTTAGTGACTATTTACATCACTGAGTAATTACTATTTAAGTTCCGTAAGTTATTCAGATCTTTATTGAATAATAGGATTTTGAGTGGCAGAACAAAGTGCTAGATTCTTTTTCCCCTTTGAAAAAATATATTTCAGGGACTACTTTTCCACTGCTGACATCTGTCTTGTGTGGTCAGTGAAACAGATTTTCAAACAACTTAAACCAAATGTTGAAGTTCCTAGCCTTTATTTCTGAGGTACTTGTGATACATGATTTGCAACCTTTTTTGGAATCACAGTATTACTGAGTTTGGAAGGGCCTCAGGAGATGGCCTAGTCCACCTGTCATGTACAAAGCATGGGCAGCTAAAGCAAGTTGCTCAGGACTGTGCCTAGTCAAGTTTTCCATATTTCCAAGGATGGAAACCACAACACCTCTGGGCATCCTGTTCCAGTGTTTGTATAACGAATTTTTTTGCCTGATGTTAAAAGGAAATTTCTTCTATTACATTTTGTGCCCCTTGCCTCTTGCCCTGCCACTGAATATGACTGAGTCTGTCTCCATCATCTTTATTTCCACCTTTGCATACACATTGATAAGATTACTGGGAGCCTTCTCTGTCACATGCTGAACAGTTCTAGCTTTCTCAAGCACATTTTTTTTTAAATGAGATATGCTCTAGTCTTCATAGATTCAATCCAGAGATTCCTGAAGGAAGTCTTATTAATGAAGTTTGAGGTGACGTACCTTTACCCATGTCTATTATCATTGGGTTCCCTGCCCCATTCAGTGTCAGTCCTGCTTTTTCACCTATGATTTGTTTTGCTGTTGGTAGGCCTCTGGAAGCCCTTCTTATTGCCTTTCATATCCTTCATATCCTAGATTTGACTTCAGGTGGGCTTTGGCTTTCCTAATGACATCCTTGGGTATTCAGTACCTATATTTCTCCTGTATGACCTGACCCTGCATCCCTCCCTTGCATGGTTCCTTTTTATGCTTAAGTTTAGTCAGGAGCTCCTTGTTTAACTACATTGGTCTCCTGCAATCTTTGCCTGACTTCCTACAGGTGGGGATGGACCATTCTTGAACCTGGAGCATACAGTATGTTCCTTAAAGAACAACCATTCTGAATGCATTTGTAAATTTGAGTGCAAACAGCAAAGGAGAGATTTGGAACTGCAAATAGTGGAGGAATAGAACTATTTTAAAGGTAGGGTTGTAATTTTCAGGGTTAAGTGGTAATACTGCAGAATTATTACCTCCTTTCATTTCTGTCTGCACACGGAAATACAGGTATGTGGAAAAACATAAATGAAAGAATTTAGAGAAGGAGATGCAAATTTATCTGTGAAGTTTTGGCTTTGAACAAAGAGCATGAAAGTGTAGGGTAGATGCAAATTTAAATGGACTGTAAAAATAATTTTTGATCTTACTGAGTTTCCTGACAGGCCTCCAGGTCAATGAATATGCCTTCAACTCAAGCAAATGCAGCTTTCTAAGATAAAAGATAGCTTCCATGTTGTATAGTAACACAGTTGATGCTTCTGATTGCCATTGTCCCCATCCAGCAATCATTTCCTGTTTCGCAGATCTCTATAAGACAGCATGCAAAACCATATTTCACTTTGCATTAATGGGAAAGATAACACATTTTACATGTTGTTGCATTTTCAGAGATAGCAAGGGAAGAATAACCTCTAACATTTTGCCTTCTTATGATGGTCCTCACTGCTCAGCTGCTGAAGTTTGGGAAGGGAGATTTTCTATAATTTCTGTTTTTTAAAATTAGACTGCACTATACTTTGACATCAGTTCCGCAGAGACAGATTAGAAGTCTCAAATATTCCAGTCCTGCAATATGGCAAGGAAAAAAAAGAGCTCTTGTTGGAGGAAAAAATGTACATTTTTTATGTTAAGATTTCAGTTTTAATAAATAAATTAATTCAGTAAAATTGAAAAGGCTTATGTAAGTGTATTATATTTAGATACTGTATGTAGCTGAAAAGTGTATATAGCTCAGTGCAAACATTAGGAGTTTAGAGAAAGTTGCATGAGAAAGTTCATTTTGGATGTGCTGTTCTAGCTCAGGCTTCCTCTTTGGTTGAAGGTTTATGTTTGATCAAGGTATTTCCTATTTCTCTTTTCCATTTAATTCCATTCTTGCAGGTGCATTGGCTTTATAATTGGCTAGGAGACAGCCAATTCTATCATTATTCAAATATGAAAGTTCCATAAGGAGAGCAGGATATGCCAGGAAGAGGAGGTAATTGTCTGTTTTGTTTTATCTGATTGTTTTAGCACCTTGCAATTTCCTCAGCCATCACACTAGCCAAAAAAAAGTT
This sequence comes from Corvus kubaryi, assembly GCF_017639235.1. Classification (NCBI taxonomy): domain Eukaryota; kingdom Metazoa; phylum Chordata; class Aves; order Passeriformes; family Corvidae; genus Corvus; species Corvus kubaryi. Next base: position 18,229,936 of record NW_024582056.1, read on the forward strand.
TGAGTCTGAAAATCAAAAAGGTGAGGAGGTAATTTGCTGCTGTTAGTCTTAGATATTTTGGCAACAGACTGTGAAAATGTGCAAGAATGTTTGCAAGTGGCTTGAATGAGTATGTAGAAAGATGTGGATCTGAGGTATCTTTTTAAAAATAAAATAAAACACTCTTAACATGAAAAGAGCTTTTTATTTTTCCTGGTGTGAAAATTATTAGCCGCTACAGGCAGTCCCCATCTGGGAATTTGGAACCTACTGTCTGGTCTTTCAATCAGATTAGTTGGTGATACTAGAAGGAACGAACAATACTTGGAAGAATTGTGTGTAGCTTATGACAACAAAAGGCTCAACTGGCAACATGTGGCTAACAGCTCACAGACATCTGGTATGAGCCATTTTCCTGAGGAATTAATTTTTGTTGAATATATATCCCACAGTTTTCCTTCTTTAAGGAAAGGCACTTGCTAGAAATTAGATAAAGAAAAAATAAATACTGTATCAAACTTTCAGCATTAACTTGACAGGAAAGGAAAAGCAGTAGATTTCGCCTTTTAAAGTTTTGTTTGTGATGTCTTAAGAAGGACTTATGATCTGTTGGTTCTGGAGTTTTTGAGGGGGAGGCAGAGATGAGAAGGATTAGGTTTTTTTCCTGCTCTATTTTTGTACTTAGAAGTAATAGGTATATTGTGGCATGATTAACTGATGTGATTCTGTGGTTTTGTGCTGCTCCCAAGGAATGAAAAACATGTAAGTATGACAAAAAATAAATAAATAAAAATCCTGGTGGACAATTTTCCATTGGTAGTGGATTTCTCCAGTGTTTCAGAGCTAATAAAGTATTTCCAGTCTTCTTTTCAGCCGGGGCTTGAAGTAAAAGAGAACAAACAGAAAGTAGGTGCAGGAATTCTGTTGCAACTCAGGAAGAAGGCTGAAGATTATAGTGCATTGAATGAGCAGAAAATTTCGCTTCTCTTCTTTGTTTTTGCTAGTTCTTTCCCTAGAAGGATATAGGGAAGTGCTATGGGAGGCTGGGATTTTTCAAATCTTTAACTGAAGGGATGAGAAAGTATTTTCTTTTATGTACCAGTAGTAGACTTGTTCTGACTAAGCAATTGTGTTAAATTTGTATGTAGCTCAAAAATTGGTGCTTCAGTTTCAGATATAAAAGCAACTTTTTTGTTTGAGGGGTTGTTTGGACTTTGAAATCATCATATAGTGTTGGAAGAAAGAATACAATTTCTTACATATTTTACCTATAATATTAATATTGTTTATTCAACACATACATAAATGGGAAATAGGTTTTAGAGAGTCCAGATAATCTATTAGAACTTACCCACTGGTTTCATCGCCAGTTCTGATGCCTGCACAGGTGCCTTCCTATCTGTCTCCAGAATTCAGATTTCTTCCAGACCTCTACCTAAGGTCTCCAAAACAGCGCTTGTTGCTTCTATTTGGCAGCAGCCATTTGCTCCTAATGTCAGTGACTTCAAAGGTCATTAGTAAGTATCAATGTTCAGTAACTGGATGTCCTCAACAAGGAAAAGGACTTCCAAGATCTTCTCAAAAATCTGAAATGGTGTTATTTTTATTTGTTTTGATGGCAATGTAGAAATGAACTAAATAATAATGGAGAAAGTAAGGAATAAAATAAGGCAAGAAAAGAGGAATTGAAATGGGCCAAGGATGTAAGTAAAGGATTGAAGGAAATTTAAAAGATAGTTCATAACTTTAACCCAATTCTGCAGGAGTTCTATTTACAATCAGTAAAATGACTAAATTAAGGAAGACTCACAAATTACTTAAATTGTGAAACTTTTAAAAACTCTCCCTTTAATAAGAAAAATAAAAAGAAATCCTCTGAAATTTGAGTGACTTGAGGTTTTCTTTGGAGAATAACATTAAGATTGCTCAAACATACAGAAGATATGAAAGGTCAATTAAAATTGTACAGTCTGTCTTTTAATTCTATAGCTTTATGATCAGAAAATAATTGATAAAGGGCAAGAAAATACCAGGAGGGATATGCATGTATAATCCACCACTCTACATGGTCATCTTAAGGAGTCAGAAGATAAAACCTATAACATAAGCCTCTGAAAATCATTTGGTACACTCTGTGAACTGCAGATACACTGCCTTTTTTTTCAGTGTTCTGTTAGTCTTTAGGAGAGTGCCATCCCAAGGAAGTTCATCTGTGGCGTGGGAAACACCGAGCCATGCACAGCTACAGCGACTCTTCACACATCTCCGGTTGCCACAGATGGTCCATTGTGGCTGGCTTGAAACTTGTGCTGCTAAAGAGAGCCATCCCTGTCCATGCCTTCTGCACTCCTTTGTCTCCTGCTCAATTTAGACAAGGACACCACTGTTTGCAGGCAGTTACACAAGCAGGGGACACCCACAGACAGGGCAATGGTCTCCTTTGCTGGAGACAGGGACTCACCATGTTGGAAACTGCCAAGTGCGTGGATGTGAGGTACGTGTGGTTGGCTGTAGGTTTAAAAGTCTGCCCTAGCAGAGAGCTGCTCTGGAGACTTGAAGGTGTTTCTGTCTTGATCTTCAGAGATTCTATGAGCTGCGAGGTAATGTTTACAGTGGTAAATGGATTGAAAGCAGTACTGAAGTAAAACCCCAAAACGTGTAGTTGCCAGGGTCAGGGATCACAAAAGCCTCTTTTGCTGCTTCCTGACTAGTGATACTATGGCACTCCAGATAATGCAGGCACATGTCTGTAGCTGCTTCAGAATGCTCAGTGGTATCTCATAACCACTTTTACAGAGATTTCATATTTTTCACTTCGAAGTTGCATTTCTTGATGCTTCTTTGGGAGTTGGCAGTTCCAAGTTCACAGACCATTCCCCTCATTTGTTACCATGGTGCCTTCCTGGTCGCAAAATTTCAGCTCAGCTCCCTGCAGATGTTTATCAAGTCTACAGTCTCTACCACTCCAAAGGCTGCTTTGGTTTGCCATTTGACATGATTATATTTGTTTGCTTGTTTTTGTTATTTTTGTAATAAATTTTATTAGTCAACTCATCAGAAGGCTGCTTGGCAGCTTAAGAGACTGGGATTTTATGCTATGCCAACAAGGGGATATTCTGTTTTTCTGAGGTATTTTGGGGTTTATGAAGGTGCAAGAATTTTATGCTGAAGGACCGTCTTAGAGGATTGTAAAGTGACATGGTTCATAATCATATTGTCTGTGTCTCTTGTGTATCTCTGTCTTTCAAGGGATCAGGTCTGTTTATTCTACATTGGTATTTAGGAATAAATTATGTTTTGTGTGTTGAAGTTGGCTATAGGATTAGGCCATTCCAGCAAACCAGGGAGTGAATCAAATTGGCAGACTTAGTTAAGCTTACCTGTGAACTTGTGTCTGATTACATGACAAGGGCAGCAGTTCCCCTGCTGTCCGTGATACACATGGAAATAAAGTGAAGAAAAGAAACACTCCCCTTTCACAATCAATTAAGGATGCTGGTTAACTCCATCTTGTACAAAAGCTGAGCACTATAATGCAGTGACATGATGATGAGTTATGAAAGTGATAGATTCTCCTATGTTTATATACATAAATATTTCTTGGGCAATATAAACTCCGTCACAGGTCCACATTATGATGCATAATTTTTATGAATTATAATACATTTTTAGTTTTGTGGAGTTGATCTTTAATTTCTGTCTTCTACAGAAAACAATTACATGGGAGATGTCAAGCAGCATTCTTTCTAAATACTGTGATTTTATGGAAGCCCTTATAAAATGTTTTTGAGAACAATTGTGACTTAATAACTTAATGGGATGGGTGAATACCTTTAGCAGAGATAAATGACTTCAGCAGTGATGTATAAATGTATACTTGCAATTAGGCTGATCAATGTCTGTTATTAATGAGCATATAAGTAAGCAAACAACTTCTGTGGCTTTGTTTAATGTGGTCATAGAGAGCAAAAGTAGCTAAAACTAATTTTACACTTTGTCTGTGTAAGAAGTAATTGGTATGAAATTGCAGTGTTTATGGTAATCCTGCCCCAGTGATATTTGTGCTTTTACCTTCATGAATATTGATCTTTTTTTTTTCACTTGAATAAACAAAGGTCACTACCTTACCCATTCAGTTTGTTTATCTACTAACAAGTGCTTTCCACCTTCTTAGAAGAACTTTACTCGTAATCATTCCAATGTCTCTTTTCTTTCTGTATTTTTTGTTTGTTTGTTTGGTTGGTTTGTTTTTTTTTTCTTTAGTGGCCTACTATACTTATTCACAGTCCATGAGCTTTTATGTGGCAAGGTTATGTGTGTGTGTGTGTGTGTGTGTGTGTACAGTGCCTGACAGTGTGAGTCAAGAGTTTATGGCTAGGGCAGTGGACAGGGGCAGCAAAAACAAATACATTTTTTGCTCCAAAGGAAAACAAAATTGTCTTGCTGTATGTGGCATTGGTGAGACCACACCTTGAGAACTGCATTTGGTTTTGAGCCCCACACTTTGAAAAGGATGTTGAGGGGCTGGAGCATGTGCAGAGAATGGCAACAAGGCTCGTGGAGGCTCTAGAAAACAAGCCTTGTGAGGAGCAGATGAGGGAGCTGGGGTTGTTTAGCCTGGAGAAGAGGAGGCTCAGGGGGACCTTAACACTCTCTACAACCCCCTGAAAAGAAGGTGTAGAGAGGCGGGGCCGGTCTCTTCTGCTGTGACTGCGGTGAGACGACAAGAGGAAATGGCCTTAAACTGAGACAGGGGAGATTCAGATTAGATATTATTAAAAAAATTTCACTGTTGGAGTGGTCAGGCATTGGAATAGATTTCCCAGGGAGGTGGTGGAGTCACCATCCCTAAGGCTGTTTAAGAGGCATCTGGATCTGGTGCTGGGTGATGTGGTTTAGGGGTTACGGTGGTAGTGCTGGGTGACAGTCGGATTGGATAATCTTGCAGGTCGCTTCCAGCCCTGACGATTCTATGATTCTCTGCCATGAAACTTGAAATATTTTTTATCATATAATGTGTATGTACCCAAAAGCTCTTGGTCGTCAGAGGTGTAACTGCAAGGATGTACACTGTCCAGGGATGATAAGCACCTCATCACTTATCTCAGCCTTGTCTATGTTGTGCTGCGTGATACACGTACCTGTCTCACCAGCTCTTCTCTTTTTTTGTGTGTGTGGTGTGTTACATGTGTGGCTGAATGAGCTGTTTCCCTTTCACTGTGCATTCATCTCACCAAAATAGTCCAGGCTCCAAGGGTCGCTTGCCTTTCCTACACAATACACTGAAAGTGATGCAAGCAATTGCTGCATTATTTACTGTCAGGCTAAAGTTATTAAGACCCAGCCTTAGGATGAAGGAAGTACATATGAACTATAATGTACTTCAAGTGAGATAAAATTTCAGCTACAACTTAATAAAATTCTTATTTTTTGAATAGTTCCTGGCCTGAGAGGATAAAACAACATTTAAGTGCTGGAGTCGCATTGGCGGAAACATATGGGACTAACAAGACACAAAGCATCTCAACAGAACATGAATACAGCCTTGGTACTAACAAGTATAGAATGGAAAGAGCTCATGGTGATATAAACAGAGGTGTGAACAGGCTACAGATCATATATTTAGAAAAAAAAAGCTATCAATACAAATGCTTTGGGAGACTAAGCCATCAATACAAATACTTTGCACACTCACCAAAAGCCTGTGGAAAACCTGGTTGCAATAACTTTAACTAGGAGAAGCGGGAAGGGTGTGTTCAACAACTGGAAGGAAATAAGAACTTGATAGCTGAATGTATTTGTTTATTTTCATATGTTTTGAAAAAAACCATCCCAACATTTGAATGAAGGATTGCCTTCCTGCCTTTCTCTGATTCAGCTCCCTAGATAAAATGGCAACTCATTCCTTGTGTTTTGAGCAGATTTGCACTTGAAGTTTTACACCTCTGTGGCAAAAAACCCAGTCTGCTTGAAAAGTAGAAGAGAATGTCATTCAATGCTACTCTAAATTTCCAGAAAATAATTAAAAAAAATAAAGTATTTGGAATCTGTCAAGTACAATGATTTTGGCCATGGTTCAGTCTTGCACACTTCATTAAAATACAAAATCCCGTAACTTCTCTTTTTCAAAATTTAAATGGTTCGTAGAAAAAAAAATTCATTTTTAGTATTATTATTTGAAAATTCAGTGATAAGAAGAAATACTTCTGAAGAAAAATGTCAGTATTTAATAATATGTCACATCTGGACTTTAATGAAATATTAATGCTAAGTTGTGATAGAAAGAATACCTATTTTTCATCTTTCTTTTATCTAAATCATTTAATATTTAATACTTTATAATAGAGAGATAGAATAGACCAAAGTAGACTTTGATGCTGTTTTATTATGTATGATTTTATTACCAGATAAGAGTATTTTAAAATGTTTAGAATATTATAGGATCAGATACAGAATATTTAAAGCTATGTAATGCATTCTGTTACAGATGCAGAAATCCACGATGTTCCTTGCCAAAGGAGACTGTAGATGTCAGCTCAAAATCTGTAGAAATATCTACATCTATGGTCCTTATGGGTCCCTTCCAACTTGAAATATTCTTTTATTCTATTTCATTGTTGCCAAGCAAGGTTGGGGCTTTTTTTTTGCTTTTGCTTTTTTTTTTTTAGGAAAAGTATTGCATTGAGTGACACATCAGACAAAGTATATCATAAAGAATGCTAAATTAAGCCTTAACAAAATGTTTGAAGAACATAATATCTGAAACCTAATGAAGTGCGTGGTTGGCAGTTGCATTGAGACAGCTTTACATATGGAGTGATCTTACTAACCCCATTGTCAACTGAAAAGGGTAACCAAATGCTGAGACAAAAAGTTTATTTGTATAGTTGGTGCTATATAATTTCATTTAATGATATGTCCTTTTAGACTTTGCTGACTTTACTCTTCATTGCAAAACAAAACCTGGTAACTGCTAACCAAGGACAGTGCTAAAATGTCACAGGATGCACAAAAGGGTTACCTAGACATTATTTTCCACATCAAACGGAGATTTAGAGATTTTGAAAAATATTGAGAGAGAACACACATTGGAAAAGAACTTGGATACATGTCGGGTGGCCACAGGCACACATCAGGGAAACAGAAAGGTTTTTCTGAGTTAGATCACTAAATGGAATTTAGCCTTCAAATACTTTGCAGTTGCTGTTCCACAATATTTTATGTAGTCTGACATAATGTCATGTGTTAGTAGTTTGACACAGGATCTTTGTCCCTGCAAATCTATGAACTTTTAAGTTCTTGGAATAGGAATCAGAAGTAACCTTGCAAACCAAATTGCGAAACAAATTTAGTTAAGAGAAAACAAATTTAGGACAAACCAATGACCTCTCTGTCGCCTTTGAAAAGGTGGAAGTTACATAGCTTGCTTACAGTTTGGACACTGCGAATCTTTGATAAAAGCAGGTATTTCTTTTACTTGGTTCACATCAACCTTACCACACTGTTTGTGTCATTTAACTGATAAATCACACAAACCAATGTTTCATTGTCTTCCTGTGCTTCTCTGTATATCTAATCTATCTCCTTTCTGATGCTGAGTCATAGATTGTACCCTTTTGGGAACAAGGGACAACTTCTTGTTCTTTAGTCACTGTTAGAAGCATACCAGCAATACCTGACATAAGAACTGACAGGCTCAAAACCCCAGCAATTCCCACTTTAAGTGAATCTGTAGAGTTCAGATGTTTGTACTGTCCTTGCAAGGAACTCATGTCTCTACATAAAGTCATTGTGAAAGCCAGAAAGAGAGAAAAGTACAATTCAGTTGACACCTTAAAAGTATGATTTTTCTGTTACCGAAACCAAATGTTGCAAATCTGGAACTGAATTGGGAAAAGTATCTTTACATTACTTACATCAATAAAGTTACAGGATGAATCCACTTTTATACATGGATTCCAGTAACTCCGTTGGCAGATGGTTTCAAGTTACTGTTTCCTCAAAGGTAGCTATTCATTAAGTACACAATGAAGCCCAGATATTACCTGTAGACTTCATTAAAGGACAGATTTAAAGCACCAAAACATATTTTTGGTAGTTGTATCGGTGCCTAGTGAGATTTTTCTAAGGTGCTAAAATAGTGTGCTTGAAGCAACTTGAGTCATCTGGATGACCTTATTGTACCACCAGAGGTGAATAGGTAATTGAGAGTAGAGTTAGAGAAACTCAATATTTTAAGCTTAATAGTATTTGAACAGAAATTTTTACTTATGTAGTCAGAAGGACAGCTAACAAATCCACCGTCTTGCACGGATTAGCATTAAATGGCGTGAATGAACCTGGAATTTCTGTTGTGATCAAAAGAAAATGACAACTTTTTTAGATAAAAGGAGGAAGAAGCTTTGAGCCGCTTCCTAAGTTAATATTTCTGCCCTTATTTTAAACATTTGGTCTCAGCAGTCTAAGATCTTACTCTCTGGGCGCTTTAAGCTCCCTGAGGAGTCAGAATGGCTAAGTGATCTGAGCATGCCTCATCAGCTCCTGCAACTACCTCGAGTTTAGCAACAAGAGAAAAACCCCCCACCCTTATGCTGACATTAGCTTTTGCTATGCCTGATGAGTAATAAAGAGCCTTTCTCAGAGGAAGAAAGGGTTCTGGGCTATTCTCAGCATGGGAAAGTTTGAATTCAGGGGTGAGACTAATACTGATTTTAATAGTCAAAAATACTCACCTAAATGTATTATACATTTGCTAATAAAAATATTTCTAAATGGATGGTAGGTTTGTTTTGGTGCATTTTTTTTTTCTCCAGTGTTTCATAATCAGGAATTACCATTTAAATAGGCTTGACTTAATATGCCTACAAAAACAAGAACCAGAAATCCTTAAGAAAAAGCAGCATGATTATGATGCTAAAATCTGAGACCTCAGAACTTCAGTGCTAAGGAACTAGGTGATGGAGGAGAGTTGAATCATTACTTCCTTGCAGCAGATTCAGTAATCAATAATGAAATGGGTAGCACCCTCAATTGCACATATTTCACCCTTAGTGTAAGCTCTGTTGTCCTTCTTGGGGATTAATAGTTTTATGGAGTGGCTCCTTCAGCAGTCAAGTGCTTTTTCACATGAACCTTTCCTCTGCTGCCTTCTGGGAGTTTAATGTGCTGGCTGATGTAAGATTTCAGGATCTGGGCACAGAAAAAGAATGTTCCACTAATGACTAAAATCCTTAAGTTACTCTTTATCTTTTATACTGAGTTTTCCTGGTGTATATATCCAAGATTAATAACTTTCTGGTGATTTGACCATTTCCAAGACTGTATGGTAGTTCTACTAGAATAAATCCTCCTTGAAACAACAGAATAAAACAGGATGTAAAATTCTGAAAGATTAAGTATTTATCTTTTTGCAAAAATGAAGACATGCATGTAAAACATTGAAAGGCTGTGACTGAGAGACTAGCACTCTGTACTGTGTACACCTCCTTGGTTCTGGACCTCCAATTAGTTCTGGGCTGGAATACTGAAAAAGGAATGTGATATTTTTGACATTCATATTATAGGTGCCATAATTTCTAGCTATAAACTGTGTCATACTGGAACACTAACAGCATTATTGCAGCATTATTTTCAACTACTGAGTTCAATGCTATGCTGACAAAATGGCTAATGTGATCCTTAGGCATGAGCACAGAGGATCAATAAGTAGGTGATTTTTACCTCTTTAAACCAAGTCAGTGAGATGGATATGGAGAAGCTAAATATGGTTCTGTTCCCCACAGTCTGGATGTGGTCATATTTTAAAAGTGGGGCCAGTGTGTAAATGAGCTGCAAAGATGATGTAAAGGCTTTTGAAAGGCAGACTTAGAAACCTCCAGCTGTTAGGCTGAGAGAAGGAAAAACAAAAGGTTGCAGTAACTTGATTGCTCTAAGTATTTCTGAGGTGAAAAAAATGCTGGCTGTTGAAGAGATCTTCATTCTGGCTGGAAAGCACAATGAGAGTGGCTCCCTGGGAGCTGCTACCATGCAGCGAGAAGGGGCAGGCACTGACATGTACTGTGGGTTGGGAAGGGGCTTCTTCACCTCACACATCTTGGCAAGTCCTAGGGCAAAAATCTCTGCAATTGTTGGGCAAACAGTACTTTTGCCAAGATAAAGTTTTTCAGTCTAGCATAAGATAGCTGAAAGATACATAATGAATGTTAAAATAAGTCGGGCTGAGTGGTTAAGACATCCCTTCAGGGCTTAAACCCTGATTATTTCTTTAAGGACATTTAAATTTTAAGGACATTTTAATTTCAACTGGGCTCCTCAAAAGACAGTCACAGATCCTGGTTCTGTATTTATCTTTATCAGAAATTTAAGAAATGGAGACTATTCCCTTTAGATCCAGGATACCATATTTCTGTATATTTTTCGTAGGGATGTTTTCTTAAAACACCCCTCTGAGATCAGTGTTCCTATCATTTGCTCATTGGACTGTGAAAGGAAGGTCATGTAATTTAGGAAACATTCTTTACATTACTATTTACTACTTTTACAACATAGAAACTTTTTGAGAGAGAAGGACATGCAATTGTTTAGCAGACTGCTGAGACATCTTTCTCTTCTTAAAATAATCCCATATATACTGTTGTACTTTTGCTCCTTAATTTTATGAAGAAATGACATGAAAAAAAATGGAGCATGTTTTTTATTGGTTAGGCTCTCATATGTTATGATTAAGAGATTTAGAATGATGGAAAGCAATTAGAAATTGGAAAACTGTTGCCCAGATTCTAGAATGGATAGTTGGGAGTGAAAGAAAAGCCCTGCTCAGAGAGAGGGAGGCATATTTTATAAAGCTTGTGGGATTTAAGGAAGCCTAACATGATAGGGTTTTTTAAAAGAACATCCCTGCAGAGAAAAATGTCCAGAACAGTGCTATCAGGAACATCAGATGGTGGCAAGACCATTTTCTTTCACACAGCTGTTGAACCCTCTGGGGGAATAAGAAATCTTATCTATGTAGGACAAAACGACTGAATCTGGACCCTAAAACCGTGAGCCTCTCACTAAGGAGTCACCTCGAAAAGCTGAGCAGATGCTGTGCACTACAGACATGGCAGAAGCCATAAAAGTCTCTCATGGACGTTCAGCAGTAGCTATTGTATCTCTCCAGCTGTGGAGAGCAAAAGGCAAATGTGAAATAAAGGGATAATTGTCATGTATTACCAAACAATATTGGTTTTGTCAATCACTGCTGCCAGTAGATGACAGTGATACAGTCTTTTACCTATCAGCATGCCTTCTGTCCCTGTACAGTTGACTTTCTCCAATCCCTGACTCCTGACCTTTCACCTCAGTCCATGGTTAGTGCAGATGATGGATGAGCCTTGTTAGGCTCATAAGATGTGCTGGTGCAGAGGAGAAATGCCAGCAGGCATGCTGTGTTCTTGTTAGATTTTCATAAGAGTAACTTGTCTTTAAAACAGACAAATAGCTGCACAGACTGAGCAAGATAAGTTTGTCATGAATATTTCGGTTGTTGCCATTCAATACTGATGTTACATCAGCAGATAGGGAAAAGTGATCCAGGCAGGAGACTCTAAAGCAGGGAAGGACTGGATGAGTTGGAACAGGCACTCAGTTTTACTAACATTATCCCAGCCAAAACCAGGACAGTCAGGAAGAGAATAAAGGGAAATTGGAAAAAACCCCAAACCATTAAATGATGAAATCAGTAGAGTGTGGTTTTTTTTTTTCTAAGAAGTTTGAACATAAATGTAATTTAAAAATGTTTCTAGTAAGATAAATAATATAAAGTTGTCATATAAAAAACCTTGAATCGCATCTACACAACTGAGGTTTTTCTACCTCCTTAAGGATGATTAGGGATTTTTTATTTGTTTGGTTTTTGTTCAGAGAGAATTCTCTTAATTTTTGCAGGAAAGTAGAAGGAAGGAAAGCATTCACTTTAATCATTAGATAGCAGAGTGGGAAAAAGATTTCTAAGGAAAGAGTTTAGCAATTTCTTGCTAAAATAGTAGATAGGATTTTGTTTATGTCTAAGAAGTATGGTTCCATGGAATGTTTTATCAGGTCTAGATGTTTTCATAAAAATGCAAAGGTAGGTACAAGGAATCCAGTGTTAGAGCTTTTGGAATTTTTCCAAGACTCCATAGGCTTAAACTGTCGGGTTGTAATTCAGAACTCCAGGTAGTAAATAGCCCATACAATATCCAAATAAACAACTTTTGTAAGTTTGACGGGCCTGATGAACAAGAACAAACCAGTGTCTATTGGAAGAAGTATTTTTTCAGCAAGACTTGTTATTTCCTGCTTGTATCATTTATCACATGTAGGTGTTTATTCAAAAGTCTTGCTCTCTTAATCCAGTGGCTTGTATTTCTCCTGTCCACAGTGTATTTAGCACTATCACCCTTTGTCCTAAAAGTTCTAGGGACTGTCAGAGCATTTAAGTTGCTGAAGGATGGCTGCCTTAATAGCCCTCACTTCAACACGATTTTACTTGGCTCAAAAATTAAAACAAACAGGAAAGACACAGATTCTGCTTCTGAAATTTTGTTTACCATTTTTTCATGAAGAGATAATGGAAAGACAGTTCCCATTCTGTGGTTCTGTGCCAAGCAAACAAAATTAGCTGTAAGCCGTCTCAAATACTGGCATTTTAATCAGCCCATGTTTCAAATTGTGTGCTGTATCCCCATCATGAAGAGGTTCTAATTCCGTGGTGGGACCAGGGGCTGTCCGTGCTATGAGGAGGATTCACAGCACAGGCAGCTGCCTCACTGTGCTGGAAGCTGAAAACTTTGGCTATGATGCACTTCACTTTTCTTTAGTAATTGGAAGTGTCCCTACAAGAAGGGAACCTCAGGCACAAGAGGTCTGCTGTGTGGCTCATGGCATGGATGTCTTTTAAACTTGGGAAGCTTGCAAAGGGGAAACTACAGTCAGAAAAAGTTTCATTACAGCCTCTATTTTAATGGATTTTCTCACTATTCGGAGATGCAGTATCAAATAACTGGGAATAAAATAAATTCTACATATTTCTCTGCATTACATTTCTTATTTTGGAATAACCCTTTCAGAGACTGAAAAGATGGGAAAAGAAAACAAAAATCCTATCACAGAAAAGAACGTACATATAAAATTCAAAAGTATTTGAAAGATCATAATTCTTTTAGAGTGTTGGCAGCTGGCGAAGAGTAGGTGTTGAAAATCAAAACTGCTGCTTACCTTTCCAGTGATGCCTAGAGCTGGTCTGGTACTTCTACTATCGTTTCTTCCCTAAATAAGAATCTTGTGACCATCCTGCAAAGATGAAACACAGTTCATTTTCTTCTTTTTTAGCACTGCTTCTCATTCAATGGAAATAAAAACATGGTAATAAAAACGAGGCCAAGCAAATGAAAGCAACATGTCCAATTTAAAGAACATCAATGGTTGCTAAAGCATAATGTTTTTACAGTGCCCTGATTTGTGGTTCACTATTAGTTTGTACCTGGCACACATTCCATGGCATGTAGCTGTGGGTATTCCTGGTACCCTACTGGCAGTAGCATGAAAGGTGCTGAAGTCCTGTGAATTGGGGAAATGACATCAGTTTATCTCCAGGTGCAACCCACATCCATGTGAGTAACAACTCCTTGCAGCTCCAGAACTGCAAAGGGTTAGAACTATTGAGTAAAGGAGCCACAAAAATAATGTTTGTGCTGAGAAATACGAGTTATAATGATTTTTAGGGAATTCAGTCTATCCCTTTTTCTAAAAAGAAAATTTAAAAGTGCTGTGATTATAATGCCCAAATACCTTTATGGTGAGAAAATCTTGCCTCTGTAATTTAAGAGAGAAAAGATTAATGGTGGGAAGTTAAAGGCATCCAAATTTGAATAAGAAATTAGTAGTAATTTGTAACAGTGAGGGCATGAAAATACTAGCACAGATTACCAGTGGAACTGATGATTTCTACACCTTATAAAGTCTTCAAATCAATGTTAAATGTCTTTCTAAAAGAATTGATTTTGCCAAACAGCTTTTGGGAATACGAATAAGAGGAACTGCTTGAAATTTAAGGACTTCTGTTCTGCAGGATACAATATTTGAAGTAGTAGTCATTCTGACCTTATTTTCTCTGAATTTATTAAAGATAAGTGTTAGATAGCAGATGAATCACTGCTCTGAACTGCTAGTTATTTCTATTCTTACACTCAGCTTTCATGTAACTACTACTTGCTTATGATCCTCAGTGAGAGAATCAAAGTTTATGATGTTGTCTACTATATTTATTTTAATGGGTTATATAATTTTAATACTTCATTTCATTAGTGGAATAGAACTTAAATGTTTTCTCTCTCCAATACAGGCTTGTCTGCTTGACCTCCCCTGACCACTCCCCTATTTCCAGGAGAGTAACATGGCCATTTCAGAAAGAAAGCTCCTCTAAGTCACTGAAGAGAAGCAAGATAATTTGCTATCACCTGGGGAGGTGGTGACCAGTGAGTCACCTCCCTTAGGTGAGGAGTGAAGCATCTTTTGTTCACCGGGCCAGAGGCACTTTCCTTTTGCAGTGGACTCCCTTTCTGTCTGACTGTACTTAGATGTCTTAATGTAAAATCAGTGTGGGGCAAAGAGTAGCTGCTAAATACAAATACAGATAATATAAATATTTCCTTTAAATTTTCTGAGTATGATAAAATACATTCATCTTCCTGATAAACATCGCTATGCACATATTCTAGCATTTTGTAGGTAGTGTGGATGTTTTTTTCTTAATATTAGTGTGTTTGATTCTGTGGGTTTTGACATCTCTATTCTTTTGTCTGACAAATCTGTGCGCTGACTTGTAAAAAAAAATCAATATTGTTTTCCCTGGCACTTTCTCTGCAGTTGAGTTGATTTATTATCACAGTTCCCTTTCCCCTCTTTTATCAGTGTACTTCTATTGCTTTAGGGTTGAGTACCTGATAACATCACAGGGTAGAAGACGCACAGAGAGTTTCCGTGACCTTATCCCCTGTGTGATCTTGTCCAGTGTGACGGTGAGCCATGGCTATAAAGTGAACAATGATATTATCCAAGCTGTGTGATCAGATTTATGTTCGATTACACTGGAAATAGAGATGAGCTAGAACCAATGAACAAAATTTAAATTTATATTTAAACTGTTCTTGTCCAGTACCTCAGTGGTTGAAGGGAAAGTAGACATCCACTGAGCAAAACGTAATTTGTCTGCAGAGTCGTATGTGCTAGTAGAGTCATACAGCCCATGGTTCTTGCAGGATTTATACCAACCAAAGTGGTGAGATGGTTGTTGCTCCTTAAATATGTAGTCTTCTTACTGCTGTCTCTGTTAGCCACTTATATCAAGGTAGCATTTAAGAACCTCAATAAAAGTTCAGAGCTACCTTGCCCTAGACACTGCATGGACATGTAAGAAAAGCCAAAATTCACAGTCAGTGTTTCAGACCAGATGCAACTGAAGGCTGCAACAGGTCAGGTGCTGTGAACATATTGGCAAGTGCAAATGTGGTAATGCAAACTGGGGCCCTGCTCACACAGGGTGCTCAGAGAAAATGCGTTAACAAAGCTTGTTAAACCTGTGCCTAATGTCGCTACAGTGTATTAGAGCCACTTCGTTTTCAGACTCATGCAATGTCTTCTGCCTGGTTGTTTCTTTCTTTCTGTCTCTCCTAACCACCTCAGAAATCTCAGACCACTCCTGGCCTTGCCACTGCGGACTGCCATTATCTGTAGGCATTGTGAGAGAACTGTGCTTGAAGGTAGGCTGCAAAGTAGGATTTTGTGAAGGGGTTTTTCTTATTCGCATGGACCAGCAATGCAGTTTTACAGAGAGGAGGGGGAGTGTGGGTTGGTGGGTGGGGGTGTGTATGTATGTTTTGCTGTTTGGGGCTGAAGGGATTGGGAGACTGAGGGGGAAACTTGACAGAAAAGTAAATTCATACATCTAGCTATGTAGCTAGAGCAGGGAAGTGAAATGAAGCCTAATAAAGGCACAGTAATGCGTTAACTCAGTCAGTGGAAGTGCGCTAAGTGTGATGATACCATTGGGGAAATGAGGGAGAAGGGAAGTTCTAGCAGTTATTAGACAATGTGATTTGGATGTCAGCTGTCCATCAGCCCCTTCTTTTATCCTTCCTTCTTTCCTGCAGGGACTCAGGAAGATTTAACAGCAGGATAGTGTAGCTGGCAATAGAAGGAGCAAGAACACATGGGAGAGCAGAATTACCACCATAAACAGACCTGCTATTGTAATGCAGTATGTCTCTTAATGATGTCAGAAGCCTAAGCTTTCTTCACCTTTGGCTGAAAAAGTAAGTCCTGATTGGCCTCTCCTTCCTTAAGTATGCTTTCATGGAGAAATATGCCTTTAAATTGTCCATAGCTCTGGCATAATGATAGATTGAGTTATTTTACCAAGTTGTTACCAATTTTCTACAATTCTTACACTCTGATTTATATTTATCATGACCTTCTTGTTTCTTTAATCAGCAAGGAATGCTTTCAGAGCTGCTGTTATACCTGTTAGGGTAGTTTTAATTGGTCAAGGCATCTTTCTTAATTGCTTCAGGCAAGATTTTCAGACTTGCCCAGAAATGCTTTTACACACTACCCAGCTATCATTCAATTTTTCTGCTTGAATTATTTTCCCAGTGCCTTTGGTCATGTGCTAATACAATTTCTGAGCTGTTTTGGTGGTGCAAGAGTTTGAGGCACAGTAATATTAGGAGGTAGACAATGGTGGAGCTACTTGTTCTATGAATCTTTGTTCTCCAACTTCATTGATAACTCCCTGGCTACCCATATACATTATCAGCGTTCTTAAAATTATGAATTTCAAAAGTGAATAATGTTTATGTCTGGCATAGTGGTATGAAGTAAAATGGCATATGTTTTGTTTAACACAAGTGTGCAACATTGATTTTTTTAAACAAAAAGACCAAATTTTAAAATAAGATCCAATAGCATTCCTGAATTTCGTGTTGCTCAGGAAGGCATCTGAATTTTCAGTCAACATAAGTTTAAAGCCACATCATTTTCCTTTCAATGGAGAATCAAATTCAAGGAGATATATATATATATATAATATATATATATATATATAGTTGGTTTTTGGTTTTTTGTTTTTATCAGGTTTAGTACAGACCAGTTCCAAGGTGAGAACAGGTACATTTTTTTTCAACATCCCACATTATGGTTGAGCTCCTCTCTTTCAAGCAGTGCCAGGACAGACTCCATTGCTGTCATTGAATCATGCTTTCATTTAATACATGAAAAACCCCTGCTGATGAGAATTATCCATATTGGTACAGTTATCTGAAAAAACATATTGGTTGAGTTATTTGGAAAGATGCTACTCTGTCTGATTCCTTATGTCCATGTGTGTGAATTAATATTATTAAGATCGTGTGAACACTTTGTCTTTGCAGTCTTAAATACCCATATTTTAGTTTTTTCACAAGTAGATGTAATATTTTTAGTTTGATTTGATACTAAACAAAATAAATCTAATCACATGGCTGGATTTGTGAATATAAATGGCAGCTACAAAACCATAAGAATGTGTGACAATTTTCATGTTTTTTTCTGAAAACAAACCCAGCTTTTGACTGTGCAATTGAAATCTGTGGGTGTCATTTACCTTTTATTGTCACAACCTTCCTCTCCTACAGGAATGAAAATAAATATCTTCCTCTTTATAGCCTACAAAAGATAAATTCTTGTCTGCTCTTGCTGGTGATATAATTTTTCAAATAGCCATAGTGATTGAAGTCTTGAGTGTATGAATAGAAAATTGAAATTGTTTAGTTGAAAGAGTCTTATGAAATTTGCAAGCACA
This sequence comes from Corvus kubaryi, assembly GCF_017639235.1. Lineage (NCBI taxonomy): Eukaryota > Metazoa > Chordata > Aves > Passeriformes > Corvidae > Corvus > Corvus kubaryi. Next base: position 18,247,775 of record NW_024582056.1, read on the forward strand.
CAGCAAGAACAGACTGTGGAGATAAAAACAGGATCACTTTTGGGTGTAATAAATGCTAAAGCTAATAATGAGAAAAAAACCTCAAAACAAACTATCTCAAACCTGCAAGACTTTCACAAGCAGACTCTTCTGAATTTTGAGAACATCATAGAAAGTATAATAGTTTTATAAGACTTCTGGTGTTTTTTCAAAAAATCTGCTCTGACTCCTGACCCGTAATAAATCTGCCAGATTGCTTCTGTCACATTTGAAACTTATACTACAGGATCTTTTACAAAACCTCTTTGTTCTTACGGATTTTTTTTCCCATATGCACAGATACAATAATATTTTCAAATAGAAAGACAAAGAGTTTAATTACTGCTGCCAGTCAGAGGGTGAAGAACTCTTTATTTTTCTTTTTAAATTGGGCTCAATGATCTTAAAGGTTTTTTTCCAAACTAAATGATCCTATGTTTCTGTAACATACTTCCAGTGTCTTCTAGATAGTGATTTTCTGTCCCATTTGTGAAGATAAGGTCATCTTTATGGGTTTACTTTTAGTTTGGCTTTGTATGCATTTTGTGGCAATGAATTCTCAATTTTCTAAGTATATCTGGAAGCTGAGATAATTTACCATTTAGTGAAAGAGTGATGGTAGTTAAAAGGTTCATACTTTAGATGAGTTTTATCTGAGCTCAGTTTTTTCAAAATTAAAACAGCAGTATATTTGTTACAAAAGTGATTTTAATTCCAAATAAGTACAGATGTTCTGGGCTGCTCCCCAGAACCATACCTTTCAAGTGCTTTGGTAGAGAAGCTGTATCATGAGTAGAACTGTTGCATTAGGATCCATGGGTGCATGTTGGTGGGGTGCCCTTTCTCTCTCAAATAGGGTTTGTGTCTACAGTGAGTGTGCCTGATGCTCAGGGAATAGAGCAGGACCCAGAAGCTGCCTCGGAGAACTCAGCTTTCAGTATTTACCTGATCTGAGTCACGTAGCTTGTACTGAGACATGACTGTTCATTAGTTGATAATACCATGAGAATATTATTGAGTACCAGTTTAGTAACAAATTTATTTAAGTCCTTAATTCCCAGAGATGAGTGATTATGTTATCATCTTAATTTTCATTAAGAAATTTGAGTGCTGTGAAGAAGTTTAGAACAGTGCACCAAACCAAAAAATCAAATTAAAAGACAAGTTTAAAGTATTTTCTTATTTTCTCTATCCTTTTTGTTTGTTTGTTTGTTTTTTGGTTTGTTTTGGTTTGGTTTTTTTGGTTGGGTTTTTTAACATTCTGATGATGATTTTGGGGTCCCAGCAATGGTTTCTTCTTTAGTGTTTGATGTTAACCCCACTAACACTCAGACACTCAGCAAATGCTAAACTGCTATGAGTACTAACCACAACCCCACCCTCCCCAATTTATTGAAATGTAGCATCTAACAACAGTTTTTTGCTAATTACTCATCTGTGTTCTTAACATAAAATTCCAAATTAGATGCTTATTAATGTTGCACCTATACTTCAGCAAAAATATTGATAAGCTATGAACTTGCTAAAAGCCACATGACACTTCTTTACGTGATACCATGTATTACTGCCTTTCTTGCTTGTTCTTGAGTATTCTTGGTGACACAGAGAGATGCAATAAACAGAGAACTCTTTAGAGCTGTATCAAAAACCAAAGGCGAGCCAGAACATATTTTCCTAGCTTGATTTTATTTTTTTGTGTTTGACTTTTGTGCTAAACATTGAGAACCAAGGTTAAAGGTACAAGAGAAAGGGTTGTTAATGTGAATTTTTACTGGACTAATGCTTTGAAATATGACTCTTTGGAATATAACTCTTTTGAATACCTAACAGTATTGCTTTTTGACCATTAATTACAAGATTAGTTGTCTGAGTTTTTGTCTGACTGACAGCACTGCTTTTTAGAGGTAGATCCTGCGATAGGGCTTATCTCTAGCATCCCATCCTAAAGGTTTTCCCATGCAGTGGCCTAAGTGAAAGGGAGAATGATAGGTTAGATATTTGAATGTCCCCGAAGTGCAAATGCAAGCTTAGGAGTGATTACAGGTCTCTTGTTGTGTTAGTGTTTTCTTTTGCTATTGGTGTCATGAGCTCCTTTGCAAGAGGAGTCCACACAGACAGTAACAAAGATGACAGCTGAAGTAAAGGACAGTGGTGATGTAAGAGAAATTAATTTTAAATATTCTGAGACATCCTGAAGGCCAAAGGATAAAGCTTGACTTAATAAAAATTATCTTAAGTTCTCTGTACTGTAATATTATGAAGTTTGAATGGTGTGCCTATATGTGCTTTACCATCTGTGCTTTGGTCAGTGGGAGAGATCCCTCTAAAACTTAATGTGTCAAAGAGAGGGTCTGACCTGAGGAAAGGGGATGTTTTGCCTGTTAATCAAGCCAAGAGAAAAGTCTGTCCGAGGCATCTTTGAAGGCTTGAAAAACTGCATAAAAAAGCTAGGTTTCTTTCATTTTGCAAGCAGAGAGACTACATCTCTCAAGTCATTGCTAATTAACATCTTACATATAAGTAGTCTGAATCCTGTTTAGATTAGCCAGGATTGAAAGTGGACCCATCTAATGAAGGCTTAGTAGCTACACCTTTAAATGAGTTTGGTGAGTCTGCTCTTACCCCCATGACATTGATTATGATGCATCTCTCCCTAGGGCTGTTCACAATGCCCAGCACACAGGACTATGCCTTTTCTGGATCCTCTGCCAGGGACTTGTGTTGATTGCAGGCTGCAGGTTTCTAAAAGCTGGCAAAACTCAGTATCACACAGATGTTGAAGCGAAGCAATTCTTAGAAAGTCTGATTATAGTGAATAATTGAGACTGAATGTTTACATTAAAAAAATACATTTCTCATAATCTCATGACTTTTGACTTCTGAACTTTATCTTCTGGAAATACCAAGAAGATACTTCATTTTCTGTAGTTCTGCATATCCTTTATATTACATAGTTTTCCATATCTTTCTTGTTTCAAAAGCGGTGGTGAGGGAAATGAAAAATATTGCTTGTTTATTTATGTCGTGTATTGAACCGTGACGGTTTGTGTCATTCCTGAAATTTCGAGATGAAACTGTGTTAGAAGTGCAACAGGAAGTGGCTGTGACATAAAAGAGGACAGCCATTTTGTTAATTAAATTTGTATTAGTAAATATGCTAACACAGGCTTAGGTACTTTTTGAGAAAAGATCACAAACACCGTATGATTCATTTTCCACTTCTTTTGTGATTCAGAGATGCAATCTGAAAGTGGGCTGTTGGGACTATCCATGCTCTCTCTGGAATAAAGCACTTATAGCCACAGTGGGGTATTCTATACCTAAATGAATTTAGAAACAGTAATGCATTTTATATTCAACAGAAGTAAGGGTTCTTGAATGACTGGGGTAGGTACAAGAAACCAGAGATGTAATTAACTGTACTTAACAGATTCATAAGTAAATGAAGAAGAAAACCCCCATGCTTCATAAAAAAAAAAGATATAAAGGTTGCTGGATAATTTAAGGTGAGATTAACAAATCACTACAATGCAATTTATAGCTTTAGATAATGGGAGGTCAAACACGTATTACCAGCTGACTTAAATTTGATGTGACTGAAAGATAAAACTCTGCTACGTGAACTATATTAACTGAAAGCCTCTGCTTTACATTTCTCACTGATGATGCCCTGGGGAGGCAACTTTCTTGGCATTTCACATCCAATTTAAGCACATCATTGATGAAAAGATCGCTAAATTGGTGAATCATTTTGTAATAAAATATCTCACAAATTGTTTATCTGATCAATGGAGAATGTAGTCTCAAGCTGTTCGGGGCTAATGTGCTCATTGCACTAAAATAGTAAGTTATTGACTGTCAGAGGGACCTGGGAATTTCTAAACTCAGTTCAGATTTCCTGAATATGAGCAACATATTGCATCAGAATAGTAGGTTGTAAGAGATTAACTCTGCTAGCTGAATTCTCACTGAAACCAAATAGATGTGAGCAGAGGGCACTAAGCACTTAGTGGGAAATGTTTAGCTTCTCATATGATCAGGCTGCAGAGGGCAGAAAGGGGTCTTATTCTTACCTTACTTATGCATATTTTACATCACTGCAACTCCACTGACTTTATTTGACAGTCCTGCAGTGTAAGAGGGAAAGTTATGCCATATGTGTGTTATATATGTAATGCTATTTTCAGAGCTGTAATGAGATATTTTGGTGCCTGGAGTAGGATGGGACCACTCCTTTCAGATGGCAAGCATCTGGCCTCCTCAGGGCCAGAGTCACATGGAGAGTCCCTGGGGAAATGCCTTTCTCTTCAGACATGGGCTGAGTTAGCCTTGACAGGAGCTGGGTGGATGTGGTATAGAGGGAACAGGGAACCATCCTGTGAAGGAACAAGGTAGGGAGATAGCATAGATATTCCTTTTCCTCTTTTTAGTTTGGCAGCTATTTTTGCTGGACCCAATGCCCACTTTGCGTCCTAAGGATAGGGAACCAGCACCCTGACTGTCTCCATGTTCAGCTGGACTCAGTCCTGGTCTCACAAGAATGCAGAATTGTATTATTTATGCACCCTTCTCCCTAGCTTTCCATTTGCCATGCTTTGCTGTTTCTTTTTTCATTGTCATTTTCCCACAAAAGGAAGGGGATAGGAATGATTAAGAATGGTTTTGTCAAGTAGCAAACCCCCAGGAGCTCTGTGTTTAGTGAGCAGGGCTCCTGTCCCTGCAAGGCTGGCCTCAGTCACTGTAGATGTGAAAGAGAATGAATTGTGTGATATAAGTTCATTATTTATTTATTTTCCTAGAAATGTTCAGTCCACCATAGAAATGACTCACAGACAGAAAGAAACACAAAACCAGAGTGGTCGGTGGATATTTTTAGTGGAAGGAAAGTGCTCTTCTCCCAAGGTTGAGGGAAGAAAAAGCTGCTTTCTTTGCAGCCCATGGACTTAGGACCTTGCAAAGCTGGGCATACATATTCCTTCTGCATAGGAATTGGTAAAAGAGTGGAAAAGAGGTGTAAAGTGCTTGTAATAGGAAATCACTTTCACTGGTGGGATGTAGGATATTCCAAGGTGAGTGCTCCCTGGTCCCTTGTTGAAGCTGGTCTGCTGTGCACAGTAGATTTCAGCATTGTTATGCCTACAGGTGAATGCAGCACTGCAGGCTGCTGACTTGTGTACTTACCTGAGAGAGAGAAGCAATAGGTCCCATGCACTTCTCCCCCATTAGCTACTATAATTAGGCAATAAGAATTACTGTGATTACTTTATTCAGCCAAAATACTAGGTTCTGTTCTATGTTGCAATTTAATTTTGTTTGACTGAAACTGGTAGTTTCGTTAAGGGAACGCAAATCATGTGTCCATGAGGAGAGAGGGTGCTCTTCTGCTTAAAGCAAGTATCTGTGACAGAGAAAACTCAGTTTGGTCCCCACCAGTGATCTGCAGTGTTATAGAGGCCAAGTGGCCAAACTGCAGTCCTTTTTTCTTGTTTGTCTTTTGGAAGTTAAATACTCCTAGGCTTGCTCAGTCCTTCAATAAGAGTTCTAGGAAATCACAGAAAGCAGAGGAACAAACTGAAGAATAGTGCTTTTCACTTACATCAAAGACTGAACAAGTGAATAGATTTAATTTTGACCCTCTATTATGGCTTATGGAAAGCTGATGAGGAGAGAGGTGTTGCCTAAGTACTGACTCTGATTCTAACTATGTTTTCCAAATAGTTTTTGGGGGAGAATTTATCACTAATTTTATCCTCTTCCGCACCTCCTCCCCACCCTCCACAAAGGTGTTTATATTCAGGAAAACATGGGTTTTCAGAACTCCTAAGGGCTTCTGACTGTGCCCAAACACTGATGGTTTCTTTGAGATCATAGTTGTCAAGGCTAGTATACAAACAAGAAATGTTAGAAAATGTTTTTGAGGAACTTGCTATCTAGAAGCATCTGACTTTAAAAAATATGTGTTAAATGAATGCCTTTTTCTCAAAATAACAAACAGGAGTAGTTTGTATGTATGTCTTTCTTGATCTCAAAGACTGTTTTGATGACTCTATTGGCACTTACTGTCAGCAGAGAAATGATATTGATGAAAAAAATGCAATGGGCAAAATAGAACAAGGGCAATGAAGGGAAATGCTCCTGATGAGCAAGTGCTTCGCTAATTCTGTGGTCTTTTCATCATCCTTGAAGCAATAATCCCGTATTGTTTCAAAAAATGTATCGATTTGTAGATAATGGCAAAAGCAGAAACCTGAGTTTACCAATTTTTACTTAAAAATACTTCCTTTGTGTCCTGGTGTGTTCCTGACATTTGCTCATTTTGGTTTTGTGCAAATGAAGATAGAGCTCTTTATGTGTTACACAAAATTATTCTAGTCTCGTATTAATCTTGTGATATGAGTTGTTCACGTGAAGTCACTCCTAAGAATGTCTGAGGATTCATTACCAGAATTACAGGCTTTATTGAAAATATTATTTTTAGTTGCACAACCAAGAATACCAATTTTCTACCCAAGTGATAATAAATGATTAATTAATTTACTGCTACATTAAAATCAGTATGTTAATCATATCCACCTAATCAGGGGAAGAAACGTGTCCTTAAGAAATAAAATACTCTTACGTTTAACTAGATTATAGAAAACACATTCTTAAAAATACCTAGTTCCAGAGCAGTGCTTTCCTCATTCAGCAACCAGGTGGTTTTTTTGGTCTGACAAATGACATCCTCAGAGTCTTTTCCTCACCCAGTGATTAAAGCAAAGCCAAAAGCACACATTTAGGTAGATCAGGGGACTAATCATTGTGCCATGTTCACTATTACAAGTCATGGTAGTTCCCAAATGCCCCATCAGAATTCCAAGTCTTTTGGTGAAAATGCATTTGGGATCATGAATCTCTCGATTATTAGATCAAATCTAACCCTTATCTGAGTCCTTTCTTGTCCTAGTTAGGACGCTTTTCCTGTCCATTAGCAAAGTAATTACCAGGCAGGTGTGGAGTTAGCAGGCGGGACAACAGTGACTCTCAAACAACAACTCTGTCCTTCCCAAATATATCTAACTACTTTTTCTAGTTATGAGGCATAGTAAGTGATAACACTATAAATGTTCAATCTCATCACTACAGGAAGCCATGAAAATGATCAAACGTCTGGAGAAAATGCCTTAGCAGAAAAAACTGAAGTAGAGAGGTATTTTCACTCTGGAGAGGAAAAGTCTTACAGGGGATCTCACCACCCTGTACTTAAAAGGTGGCTACAAAGAGGATGGAGACTTTCTCTTCACAAGCAGCAACGTGGAGATGACAAAGGTCAACAGGTTCCAGGACAGGTTTCATCTTGACATGAGAAAGAAAATTTTCAGAGTGAGAACAATCAATCACTTAAACAACTTCTCTAAGGGTCAGAGTCCCCATCACTGGAGGTTTTCAAGACGCAACTGGGTTACTAACAAATCTCATCTAAGCTCCCTTTTCTATAAAAGGTTGAATGAGGTGGTCTTTCAAAGGCCTTCCAACCTGGGCTGTCATGATTTTATCTTATCCGGTCAGAGTTTTTTGCTATGTTTGCTTCTACAGAGTTGTTGAGGGACATCTGGTACTCTATACACCTCCACAGTTTGATGCCTTCCTAAGCACATTCACTGAACATGCCTTTTCAGTAAATTTCCTTAGAACTATCAATGCAGATCCCAATTTGGTGTCTCTTTGACCCAGCTCATGCTATTAAAGAACCCTTCGACCCACATCTGCTGGTTTTGGAGACAGCTTTTCTCCAGAATTTATTTCTAGTAAGATGAGAAAGCATGTGTGTGTGGTAGATACCAGTTTTGTGATAAGCTTTTGGATCTGATCTTTAATTACAGGTTACCATGACTACATTGTTTGATTCTTTTTTTCCCTGGTAAATGTCTTTTCTGAGTTGTGAAGGTATTTAATTTGTGAAATGCTTCGTATCTCAGTGCATGTAGATTAGATAGAGTATGAGCTCGTAAAAGACAAAAACCGTTCTTTCAAAAATCTCACCATGTATGCTATTCTCATGAAAGTTAGTGAAAATGTTGGCCCTTGTATTGAAATAAGACAAACTAACTGGCACTGAATATCTGTTTGTTTATTTATAGACAATTGAGTTGTATTGAAAATTTGTAAATAAAAAAATAACTGAATGAGTAGATAAGACTAGGCTGAACAGACTTCAGACTGAGATAACTGTAGGCCTTCATGATATGGTAAACTATTAGAGGTGCAGTGTTATCTCATTACAACACATATTTTACTAAAGAATAGTGTGTTCCAAGGCCTTTATTTACACTGCAATACATACCTGCCTCAGGCCTGTTTTGAGGTGTAAGGTGAAAGGACAAGTAGCATTAAAACTTGAAAAGTAGATGTCTTTTACTGTAGCCGCATATGCAGCACACAGCTGTATTCAGTGGTTTATTGCCCATGTTAATTGTGAGCAGTAAGGCTGGAGAATGTGTGTTCTGGTGAGTGGCTTCCCCTGCTGTTCAAATATTTTCAGAAAGCAGGCAGAAACCCCAAAGAAAGAAATACCATTGCATTTAAGGACCCAAAAGTATATTGTTCTAAAGTTATTGCTCTAGTAGTAGTATTATGGGATATCCAGGTAGAGCAGCAGCTTAAATGTTACTACATTTCTTCTAGTGACAAGAGAGCATAGCAAATACAACTCCCCAGTCTATCTCATCTCCACGAAGGATAAACATGTGGCAAAGAAAGAGTCCCTCCTACGAGCTACCCGTTTACCACAGCAGTCTGATTGTTCTTTGCTTCTTAGTGTAAGTGTGGAGTGGCCCAGTGAAATTATTGGAGTGGTGTCAGTATAAGCAAGTGCTGTGACAGAGCATCAGATCTGCATCGTGAAACTCTCTCTCCATTGAAATCAAGGAGAATTAGAGACTGGAGGAATTTCAGCTGCAGATATGTTAATAGAAATTATAGTAGACTGCAGTGAGGTATAGAAGTAACTTTCAAAGTCAGTGATCAAGGATTCAAGGCTGAAGAGACCTTCTGTACTCCATCAAGCAGAAAAAGAGAATCATTTTCAAACTTTAAATGGAGTAAAGTAGGAGAATAACAATAATCAATAAAAAGGAGTGACGAGTAGTGGTTCAGAGCAGTGAAATCTGGTAGAAAGGGAATGGAAAACTAAAACCAATTTTTTAAGATTTCTATGCTTGTGTTACACTGACATGGAGTGTCCCAAATGATGTTGCAAGAAGAAATTTGGTGTCCTAAGGAACTTTAGATGTACATTAAGAAGGTCTGGCTGAAGGCCTGACAAATTAATTAGTGAAGGCAGATGCACAGGAGAAATCATAATACTAATTTTCCGATTTCTGTACTAGGCTTCCCACAGGTCAGCTGTGTGTAGTTCTTGGCATCTCTGACCACAGAGCACTTACAGGAGTATGCTAATAAAAGGATGACCTACCAGAATATATATCTATCTAATAAGTAATAATTTGCTAGGGGAAATTCTGCTTTGCATTTCCAGTAGCTAGCTGTCTTGCTCTTACCTCTAAGGATGGTATTTTATCTCCATTTTCTATAAGGATGGTAATTTAATTTTTAAGCGAGATCCATATTGCCCTTACTCTCTGTGTCAATCTCACTGTGATGTGACTTCACATTTCTCTTATGTGGCTGAAAAGTTTTTTTGCTATTTTTTCTCATTACTGTTGAAGGATCTCGCTCATTTTGCAGTAATTTTATTTCTATGGAAACTCCTTTTGACCTCTGAGATATATTTGCCAATTTTCTTTTTCCCTTAAAAGCTTTCTTTAAAGGCTTTCTGTACTGGACAAATAAGGAACACCAAAGAACAATGAAATCAATGAGACTGAGGTTCAGAAGGATCCCTCAGAAGGATCCTGGGAAGGATGTGAATGTCAGAGAACAGCATGACAAGTCATAAAAATTAAAGATAGGTTTCTTTTGACATTCTTTCACTATCAGAAATAAGCTGTCATGAAGAGAAAAGGAACTAACAGAGGGTGACTGGAAAAATTATTTACTTATAGAGGGGAAAAAGGGAGTATGTCACACTTCCTCTTTCAGCCTTTTTCAAAGTGAAATTCCAATCAAGGTATATTCAGGTAAAATTCTGAGATTTAAGCTTATTATCACAGAGGCACAGAACAGGTAAGGTTGGAAGGGACCACAGAGGGTCATCTGGTCCAACCTCCCTGTTCAAGCGGGATGGCAGCTATTCCAGTTCAGAGTCACCAGCACAGTAAAGAAGTTCTTCCTTATATTCAGTTGGAACTTCCTGTGCCTCAGTTTCTACCCATTGCCTCATGTCCTATTGTTGGGCACCACCAAGAAGAGCCTGGCTCCATTCCTCCATCCTCTTCCTTCAGATACTTCTATGTTGATGAGGCTCCCTCTCAGTCTGCTCTTTGTGAGGCTGTGAACAGGCCCAGCTTCCTCAGCCTTTCCCTGTAATAGAGATGCTCCAGTCCCCTAGCCAAATTTGTTGCCCTTCAGAACTGGACACAGCACTCCAGATGTGACCTCACTAGGGCTGTGTAGAGGAGCAGGATCATGTCCCTTAACCTGATGGCATTGCTCTTCTTGATGCCCCCCACATACCATTCTTGTCCCCCCGGGTACACTCCTGGCTCATGGAGAGCTTGTTGTTCACCAGAGCCCCCAGGCCCTTCTCTGCAGAGCTGCTTTCCAGCTGTCAGCCCGCAGCCTGTACTGCTGCGTGGGGTTTGTGTTACAGGAAAAGAAAGAAATTGCCAAATTCAAAACTTTCTAATTAACAAAAAATTGTTCTCCCTAAGATTTTTGCCTTTGTACATTGCCTGTATTTTGAATTTTTTGCTCATTCTCAATGCCTCCTCTTACTGCTTCCAGACACTCTGCCTCTACTTTCTTTTAGCTGGGAAGAGAAAATAGAAGATAAAGAGGGTGGAAACTGTGATGGCAAGGTTTCTTTAATTCACTGGTTTTCTCTCACAGAATATTTTCTGTTACTGTACCAAATAGCAGGAATCTAAGTTTTAAGACAGATGTCTGGAGAAAAAAAAAAAAAAGAAATGAGAAAATTGAAATGATTGTTTTTTTGTCAATTCTTGAGAAAAATGTGGTAATTGGAAAAAAAAAAAACCCTAACAGACTGAACTGTGCTCATGCTTGATGGCCTTATTTTTGTGGAAGAGTCTCTTATATTGACTTAATGATATCTGCTGGAATTGAAACAACAGTGTCTACACAAGGGACTTACCCCGTCTAATTGCATCAATTGAAAGTGATTCAATTTTTTTGGCAGAGACAAGCACAGGGAGATGGAAAAAATAAATGGCTATTTTTTTTTTATAGTGAAATAAAGGAGAGGAAGAAAAGCAAACAACTTATGGCCCTGAAATGCCATATTTTTATATCTAGGAAACCATGACCAAAAGATGCTAATTTGTTTCAACTCACTCACTGTGAGGGCTCCCTTTGATCCTCCTGCCTTTCTTAGAGTGTGATATTCTCACATTTTAATGCAGTATCATTTGACATTGAGATGTAGGGAAAATTGTCCAGTAAACAGCTTTCTTGTACTGATTTGGAGCTGGTGGGAAAGATTATAGCATGAGCTGGTGCCTGCCACAAGAGAAATGGATTATTACTCTGGGAACACTTACATCAAGGAGGGCCCTTTTACAGCTGAAAGAGGCAACCTTTTACAAAGAGCTGTGTTCTGTGAACTCGTTGTCAGCTTGCTGAAAGTGCTAACTCACAGCATACAGGTCATTGCTTCCCAGAAACACGGGAAAAAACCTTTAGCAAGCTATTTGTGACTTCTTCTCCTTGAGTGTAAAGATGTTTTCTACAAAATGACACCTCATCAAAGGAAAAAAAGTCAAAATCAGATTTAATGAGACAGAGGGTTTAGGGAGGAAGACGAAAAGGGGTGTTTTAAAAGACATCAATGCTACGCTCATAGCAGCATAAGCTTTCAACAAACCAGCCTGCGTGATTCGGATAAAATGGGAGTGGTGGTACTTTCCAGACAAAATCCACTTCTAATAAAACTCAGAGCTAGGTAAGGAGGTCTCCCTGAATTTCCCCGCCCCTGAAATCCTGCTTTTCCTCCTATCAGTTTCAGTGTTATGATAAAATTAAAAGCCTCACAAGGGAACATTTTTAATTTTGTTTCTGAAAGCCTTTTTTTTTTCATGCCAAAGAGAACTATAGAATAAATTATTACAAGGACATTAAAAGGATTTCATTTCCTTGAGCATACATATGCATTCTGCTGCAGCATGTCCTCTCCCTCCCAGTGTAGCCATTGATCCACAGCTTTTATAATGAACTCTAATAACAACTCTATTACTGCAAGGCTCCCGATTGGCTCAGGCACCCACAAAATTAGCTACAAAGAAGCCAGCTTGTCAATATTAATTCCGCCACAGAGATTACTTGTTATGGTAGAACAAAGGTGTTTTGGCTCGAGCTGAACAACTTAACTCCTTGTCTCATAAAATTTAAGCTGCTATTGATCTCCTTCTTCTATTGTGCTGAAGGATTAAGAAAAAAAACCAGTGGCGCACGCGCGCAGACACGCAGACAGACACCAGCATGCTGAATCACTCTGATGCATTCTCCTAAACCACCAGCCGCCCCCTTCCTTCCTTCTCTTCTTCCCTTTCCCTTCCATCCCCTCCCTGTCTGCTAAGAATCATTCAGTAACATGAAGCAAATTAAATCAATGAATTCATCCTAGCAGATGGGTGCTTTAACAGTCAGTTAGCCTTTAGATAATTGAGGCGTTGACTCCGGAATCATAAAATGGATGGCTCGTTTGTACATTTTACTGAAATAGATCACCGAGGTTAAATAAATGAAATCCCATTTGTCAGGCGGTAATAAATGGCCTCCCCTTCTGCAAACAGCTCTGTTTGGCCTAATAAATACAGGGATGTTACAGTGCTCCTCCCTTGATAGGGTTATGGCTTAATGAAATGGTCTTTCCTCTGCTTGTTTTTGCCTCCTCCTGCACCGTGTGATAAGTAGTGAACCAACGAAGCTTGTAATTACAATCTTACAGAGAACCCAGCCAATCTGTATATAAATCTCACCATCCAATTACAAGATGTAATAATTTTGCAGTCAAGCTGGTAATGAGGTCTAATACTCATGCATGTGATAATCCCCCCTGGATGCTGACTCTATCAGATGTTAGCTTTGTAATTATACTGGCAGAAAATCATTATTTCATGTTCAGCAGAAAAATGAGGTTGGTGGGAAGTTAATTTTCTCTATGCTCTGTGAAGCATAGACAAAATTTTAATGATTTAATCATTATGGTTATCCCTTTTGCAATTGACCCGCGTTACTTCTGTAGAAACATTGGCACATTTAAAAGTCCCTGTTACCCGATAAAGCTTGCCAGGTATGCAGCTTTTAATGTAAGAATAACCGTATACAATTAAACTATTAACCTGCTTGATAGGGGAAAAATCCATAGTTTTTATGTTTTCATTATTTACACACAGAATCCAAAGGAATGTTTATGTCCAGTCTGCACTGCGATAAAAAAGACTCTTAAATAAGAAAAAAAGAAAAATGCTATAATTAGGATGTAAGCTCTCAGAACAAAACAGCAGGTTCACAGTGGTATTTTAGCAGCTCAGTAATCTTTTGTTCCTTTCCAGTGTAGGAGACATTCATGAGACCTTATACTTCTACACAAAGAGCTTGTTATGCATAATCAGCATTTTCACAAGAACAAGTTTAAAGGAACTGCTTGTGATACATATTTTTAATTGTTCTTTTCTGCTCTCAAAATTTTCTTGTTATTTCTGTTTGTCCAGCCTGCCAGGAAAAGGACACAGAGTAAGACAGAAGTCACAACATTGAGATGGGAGAGTGAGAAATAAACCCAGCAGCGCAAAATCAAAACTGTAGGGAAGTAGGCAGGGCAAAATGCCAAAGCCTATTGCAAATTGCAACTAGGATATTTGAGGATAAATTACTTTTAAAATATTGAGTTAATGAAAATATTATCAAATTCTTTTGTGGTAGGATTTCAACTAAAGGTGGGAAGATCTGCATCCAAAGAATACTTTGACACTCCCAGTGTCACTTAGATTTGCGTGCTTAATTCTTCTATTTCTAACTTTTGATTCTGTGCCCATTTTGTTCCTTTATTGACTTACTTCGCATATATGTGGATATATATAGATATGGATATATATATGTGTGTGTGTGTGTGTGTATTTAAATATTTATGTGTATACATGCTGTTTCTCTAAAACAGACATTATAAAAAAGTTAACTGAATTTTATCTTCCAGAAATATTTTATGTTTTCTTTAGAACAAGCAGCAGGATTAGGACCTGTGCAGTACTTCAGCTGATGACTTTCATGTTGGCTTGATCTGGTAGGTTTGAAGGCTTACCACAGCAGAACCCAATTAATATATGTAAAAGATAATCTCATATTTGATTCCTGTTAGACTTAGAAGATAGGCCCAGCTGTTGTCTCAAGACAAAAGCAGTTACAGGTACTGTCCAGAGAATGATCTGCAGGTAGGCACTTCTTCTGAGCCTTGGGATGTGGCTGATTCCACCTCCCTTCGGATTTGTCCTTCCAGACCTAAGGGAGTCATTTAGAATCCCTTTACAGCCAGCGAACGTCACGGGTGCCCTTCTCTCACCCAGCTGAGGCATCTACCTTTTGAGAAGGTGATCTGTGTCTTAGAAATGCCTTTTCATCCACTGGCTATAAAAAAATAACAAATGTATAGTTCAAATGTTGATAACTACTTTGTAGGCCTCAAAGATTAGTTGAAATACATTCTACCCTTACCTTCTCTGTGGATCCAACCCAAAGTAGCTCTGGAGAAGGCCTGGGGTCTACTATGTATTATGTATTAAATTCCTAATCTAGTGATATAAAAAAGGCAACTTGACAGACACGAATCCTGATCTAATTATGGTTCTCAGCCTTAAAAAAGGATTATTTTTTAATGAGTCCTGTAACTCAAAGCACATATATATTTAGACAATTTATCAAACGTCTTAAGAAGAAAATCCTGACATTAGTTATGGTGGTTCTACTGGTACTCTTATGTTTTATTCCTGCAGAAGAAGCAGGATGGTGGTGAGAAATGCACATGACCTAAAATTAATTAGGTTATTAAGAAGCAGTGAAGACTAAGAGACTTGAAGAGGAGCATAATACAATAGCCAAATGGACAGTCCTTTTCTGACAAACCTATTATGTCTAACATGTGTTGAATAGAGTAATTGGAAATACTTAATGCCTTACTAGATACAAAATAAATTGTTCTTAGCTGGTAGAAAGATGAGGGTATTAATATAAACAGTTGAGTCCAAAGTAATAAAAAATGCAAAGAAGCTCAGAATAATATGGAAATTAAAATATGAAATTCCACTTATAGCAAAGGCACATTTTTTTCTAGAACAATGCATTCCTTTTATCCATGTCAGTCAGGGTTGCCTCTTTTACAAATTTTATCATGAGTTTGCCATGTTTGTGGGGGAGAGTTTGGTTTAGATGTATTCTTGAAGTCACCATTTTGGGTAAAATTTCTACATTTCCTTTCAAAAAAAAGAATTCCCTAAATTTGTTCCATAAAGTTTAGCTTGGTGTCTCTGGGAAAGTGCATAAAGCATAAAAGGGAGCGTGCAAAATTGATACAATTGGCACTTCTGTCTGAAATGGATTTTTACTCTTGCATACACACTTTTTCAGAACACTGTGAGAGGTGGAGATGAACCTGGTTTTCTGAACTCATGTCATGAAAAGATCTTAACTCTTAGCCAACTAGACATTTTTCTTACTGAGGCAGAACTAGGATTAAAAGCCAAGTGAGTTTTACTAATGGCTAGAGCATAACTGGACAAGACTGTTTTTGTACCATAAATTAGGCCAAAGACTGCAGGCAGAAGCTGGGAACTCTTTGGTTAAGACATTGGATTTAAATCCAGTAGAATACTTCAGGTGTTTTGTAAGCATGGCGATCTTCTAGATAGGTGGAAGTTAATTATACTTCCCTCATTTTCCACACAAAGTGTTGAAAACGTGAGCTTGCCTTAACAAAACTAAATAAATCTTTGCTACTCAGCACAGTGGAAGAAGCAAAAAAAGCAAGCTCAGCTTCTCACCCAACTTCACATAAATGTTTCCATCTCTCTGAAAATAACAGGAGTTGTGCAGGTAGTGCCTGTGTCTAAAAAGAGGCACATTTGTCCTTTTTGATAGAGCCTGCACTAATGGTTGTTCTGTGGTTCAACCATTGGATCTCTTTGAGCTTTCTGATGCTTCTTCTGGTGCATCATGGCATAGAGAGATGTGTTTAGGAGAATCCCAATTCCTCAGGTTGCACATGCCAGTAGGTAGGTGAACTTTATATAAATTTGGGAGCTAGTTTGTTAATCTAGAGGTACTTCATTGAGAGAGAGCAAACCTAGACAAGCAATGAGCCATGGCTGAGGGCTAGGATATAAGTAAATAATCAGGTAGAGAGGTTGTCCCCTTCTTACTTTTAGCACAGTTTCTGCCTGTATTCCCTAGCACTGACTCATATTTCTCCTATTAGACAGTTCTGGCATTTACCTGAGCTCTGTAATCCCCATAATGCCAGCTATTTGGGATTCTTGAGCCAAAGAGCTTCTCTTACTTCCACTCATGTTCATCTCCTATTTCAATAAGAAATTTACATTCAGAGTAGTGGAGAGCAAGTCAATAAGGCTGCACACCCACCTTGCACCAGGAGCAGTGTCTTTGGCTTCTCTGGGGACTTTGTCTTGAACATCCACCTTGGCTGTGTTTTAGGACTGCTCTGTTCTGGGAGCTAACTTTAGCCAAACTTGGCATACAAAATTCTGGAAACTCTCTGTGAAGCGGCCTTTGATTTTTGTATGGGTTTACAAGAGATCAGCATAATTCTATTTGAGCATAGCTGGGATTATGTATTCCAGTGAACAAATCCAATCCTTAAAGAATTTCCAGGTTCAGGAATGATTTCATCAGGCAAGTTTTGACAGTTGAACCCATTGAAAATGAAAATAAAACCTCTAGTGTCCTTCTGTGATTTGAGATGTCACCAATGCTCATATGAAGGGGTTAATTTATTAAAAGGCACTGGCTCTTAGTAGTTGCTAGGAAACATAGCCTTTTACCAAAGGCTGTACTGCTCCAAGGAGGGTGTTTGTCAGAGGTAATGATCCTGTGTGGGGTTTACTCAATGAGTTGGTGGTAACCTATCCTGCAGAGAAGTTGAGAGGATGCAGTGTTGGAACAAGCTGTCATCTTCCACCTGTCCTCTTCCATTCATATTTTTCTCTCTTTAGCAAACAAAACAAATCAAACAAAACCCACCCAACCAACCAACAAACAGAGGAAAACCACAGCTGCTTTAATTTTCCTCTGAAACTAGGCAAGAGCGCTCTGACTTCCCCTGCAGACTGGGCACTGGAAATGTAAGTGACTATTTTGTGCCTGTGACTGAAGGAATTCCCAAAATAAGAGTTATGAAGCCTTCTCTTCTGAGTAGTTAAAAAAAGAGATATGCCCATTTTCAAGGTGTTTATTGAAACATCTTTTCTTTAGAATGAGTAAGAAGCTAATAAATGAATTTTTAAGTTAGGTTTATTTTTGTCTCATTATATGTCAGCATTTTATCTTCTGTATTAGGATCACTGCTTAGAGTTATTTCTTTACTGCTTCTGTGTTTTTTTGTATTTTTTAAGAGACAAGGGAAAAAAAGTGATTGAAAATCCACATGCATGCCCAACTGATTCATAAGTTGATGAGACCAACCGATTGACAAAGAGTGTATTCAGTTCTGTGACTAAAAAAATTACAATTAGTGGTTTGTTTTTTTTTTTTAAATAAACATTTTTATGTAGAAATAGGTGCATAGACCTCATCCTTATGGCCAGGGTAACTTACATGACAACTTGTTAAATCGATTTTATGCTTCTTTTAGATCTGCTATTCAATTTTTTAAAGTGCAGATACCATGGCAACCCCCTCTCTCATATGGAACGTATGCTGCTTTAGAGATAAAGAGCAAGTACATGCAAAGATGGAACAGGATGACATGTAAACTTTTTTTTTAATATTCACACTTTGGATGAAAAAATATGCTACACAGACACATTTTCTCTCAACTGCAGTATATTTTATGAAAGAATCACATTTTGTACAATGCGATTAATCAGGTTTTAGGTCTTTTCATAAATAATATAGAAGGAAATTGTACCCTATGCTTTTCTGATGTGTATGTTCATGTGTGCATATATATGCATATATATACCCAAAGAATTATCCATGTCTCTACCTTTGTTTTAGTGTATAATAACGCTTTAAAGACGGACAGTAACATCTTTATTTTTATTTTTTTTTCTTACTGTTCCTTAATAGTAAGAATGTAACACAGTTTTTTTGTTTTGTTTTGCTTTTATGAAGGAGCTGCATAGCTGCTACAATTAATTATTTTTTAAAAGAAAAGACAAATCACAGCTGAAGTATCAGTATCAGATTTTTTTTGAGAAAAAGCAGGAGGACTCGTGTATTTGGCTATCTTGGTGGTTATTTACATTGTCTGGATCAGAATTTTCAAAAGCATGATAACATATTGGATTTCTCAATTAGCTTTCTAAATAATTGACGTCAGGGCACTCTGCTGGGTCACAGCATTTTTGAAAATCTGGTCTCTTACTCGAGTTGCTTTAGCAAGAGTTTGATTTAGTTTGTGAGATATTGCTTATATCCAAAACAAGACAATTGATCGAAGAAACTGCCACTTCTTATCATCAACACCCTATTTCTTCCTGTATTCCATATCTTGGTCAGAGACAGGATGTATTTGAAATTCCAGCATCTTGCTGCTCTTTTTATTTTGTATTGAAGCCTAGTTTTGTGATTAAAGACAGACCTGAAATATTAGTAATGTTTCTACCAATACTAGCTGAGCACTATTTGCAGGTTCCTGAATGAGCTAAAGACAGGAAAAAAAATATAGTTTTTTTCAGGATTTAAAAGCACACGATTTAATGTGAAATCTATGTTCTGAACTTCAGTTTTGCCATTCCCACCCATAAACCCCAACAAATTACTGTCTTATGTGATCTTGTTGATAATACAGATGACTTCCACATGCATAGAGCACTGGAGGAAGGAAGGGTAGAGGGTCTATCTTCCAGCTTAAACATCATTAGTAGTGGGATTTGAGTGTCTTTTAATATGAAATTATTTAAATGAAGCAAACAGCCATGCATCATCTCTCTCATGTTTTTCTGCACTTGTGACACATGCACTACTGTTTGGCTCTCTGTTTTGTGGTCACTCTTTTCACTTCTTGGCATTAAGTTTTGCCACCTTACATTTCTTTTTGCAAGCTTTAATAGGTTTGAAAGTTTAGTTTGATTTTGATAAGCTTGCACAAGTCCTAAACTGATTTATCAAATGTGCTTGTGGCTGCAAATCTCACAAGGAAAGACTCTCATAAGAGACTGTCTACAAATAATAAAAGGAAATGACTACAAACAATAAATGGAAGTTATAGGCTTTTCTTTTTCTTCACACCTTTCTGCTGACAGTGTCTGAACCAACTCCCATTAAAATAGGGAATCCCATTGATGGTAGTAGGATGTTTGCCGGACCTCCAGACATCAGAGGAATTCACAGTGGAAACTCCAAAAATCATGAAAATTGCTATTAAAAAATTAATTCTGCATCTCTGAATTATAAATAAATGTCTGTTCATGTTTAAGGGGATTGAATGCTGGAGCTCATGTTCACAATGGTTTTCCTTTGTTGAAATCAATTTGCCTGTACCAACCATTTATGCTTTAACAAGAAAGTAATGTGATGGTGAGAAAAAGCATGGCATATTGGGATGTTCCTCTGAGTGCTATTCCCTGAGGCAGCTGCTGGAGAGTATTGAAGGGAGGCTAAATAAACATTGCCTATCTTTTCTTTTTTTTTTTCCCAGAGACCAAATGTGTAACCTCTGTGATGCAAATTATATTTAACCAGCTCTGGGGTCTGAATATGGATCGGCGCTTTGGTGAGTCTGGGTCTCTCTACGTGGTCACAGAACAGTTTGTCTCTATGTTAAAAAGTCAACTGTGATGCACATTTGTATATAAATGAAGCAATGAGTTTGTTTCAAAATCATTAATGGTAGATCTGAATGAATTTCTTCTTTATTTCAGTTTTGGTTTTATGAAATGAGTACTTTCATAGTGAGTAGCAGTTTTGAAAACCAAGATAACTGTGAAGACTATTACCCAACTTGATCTGATCAATGCGAATTAAAGTGTTAACTTCAGTCGAAATACACTCATTACAATACACTCCAAACAAACACATTTATTAATGTAGATAGTGCATCTTGTGCCTTCCTAACTCCGAGTTCATTACTGACTAGAAATATTAATAAGTACATTTTAAAAATGCTTTCAGATAATGATACCATGAGGACAATAAATGATTTACAAAAAAATGAAGGTCTCTAAGGTCTTTTAGTTAGGTATCAGCAATTATTAGGAAGTGAATTCTGTAATTTGGTTATTAGGAGTGCTAAACAGGCTGCAAATGATATAGGAAATGTATTTTTTATATATACATTGTAGCAAATAGGAAATAACAGTAAATTAAGATATATATAGAAATTGTAGATGGATTTTTATTTTATTTTTTAAAAAATTTTTTTGCTGACTTAAATAGTCACTTATGGAAAATAGTCTTGTTACAGTTGTTGCCTATATTAAAAAATGGGATTGTAAAAAGTTTCCAAAATTAAATTTTTCTTGAATATCTTTAATAGCCATTTCCATGACTATTTTATTAATTGTAGTTGTTAATAAAGTAGTTCTTTATTTGTATTCAAAAAATCTATTTATCCCTTAAATACTTTCTCAGATTACATCTTTATTTCCTCCTCCTCCAGATAGCAAATTAAATAAACTTCCAGCTTCAGACTTGAGGCAAACAATTGAAAACATATGTTTAAATTAGAAAACAGTTCTGGAAATTGCCTGATAGGCTTGGCTTATTTTCGTCTTGGCACTACTACTGAACCTTGTATGATTGTACTTTATTTTAAGGAAAGACCCAGAAGTAAAAGCCCCAAAGCCAAACCCAAACCAGAAAACCCAACACCACCGCTACCACCACCAAAAATGTAGTTAAAGAAGTTTTGTGTGAAGGTGTCCACATGATATATATAAAATAGTGCAATTTTTCCTTTATTTGACTGAGGCTTTTGGTGGGGGGGAGGGGGGGAAGGGGCAGAGAGGGGGCAGGGACATGTGGGCATGTGGGGGGGTGTACCTACAAAAAACAAAGAAACAGCACTTAGCATAAAAAGACATACTTTCTCTTAAAATAATTACCGAAGAAAGCAACTTTTGAAACAGCTTGTGAAATGGAAGGTTGTTTTAACTCTTTTTTAAATGTAAAATGCTTTAACTGAAAACAGAACATGTTAATAACAATAATTTAATATCCAACACACTGTATTTTTATAGCAGTAACCCCCCCAGTAATTTAAAATATTTCCTCTTTCAAGATTAATATTATTTTAAAATAAAAATTTGAACGTGTCTGATTTAGGACCTAAGCATGAAAACCTTCCAAAAATCGTAGATGTTCCCATTAACTGTTATTTAAATGTTGTCAATCAAATCTGTTTGCATCTGGTACTGATGTCATGTGAAATTTATTTGTTTAAACTTTCAGTCACACATGGAAAGTTTTGCAGATGGTGTCTCTTCTCCTCTGTTTTTTCCAATTTTCCCCCTAAACTCCAGTTCTTACTCTCTCGACCCCCCAATTTGATTCCTCCTTCTTCTAAAAAAAATAGATCTAATCAGTAGCATGTTAAACAAGAGGGGATCTTTTATGTATTCTGTGTTAGGACAAGGAAAGCATTGCTGTAGATCACTAGAATAAACAACTCAGGCTGATTCAATTACAATGCCTGGGCCAGGCTTTTATCTGCTGGTGACATCATTTCAATCAAAATGTAAAATAATACAATCCAATAGATGCAAGAGGGAGAGATAGGACACAGACTGCTGCACTTAGTCATTTAATAAAAAAAAGTGGAAGAAAGCTCTTTCTGACAGGCTGCTAGGACTTCCATTTCCAAAACTCTATTACCTTGTATAATAGTATTCAAAAGAATTGAATGCAGGAAATTGTCTATTACTTTTTATTAGTAGAAGCTGTTATGTAGGATACAGCCTGCTGCACTGTTTTTTCTTTGTTCCTTTAATTAACAAGAGCATGAAATCCTTCTATTGGCAAGCACTTGTTCCAAAGCTTCTGTTGCCTTCTGTTTTTACTGAAAAGGTAGGTTTTTGTTCTTTTCTATTCTCTGGATGTCTTCTCTTTTTTATACTAAAAAAGTAATTTTTTTCAAGTCACTGTAATCTAAAGTCTATCAGTTACCTTAATAGGGCTCAGGAGAGGGTAGAATGCAGATACATTTCCATAGTCGCAGAACATTTTTATAAGAAAGTTTCACATTTGAGGAGAGAGGGAGATCCAGATTGCAGCCATGTGTAGGCTAGTGCCAGTCTTCTGACCATGTCACTTGCCAGCAGAAATTTGCTATTGTTGCTTAATTTATTGTGACAGAAAAAGAGATAAATTGGTACATACCGATTTGATAGATGAACGGTGCAAAGGAACATATTCTTTCTTCTCAATCCTTTAAGATTGTCTGTGGCAGCATAGGACAGGGCTTTGTAAATATCATCAATCTGGCCATCCTACACAATTCTCTCAAATTTTACTGGGAATAAAACTACTTGTCCTCATTCCAGTGAGGTGTAGTTTCACTTACTTCTACATTCATATCTGTAATATACCAGAGAGAAGAAATGATGGGTAGAACTCTCACTTGTTGGAGAGAACATATTTCATTGATTTTAGTGATTAATTAAAATATAATTTAGGTTCACTGCTATTCAGTTCATAAAGCTCTGAACACAACTTTATTTAATAGGAACTTCTATAGCTAGATTGTGACATTGGGTACTGAACAGGGTCCTGCCAAGGGCAGACAATGACTATGGCTGCCACTGAAGCTCTTCCTACCATGCTTACTGCTTTATGATGCATTATGAAGAAGTAGATTAAGTCAAATGGCTAACTGCAGGTGTTGTAGGAGGAGATGCAACTCCTTAAATGAATTTTATCAACATTTTCTTTACTAATGCAATTAGTTCTTATTTTGCATTTACCAGTAGCAAATAGACCTGAAGAGAGCTAAGGTCTTTGGTGGTCTTGAAAGATATTGACTTTATGTCTTCTCTTGCTAAGAAAGAGATTTCTGCCATTCTGGATAGCATTATTATTCCAAGTACATGGTAACCCTTTTCTAATGGTTTATGAAAAGGATTCATATGAGGATGAAGTAGTAGACTACTATTTTGGGAACAAACTAGCAACAACTATAATCACTGAATAACTTTAATCCTCCCTTTTACAACCATCAGGTGTGTTTTATAATTTTTCATTTTTCTATTTGATATGCTGTGGTTTTTTACAGTGTCTGCAATGCTTACTAGCATTCTCCTGCTGCTGCAGTGGGCTGAAACTGTAGCAGGCTGCAGCTGTAGTCAGGATCAGACAACCCATGTTGGACACACAGCACCTGAATGAACACAGACCTAAGGTCATAGCAAGGATAGTTTAAGACATATAAACTAGTTATCTAACTCCATATCTACCTAGTCAATAAAGAGATATGAACTCAAAGAGTGAAGAATTCTTAAAGCTGGATGTTGGCCTACATGGGACAATGGCACTTGGAGTATTACTGTTCCTGTAATTTGGGTACCTGAGCTGAGACTGCATAAGCTGAAGCTGCATATTGAGTTACTCAGCCCATCTTTTATTTTCTGACACTGCCCTCACCTTTTCAGGTAAGATGAAAGGTGAACGAGTCCTAAGCCTAATCAATATTCCAGGGATAAAGGGTCTTTCCTGGAAAAGTGAGAGCTATGAATTTCAGCTCCTGCAGGCTGCAGGAGTATGTAGCACTTTGGTCCCTTAGCTTTTAGCTGAGTGAGTTTTCTGGCACTCTGTTTCTGGAAAAGAAAGATATTTTACCATGCATATGACTGAGCACTGGGCTAGATGGAATTCATCATTGTCCAAGTGTCTTGAGGGAAGGTCTATATGTGCATGACGGAACAGAGACAGTTACATGTGTTGTCAACCATCTCCCATCCCAGATTAAGAAGTGTGTTAGTATGAGAAAGGCAATGCATTTGCATGACTATCTCAGGGCTTAGGAAACACTGTCATCCAAAATGGAGATATGAGTTGACTGTAGGCACCCCTGTACATCATTCTGGAGAGCAGACATTTGTCAGAGATTGACTGAGTCTTCATCTCAGCTCAGGTGGAACTCATATGATCTGCATCTTACAGCACAGATTAAACCTAAAAATGTATGTATGTCAAATTCCCTGAGTTGGAGCTGGACCTTTTCCCACAACATATCTGACATGCTCAACCACAAATGACCTTTTCTGACCTTACATAGGCATGAAAACTCCCTCTATCCTGACCAAAGTCCTCACTTAACATATGTAGTTGAGACCCTTTAAAGTAATCTTTCTTCATAGGAAATAAGCCAGAAAGATAACAAATAGCAGAATTTAACAAATGAAATCCAGAACAAGCCTACTGTAAAATGTTTTTGTGTGAGATCTGGTTACAGTCCCCCTCTGGATGAAAGTGGAATGTCTCAAGTGCCTTTAGAGTTGAGCCATGTAGGCTTTTTGGAAACATGTTGTTAGTGGGTATGCATGAATGTTAAATTTAAAATAGAAAAAAGATTTTCCTAGAATTTCCAAAAATCTGAATACATTAGGAACATGAATTAAAAAAAAATAAGTAAGGCAGTACTTGTTGGTTCTGATTCTCCAGACAGTCTAGCAGAACCAAGGAATACAAAGGTTACATTTTCTGCTGGGTGCTCCTCTCAGTTCTCCTGCTGCGTTACTGTGCTTTCCTGTTCGCACATCTCTGCCCAACTCTTATGAGTTTTAGTCCCATTTTCCAGCCCCACTTGATCTACCCCTTCCTCCCTGGAGTCAGCTCTTGATTTACTGTTTTTAGCCTGATGTTTTTTGTTCTTCTGCAATTTCTTGACTCCCCAAGCTCTGTTCCATTTTAATTACAGGGATATTCTCTCCTGAAATCGGAAGGTTATGGAGTCCTGTCCTTGCTGGCGATAGTTTCAAGGTCTACAGAGAAATTACATTGTTCTTTCTTCTTTTCTTTTTTTTGTTTAATAGGCATTAGTTTTCCATATCTAGCTGTCAGTATGTTTTGAAAATACTTGAAGTAATTCATATAACTTAAAAAACTAAACATGTTGTAAAAAATGTTATTTTTACCTAAGAAAACTTAGTTTTATATTCTAGCTCTTAATAGGTCTAAATAGTTCTGTAGTTATAATTAAATGCATCTAATGAAATAAATTATACAGAAATTTGGATAATTAACTGTTATCTTTGTATCTTTGTACCCTGTTTTATGCTTTTTCCATTATAACATAATAATATTGTTCCAGCTAGTAGTAAAGTAATAAATAAATTTTTTAAAAATAAAAAATAATAATTAATAAAATTTTTCCACTTTGCCAGCAAACCCCTGACGTTATAAAAGCAAGATGAGCATCATATCTACTTACCTTATTCCTTGTTTAGATGTCTTGGAATTCCTGTATTTTTCAATACAGGATAATATACTGTCTTTGGGGTGTAATACTATCCACAAAATGTATTGGCCTTTTCTCAAAATTTGACTTTTGGAAATAGTTTTGCAAAGTGTTGATCTTATATAATCAGGGAGCAGGCAAGAGCAGGATTTGTGCATTTTTTTACACCTTATCACGGTGCATTTAGTCTTCCTGTCAGTTAGGATAGTTTATACTATGTTATGTTTTTGGAGGTTATAAGGCTCCAATTGTTGGCCCCCCATTTCACCATTACGCTAACCCAAGTCATTCTTCATTGCACATGCAAGTTTGGTGAGCATGCTGTTGGTCAAAAAGATTTATCAGAGAAAGCTTATACAGAAATGTACTTTATTTTGTGACATGCTGTTATCTTGTGACATGCCTGTTAGTGCTGTATAAAGTGCACCTGCACTTCCAGGTACAGGCCTGCTGTTTAATGTGTGTACTGCAATTGATGAGGTTTACATAAAACTTTGTGCTGTCCAAACATGAATGGATCTGAAGAAAGGCTTAATTTGAGCCTGTGGATCGAAATCTGAGACTGTAAACTGTGGCTCATCTGCTGAATGTTGGCTCCCAGGCATCTTGGCTTCTTTTACTCAATCAGAATTGAGTAAAGATCAATAGGATTGATAAATAAGAGCAGTTTAGACCATCTGAAAGAAGGAAAGTAGATCTTCTATCAAATTCTGAATCCTTTAAAAATCTGAGTTCAGGAAGTGTTTGGAGATGGTACTGGAGAGTGACTGCTGGGACGAGACTTCTGAAAACACAGGGAAAAATAGTAACTTTATTGGCATTCAGCTGGAGAAGTTCATAGTTAGCAAAGCAGTTTCTGAATGCACTCAGGTCATTAGAAGGTGGGATTGGAAGCCCTTCGCTGCTGATGGGACTATCTCCAGAAACAGACAAAGCAAGGAGCTGTCTAGAGCAGCAACATGACTGTGACTGAGTTGGCTGCTGTTGCTGCTACTACAGAAAGGGTGAGTATGTATGGGGCAGCCTGTGGTCCTGGGTGGGATTCACACCCAGTCAGTGCTGCACTGTCTCACATCAGTGCAGACAGGAGAGGATCTGTGAACTCTCCACTGTCCTTCTCACTCTGGTGCCACTCCTCCTCCTTGCATTTTCCTAACCCATGGCAAGGGTGTCTCACTCCCAAGGTAGTGTTCAGAAGGCAAAATTCAATTTTGCTGACATTACTGAGAAGTCTGAGCCAGCTCTGGCTTCCTGAAAGACTTCACATCTTCTACAATGCTGCCTGCAGAGGGGCTGAGCTGGAATCACTTTCCTCCCTTCCTATTATAACTGCACTGCTGTGTGTAGAGTAGTTTGAGAGGGAGAAACCTGGGAGGGAAGGATGGGGGATCCATTTGTTGTGTAAAGGTCTGTTTATTAAGTGGCCAAAGGAAGCAAAAAAAATGAAGAAGGAAAGAGGAGATAAAATGAAAGAGATAATAACAAACAGCGAAAGAGGTCATAAGGAAAGGAGAATTTGATTCAGCAAAGTTCCCTTGAAATGGTCAGTTTTCGATAATTTGCAATGGAAAGGTGCCTTTAAAGAGATTTTGATGGTGAATGCAGTCCCTTCTTGTTTTGCACCATGATCATAAATTTCTTATAAAGACAACTGGTCTTAGATATGCATTCTTCCTTCTCTAAGCTATTCCAGATGGGAAATGGCAGAGTTTAGAGATGAGCTGGATCAATAATCTTCCTAAATAGAAGAATACCTAGGCAAAGAGCCACGTTTTGTAAAGTTTCCTCTGAGTCATTGAAGCTGCTCAGTATTAGAATGTAGTCTTACCTTCAGGGCTTTAGTGGAAAGCTCAGCTAAAACACCAGTGTGCCTGGGTGGTTGTTAACATGGGGCAAAAGCATTGTGGCAGCAATGGATGTGTCTCTTGTTACTGTCTTTGCATTTGAAATGTACCTATCCATATTTAAAAAATATCTTGATTATGACATATTAATTTCCACATTGTTGAGATTATTTAAATTATTTTAAGCAGCACCCAGGCAAATAATTAAAAATTTTAAGTCAACTGCAACATGTGTAACATCTATATTAGATGACTTTGACTTGGTAAGACTAATGCCAGAATGATCAATAATGGCATGACTAAAGGACATTTATCCTACCGTTCCACATATGGAGAGATCTGCAAGCACCACAAAATAAACTGCTTGCCACTTTATCTGCTGGTGCTGTTAAGGGGGACTGAAACCCTGCATGAAGCTGGATCCATCCCTTGGCAGTGATCCCAGTTAAGTAGGCATGTCATTTATCAATGTGCCAATAACATAATTTCTGTGATATTTTTTCCTCCACGAATTTTGCATTGATAAAAGACTTCTTCAGCCAATAATCTTGATTATTATTTCATACAATGAAACTGCCTCTGCTTTATTCTCCACTTCTTTCCTTGTACAGCTGGGAATAGTAGAACGGATCAATGAAGAATAACCACTTGCTCGACTTTGTTAAAGGAAAAACTACTAAGTATATATTACCTACCCTATAAGCAAAATCTAATTTCTGTTTTGCAGAGACACTTTTGTGGTGTTTTAAGAGAAGAAAGTCCTCAGATCTAATGCCTGGTGCACAGCCGGACTCAAGCTTCCTTAAACATAAATGTGAGATCTTTGTTTCAGCTTTGACCAGCAGATGGGCCTGAGTTTACAAAGTTGATTTAAGTCAGTTTAGATTCCATGTTCTTATCTGGTACTCTATTGCTAATTATAATCAATTAGAAACAGGAGCTTTCTGGGACTTGATTTAGACCTACAGGTTTGGGGTTTTTTTCTATGTCGTTTTCCATAGAGGAGATGATAAAAGCATGCTGCTTTTTCTCATTCCACTTCTTCACTGAAGCTGCTTAAGAAAATGAGATACAACAAATCCATTTAGGATTATGTTGAAAAAGCATCTCTGCTTTTAATATTAACCAGATTTTTACTGCTAAGTTTTGCTGGCAAATCTCTGAAAGTTTCAGCTTGCAACTTATCCGGATCATTTAAATCTACAATGCTGGCTTTGCAGTCTTGCAAGAACATCTGTTTTGATTTCCAAAGCTATCTTTTTTAGTCCTAGAGCACTCTTCTTTAGTGTTGTAGATTTTTTTCAGAATCTTAAAGGGCCTTAGTTTTAGCTCCAAAACATAATGAAAATCAGGAGGAAGTACCTGAGTGTAATGTTTCTTGTGCTGGTAATTTCACGAATTTATTCAGTCTAAATGGACAAAGAAACAGCTGGATGTTTCTTTTCTATGACTTTAGTGAAACCTAACAATACAGAACTGTTGTGTGCTATGTCTCTTATCGTGCTCTTATTGAGGCATAGTTTGCATGTGTATATATCTTTGTGTTTATTAATTAATGACTATTAATGTGTCTAGTAACATGCTGTTGCTTTTATTTGATGGTAGATGGATGTATTTGGTTGGGGAAGTATTCATCTGAATCTAAACTTTTAAAAATTATTTTATCATTTTCAAAATTAAATGCCTGGAAAATGCTGATGTATTGCAACCAGACAGTGACTATCATGTAGAGAAAGGACCAGTTACATATCTGTTCCTCAAATTAATTCAGCATTCAAAATGCAAGAATTAATAATGATATTGTGTATGCCTGCAAATGGAAACCAGATTATGATTTTGATAACTCTGCTTATCACTAAAGCTTGGAACAAGTGCTCCAACTGGAAAAATAGCTCACTAGCTGCTAACTGGTGTTCTCAAAAGCTTCACAGTTTAGCAGAAAAGTGTTGATTACTTGGCATTCAATATAAGTTCCAAATAACTATTCCTTAATCATGCTTTTTTACACCTCAGATAATTTATACACATTAATTTCTTAGTTCATGTACGCATAGAGGTCATCACTCTACTGGCTAAAACCTTTATCCTCTGACACACCTCTCATGTATATTAACACAAATGCCATACTATTGTTAATAGGATTATATCCCAACCTTCTATCAAATTGTTTACCAACATAAATCTGTCACTTTTTGTATACGCATTCCCACCTAAAAAATAATGATGTCTTTATTCCGTAGTTCACGCCAGCTTGATGTGTAGTGCTCTAAATCTCAACGGCATTTCTGGGTAAAAAGCAAGTTATTATATGCATTGTTTCACTTGTACATTTATTAACAGAACTTCTAGTTAAATTCTAATTGAATTTGTCTTGTCATACTTGCACTGTAACATGCTTTGAATGTCTTATGATTTTTTTTTAGCGCAACTCATGAAAAATAAGTGCTTTAGTTAATTTTTTCTAAATATTTTTCTCTTTTTTTTTTTTTCTGAGTAGGTTAATTTTTAAATGAAAGTTCAATTTTTAAACAAAAAGTTGTCTCAATTTTTTACCCTTCAAAGTATGGAAAAAGCCCTTTTTTGACACAGTCAGAAGTTAATATGCTAAAAATGTTAGCATGAAATAGAATTATGTTTTAAAAGATCTCCTTTCTCCCTTTTTTAACAGTATTTATCAAATTTTCCTAGAACTTGTGAAGAGCTTTGTTCCTGGGAATTTTTCTCCATGGAAAAATATATGTATCTATGTTTTAATATTTTCCCAGTTCTAATTCCAAGAGTCCACAGAAAATATAAATTATTTTTAGTTAGTATTAGATAGTACAAATAGTATTGGGAGTTGATGATTGTGTAAATCATTATGATAGATATTAACCTTTCTTTAATATAAAGCATCCATGTAGCAATTTGATAGTTTTCAAATGCTCTCATAAACTGTAATTATCTACTGACGTATTTGAAAGAGTATTCATTATTTGTGACATCATGTATTTGTTATTTCTTACTCATAGTGCTTATAATTTCATTTAAATCACAAGAAATCATTGTCCAATTTCCACCTTCTAGTCAGGAAAAAAAATGAAACAGGTTAATGAAATGCAAATAAGGAATGTTAATTTTTTTTTTTTAGTTGAGTACACAAAATTTTCAGAATGTGCATGAAAACTTGTTGAACTCATAAACAATTACAAAAATTATCCCAATCTTCTCTAAATTGCATGAATTCTGCATTTTAATTATTCCACTACTTTCTACACAGTGCTTGTGCTGGTTTACTGGCTTATGATAGTTCTATGGATTTTGTAATGCACCTGGAGTCCTTGTCAATATGCGGTGGAAAAAAAAAGTGTTAAAAATTATTTATGTAGATCACTGACCACTCCATAATTCTGTCTCCTTCCATGGGCTTTTAATTGTGCTCTGCTGCTCGTGTATTTAAATGTCTCACACTGTGTGTCTTTTATTGAGCTTAGTGTTTATTTGTATGACTAACTGCAAGGGTGGATGGGTAAAATGAAAAAGAAAGGTGGGATTGTGTTTTCCTCTTCTGTCTCTTTCTTTCTCTCTCTCACTCTCCCCCTCTTTTCTAAACAAGCTAAGAGTTTTTATAATTCATCACCTGGCTGACAGATGAGTTCTGCTGGAGAATATTAGAAAATGTCTCAAATCTCATATATATGCTAATGGTATGCTGAGACTGGTTGGTGGTATGCCGGAGTTTTTAATCTGTCTCGACCAGTGTGGAAAGTGGAGGAGACAAGTCATTGCACTCGACAATTTATGATCAAACAACTGAATTGTAAAGGAAGAAGGACATGCAGAAAAGGAGAGTAATTTTCTGATTTAACAGCGTTGTTACTACAAATAAAGAAATCTTGATTTTGACTGCACTCGACATTAAATGAGTTTCCTGTGCCCTGCTCTGAATTTTTCATTTTCAGATTTGTATAAAGCACCCTGCTTAGATACAAGTGACAGATAAGGAGAGGATTGCATATGGAAATCAAATGTGTATAATAAAGCCATCTTCTGTTTATTAAATAAACACATGTAGATGACTTCCGTGGAGAATGCACTGATAATTCTTCATTGTGTTCTAGTTTTTTTGCAAGTCACAAAGAATCTTATTTAACAACCACGAATGACTAGATGCAAGCTTTTCTGTTTATTACCTTATAACAAACCAGGCAGTCTAATATATGGCATTTATAAACATTTTATTTTGATTCTTTAGTCCAAGTTTTAGCTGTAACAGTACAATATATTAGTGTTCATGCTGTTAGAGTTCTGGGAGCTGCATGAATGCATTAGTATTTTCTGAATATTATGTTTTCAGGATAGAAATTCTAAAAATTAGCAAGATAATAAATACATCATTGTAAAGTGAAATTCCAGGGGAAGGGAGCTATAGCATACAGCACTTCAGTCGCCAGATTAAAAAAAAAAAAAAAAAAAAATTATAGCACCAAAACTAAGAAAAGACCATGGGGTCAAAGACAGCATGACAACGATTTCTGATCCAGTGATTTAAGGGTCTAAGTTTCAGATGTAAAAACACTTGAAGTTCATCAGAGGTTGTGTTTCCAGTTCTATTTCTCAGTCCTGGTTCTTTTTGCAGAGATGGCCTTCCTATAAATTATTGTAATGTATTGCACTGTTGGGTAACATCTTGAATACTGGTGGGTTTTTCCAGAAAGGGTTTTTCTATTGCAACCGAAATGCTTCTAGGCATTAAGAAGAAAATCTACTTTTTTCACCTTCTACCTCTGCACAGTTAAGTTCAAATTTAGATTTTGGTACACATTTTTATTTTGAGAATAAAAAGAGGTGAAGGGGGAATCAGTAATGTCTAGACCCAAGTGAACTATTTAGTGAAAATTGCTGGCCATGTCAGAGGACTTCTATAATTGGTAGCTCACTCTGCCTGGACTGAGAGGGCCGTTATATTGTTTTAAGTCCTCCCCTGTATTTATCAATATCTGCAGATTCATTAGGAAGGTTTTAGACTCTCAGTGTGTTTGTCTCAAATTATCAGCAGCATCACCTGTCCATTTGTTCGTGCTTGAACTCTCTTTTGATGTTTTAAATTTGAAAAAGAAGAAACTCCACCAAACTAATACCCCAGAAGTAAAGCATGCCCACCTTTTTCCAGGTACTTACTGTTAGATGGGTGAGGAGTTATGAAATTCTGGTTCAGACTTCCAAAGCACCAGGCAGCTTCTCTGCCTGGGGTAACTGTAATGTGAGCTTTGGCATAAGTGCATCAGAAAATCCACATGAATTTCTTACTATGATTGGAAGTGATTGCTGTGCGTGGAAGTGCACAACCAGTTCAAACAAGACTAGATAAGCTGTGTTGCAAAACCATATGGCTTAGTTTAAACAGCACAAAGAGGAAGTCTTTGATCATGGCCTTTGATCAGAGTTAACCCTAAATGAAGTGGTGGGCTAATGTAGGTAAGAAGGTGTCAGAATCAAAGCAACTAGAGGCTGGTACGAGTCTAGTAAAAGAATTTTGGAGAGGACACCGGTATGCAGATGGTTTGTTCAATTTTAAGCCTAAGGTAAGGAAGAAAAAAAATGTATCAACTTGGGCACCAGTGGAGAAGACCAAACTATGGCAGAAACTATGAAGATGACTGGATGCCGAAGCTGTAAGTGTATGTTATCCTTCAGTGAGTTTCTGACAGAATTTACATATGCATGAAGGGTCATCTCATAATGTTCAGGAAAAAAAAAGTGTGAGAGACTGAAATGCAGCTAGAAATGAGGGTAGAATACAGAAATGTGTTTGAATATGACAGATAAGATGAAAGGAAAGAGCATGAACATAACTGTACTTGCAGATGGGTTGATTGGCAGATCCCCAGATGAAAAGGAGACCTCTAGAAATATATTAAAATGAAGACAAGTCAGAGGAAAATACCAGAATGTGAGGAAAATCTGTGGAAGGAGTTTGCTCTATGGAAAGAGTTTGTTCTGTGAAAGGAGTGATGAGGTGCAACCTCTAGAGACAGAATATTGAGCAGCAAGAAAGAAGAGATTGAATAAATGGTAACAGCAGGGGCTAGTGGCTGAAGAACAGAAGACAACAGATAAACAGAAAGGAAAAAGAAAGAAAGAAGGCCAAAGTTTCAAAGGAAACCAAGGCTGCTCTGAAAGACGACTTTTTTGGATAAGAAATATTAAGAGACTGGCCATCAAAGTGGATGGAAATGGAAAACAGTCTTGTGTGATGTCTGTCCAAGCATAATGCTGTGAGGGGCTGGCAGAGTGTGAAAGTCATTCTAAACAGGGTGGGGAAGAATCCTTTCACTGTCAGTTCACCATTTGACTGTAGGAATAAGAAACTACCTTGAGCAGCTCAAAGAGTTGTGCTGGATGGGAGAAGATGTTAAAAGAGCTTTGCTGGAATTCTTCTATTTTCTAGACCTAGAGGGCAAATATTTAGGAAGATAATGTGTATCATCAGACGGGTGAAAGCACCAGTGCAGAGATATTTGCCTGTTTAGTACCTGGCACAGCAGCCGTCCTGGCTTTTTGCTAACCTGACTGATAAGAGAATGGACAGCAGAGAGGAAGTAAATGCTATGAGGATAATAGCAAAGTGGGTAGTTAAAAATAGGAGTGCTTAATTTGGATAGTGAGATTTAACTGGAAACTGCCTCAATAATTCATAGGATCTGCACAATAAAGTGGAGGAAGTCCAACAGAGAGTCAGATGTGAAAAAACATTTTAAGAAAAGCAAAATGGAATAGCTGTTATCAGTAGAAAAGAGAGATGGAAGAACCTTAACTATTCAGGAACTGTTCTAGTACACTTTGTCACGTAATGTCCTTTAAAGAAGTAAGAGGAGGGAGTGGGAGTGAGTTGCAATGTGAATGGAAATTTTTTAGGGAAGACAATAAAGTACTTTGTGCTGTGAACATGCTGGAAATCAGAAACTGAATTCCGGTGTCTCATAATAATAAAAATCTCTGTTGTCTGTTGTCTCCGCAATGGATGTGGTCTTTCTAAGATATTTTTTTTTTACTTCACCAGGGAAGCATGAAGTGTAAATGTTAAAAATAATGGTAACACTCAAAAACAAAGTAGACTTCAGTAAGCGGTCATTGAGCTAGCAAAGGGGAATGTTACTTTAACTCTGGTTTTAGACAAAAGAGTGTTTTGCAAGGTAGTACATTATCCTCCTTTTTCCTTCATCGTCATTCCCTCTAGTTATTCTCACTATTCAGCTCCTTGTTGGCACAGGTCAGGACCTAGGACACAGGCAACATCTCATTGCGGGCAGCATTCTTTTTATCCTGGTTATGGAGGAAGCAGTACTTCTAAAAGGCATTTAAGTAGCATTTTAAGAGTCAGGAAGGCTTAATCCACATACTTTTGTAGAAAATTCATGTGACCAAGCAAGTATACAATAATATTTTATCAGTAATATGCTTCTCGACCTGATACCTGCAAGTTGGATTTTTGAAGCTGTTTGACAATTGTTTGACAATTTCGAAGCTGTTTGACAAATACATTTGGCACAAGGTGAAGTGGAAAATAGGTACTTTTGAAAGCACACCCAAAGTATTTTAGAAAATCTCTTATATTTTTAATTTTCATGTTCTCCAAAATGATTGTTTCAAAAATCTATTGATGATAAAGAAAGCAAAATAGACGCAGAAATCCCAAAACAACAAAAACACACTTTGAATATAAAAATGTGAATTAGTAGACGATGCTTTTTCCCCCCTTGTTCACACAAGGGCTGTCTACACCACTGTGCTTGACTGCCCTTTTATTCCTATGAAGGCAATACCATGAATAAATAAAACTGAAAGTGTGAAACAGCTTGGAGTTGAAATGTGCCCTTACCAGGGCATAGCAAAACTTTATTGAACCTCGATGCCTCTGAACAATGGCTCACTTCAACAGTGCCAGCAGATGGCACTCTTTATATTAAGTAGCTTTCATGGGAAAATTTAATTTGTTTCTTTTTTTATTTTGTTTTTTAAATATTGGGAGGTACTATCCCATGTAATGCTTCTTCCTGAAATGATAAATTGATCTATGCAAAACTTCAAATAACTGTATTTCTGATGGTGTGTATAAACTGAAATTTTCTAATACATGCCTTTCTCAATACCTGGGGGAAATTAAGAGATGAAATTCAGTATGTCTGGAGAGTTAGCACTCCTGAGTGTTGGAAAATTAAGGCATAGGAACAGGTTTCTGGGAATGTTTTGCAACTGCTCTGTGTTTCTAGTTGTTAGTCATTTCCAGGCTGGATGTTTGATGCTTAAAGATGGTTGGACAGTTAATTCTGGATGTTTGGAGTCTGGTGCTGGATGCCTTTTTCACTTTTAGCAGAGAAGATACCAGACCAGATAAAGGCACAGGTATCCTGGGTATGCTAGAACAGGGAAGACTGGGAAGGAAGGATGAGGACTTCAAATTACACCAATCTGATCCTTCAGGAGAAACTTGGGACTAAGGAAAGACAACCCTTTGTGAAGCCAGTGTGTGGTGGTGGGAAGGAGGTGCCTCATCCGTTGTGAGCTGAGAAAGCATTGTCTGGGCAGGGAAAGCACCAGAAGCAGAGCCCCACTCCACCTGCAAAGAGCTGCTTTTCCTCAGGTGCCTCCCCGCTCCCTGCGGAGCCGCCGCTTCCAGCACTGGTAGCCGCACCCACAGGCACTTGACAGGAGTGTATGTTTACAAAGGGATTTTAACAGTGAAGCTGGTGTGAATTCAATCTATGAACAGTAATATAAAATCCAGCGTTTTGTAAGTGAAGAGGAAGAAGAAAAGCAGGTTCCCATAACTGGTAAATACTTCTGTAGCTAATAATGTGCTAGGTTACTGATGGACACAAGCCACATAGCCCCTAGGGGAAAATAGAAAGCCTTCAATTTTTCCACCTACAGCAGATACTTCAGTTGAAGTGGAGCCTCTTTTTCAGAGAAAGTCAGTGGAAATAGCTTCTGCTGAGCTGGAAAGATACTCTTGATTACTTGCTGTGCTCTTAGATAATCAAGGACACAGTGGAAATACCACATAGCATGTGACTGGCTTTGATTTATACCAGGAAACCTCTCTCAACCTCAGAACGCACTGTAAACAGCTGCTTCACAAACTTCAGACAGAAAAACCTCTTCATTTTTTATCTCTTAGTTAATATATAGAAAAAAAAGTTTATTGGGCATTGCACAAATGCATAATTTCCGGTCCTTGCATAAAATTAGAAGATGAAACAAGGATGACTTCAAATAAATTTGTTTCTTGGGTGCAGCCTTTTCCGAGGTTTCAATTACTAACTCAAACCTGTTAAAAGTATTTGCCTCATTAATCACATTATGTGCTGTGTTATTTAGTACTCTGGCTATTTCTGTCCTCTAGCATGGAATTTTATATCTCTCTGCCCTCTAGAAACTCCTGATAGGGTTCAATCATTATGTGATTTTACCTCACATTATGGATGTTTGAAGCTGCTACCCCAACTTTCATATCCTTAACTTTCTTCAGCTTCCTAGTTCTGGCAGCTTTTAGCAACAACATCAAGCCTTGGTAAAAGTAATTTCTGGCTACCTCAGTATAATCTTTTTCTTAATAGAGATACCCAAGTTTTCAAAATAAAAGAATACTGTATCTAATTCCTCTTTTCTTCTAATTGTACTCACTCTTTTTTTTCCCTCTCTGACTTAATTTTCTTTTGATGACTCTGGAGTGACTCTGTTCTTGTCTGGTCTGCATTCACTGCTATGGGTGGCAAAAGGTGTAGCCCTAGAAAACTAAAACCTAAAACTGCTGTGTTCAGATGCTCCTTCTGCATCTCCCTTCTCATTACCTCTTGCTATGTATAGTGCTGCTTGTTTTCCTTCCTGTTTAACATCTTTGAATCCCCTTGATGCCTTTCATTACACAGATTTTGTTCAGGCACTTGGGACTTCTTAAATTGCGTATTAGAAACCTTCTAGCAACACTTCACTTATTGCCTTAAATCTAGCAAGAATGCTGTCACATCAAAATAAGCTATTTCACTTACACTTCTGCTTCTGCACAGTCACCTCCAAAACCTTGTATTGACACATTTCCTCTTTACCAAATAAGAACCTCCTCTGGCTTGCTGCTTGTTTCTTTTCTTTCATTTCTTTTGGCTGACCTCCCAGCAACTTTATCAAGAAATGAAGCCTTGCAACTAAGCATTTGACTTTTGCTTTTCATCTGTTGTTCATTCCAGTACTCCTTCCTGTGTCTCCATCCTCCATGGATGCGTTCACAGTCTGGAAGCCCAGGTGAGGTACTGCAAAGCTGTGCATTTGAGTAGTGCTAATATATGTGACCATGGCCCTTTAACTCACTGCAAATCTATGCTTCTTTCCTTGTTTACTCTTGTTTGAATGTGTTTACAACTTTTTTTGTAGAATTTCGAAATATACTGTAGTAGTCAGGTGAAAACTGAAGCAGTTAGGTATTCTATTTTGCTAGTACACAATAATGTGTGGAAAAGTCTTTGTGGGAAGAAAAAAGTATAATGAGAATTGCTGCGAGTCTCTACTTCTGTTACGATGTACTTTGGCAGGATTTTGTGGATAGCAGCAGCCCTGTGAGCAGTTCAGCGTGAATTTCAGCACCAAGTTCAAGGCAAGAGCAAGGGGGTGATGTGGTTACCAGTATAAGGCGTTGGTCATTTTTGGTGATCCATGATGTCTGGGTCCAGTCAAAGACCTGTCTAACCTCTCTTGGGCAGTGGAAAAATAAATGGAGCTCGTATTAAGGAGAAGAAAACATATAGTGATAATCCCTTTGACTTAACCTATGATTTTTTATGATTTACTGATTTAACTCATTTATGATCTATGTATCGCATCCAGAAAATCATGTGTTATAGCTGTTGGGTTTAATAAATTCATATTCCATTAACTTCCAGTATTTAGTTGTGCATTGTATTAAGAAAATACTCCGTTAGTTTCAGACTTTCAAAGTGATTTTTTTTTTTGCTATTCCTAGTGCTTTTGTCAGGAGTAAAAATCAACCATGGTTCCCTAGTTACCTTGTCAAGAACACTTATTATTTTACAGATCTTCATTACATCCTTCTTCAGGAGGTTATTTTGCAGGCCAAAAATCCTGGTCTTGTTTGTTTTTCCTTGTGTTATTCCACACCCTTTTTGTATTTTTTCCTCTTTCTACATTTTTTTTTTAAATTTACTGTTTGGAGTGTTTTGGGGTAAGGTCAGCTTGTGAAACAAGACAACTAGAGCCACATGAGTATTCAGGGTATGAACTATTAAAAAAATAATGGTAGCATAATGAATTTACTTTGGTTTACTGTTTTTCCTTCCTAATAATGTTTTTGGTTTTTTTGCCTGCTACAGAACAGTGAGGTGCTCTCTGCTCTCTTTGTGAGTGGTAGTAGATAACAGAGAGTCCAAAACTGTGCAAAGAACATTTTTTGTGTATGCCTTCCTTTTTCTTGTGTTGGCATTGCATCTGTAATGACATTCTGTCATGTGATCAGTCACTAAGCTGCATGTTCCCCTGACATGCTTTTTACAGTGTTGATTCTGACTATTGTAAACAACTTTCTGTCTCAGCAAACTTTGTCATCTTGGTATTTTCCTTCTTTTCAACATTTTTTTTGTGGTGTGCTGAAGGGCATAGATGCCAGCGTAGAGTCTCATGGCACACCCTTGTAACCTTCCTTTCACACTATTTTCTATCTTTGCATACCCCTGCATCTTCCCTTTTGTTCAATAACAGTTTTCTTTCTTTAGAAGGCAATGGTAAGGAAATCTGGGTGAGACCCCCAGAAATTCAAGTACATAGTATCATTTTGTTCCAGTTTACTCATATACTTGCTCACACCTTCAACAGATTCAAGCAGATCTTTAGGGCCTGAATTTCTCACTAAAGCTGCATCAAACCCCTCTCTAGTTTCATCAGCAGGTTTCATTGGATGTTTAAACAATTTGCCAATGCACCCTGCTTTCAGTTCTCTACCACATACATAAAAGTGAGGGTATTCCTCCAAATTTATTTAAGTTGTAGTCTATGTGTCACCAGTAGTAGTTCACATAATATCTGAGTTCCTTTAAGGCTCTTGTATGAATGTCATGTGATCCTGGTGCCTTTTACTCCTTTTACTGTCCTCTGTAAGGATCCTTGCTATAGATTTTTATGAAAAAAGTTTTATCTTTAGTTATCTTCCTCAAGTAAGTTGCTTCTCAGTGAACACCTTATCTAGCTGACATAAAACTAGTCCATCCATATCACAAGTGAGGTCTTAAACACACTGTATTTCTGCATTCTTTTCTGAAAAGTTTGTATTTTGTTAGCCAATTATTATTATCCCTGAATATGTAACTGCAAAATCCAAATCCACTTCGAAATCCAATATGAAATCCAAATTCACTTCCAGTTGTTAGAATTTTTCAATAGAAGATCCTTCAGCTAGCCTAGAACTCTAATTTCTGAAAAAAAAAGTTGTCTCATTTAAACTGGTGGCAGTTTATAGACCAATGGATGGTCTATGAGCAAGTCAAACAAGTCAAGTTTATGAACAGTAACACTGGTATGCAGCACATTTTTTTGCAATTGTCACACTCCTTGTGTTTATTTTCAATGATGGACAAAGTGGTACTGCCCCTTTATATGTCAAGGTTCTCTTTTCAGATCTGCCTGCATGAATGTCATACAGCATCATAGTTATAGGAAGAAATGATAGATTATGTTGTCATCTGTGCTCTATCCTCTCATTTGTATAATGACTCCTATTATCAGTGCAGGATTAGATGAGCAGAGTGAGGCACCACATAAACAAAGGGGAACATGGATAGCTGGACATCTTACTAGGGGGATGCAGATGTTACCAGCAGTTCAAATCCTAGGTGGGAGTGGATTAAGGATCAAGACTCTCTCACACATGTTGGGATATCCCTATCTTCCACATTGGTGTTAATGCCTCACTAATGTTTCCAGTCCAGCCAAATAATCAAAGCCAGTTGCTAGTCAAGGATTATATAGTCTGTACTTTGAGGCTGTTTCATGCCTTGTTCTGTTGCATTTGTCAGATGATGCCGAAGGAGCAAAAGGCCCTACCTTTGGGGGATCCCCTGTCAGAGGTGGAGCTAGTTACCTGGCTTTGATGGCTCTCTTCTCCCCTTGCCTAAGGCAGGGTGCAGGCGATGGTGCCATCTGTTGTCAGTCACTGGG
Source organism: Corvus kubaryi (assembly GCF_017639235.1). Taxonomy (NCBI): domain Eukaryota; kingdom Metazoa; phylum Chordata; class Aves; order Passeriformes; family Corvidae; genus Corvus; species Corvus kubaryi. The sequence goes on from NW_024582056.1 coordinate 18,288,578, forward strand.
AGGGATGGGATGCTGCTTGTGGGTTGGTTCACAGGCTTTTTGGGGTGGTTCCTTTGCTGCCGCACATGCAGCTGAACTTTGCCTGGCTACTGCTTGCTGTTGCTTAGAATTTCAGGAAGGCAACACCACAGGCACAGCTGTCCTCCACTTCACCCCATAGGATACTAACAGGTAATTTCAGTGATGGGGGAAATCAGGGAAGGGAGATATTTGGGGCCAAACTCTCAGTTTGGATTGGGCTGTTGCTGCTCCTGCACAGAAGCGCTACAGGGCCACTGTGGAGAGACTGCTGCCCACCCATATACTACACACCACTAATTTAAATTACTCTTGTATGCTCAGCAGTTAATGCCCCTTTACGCAGAGAGAAGGCAGTACATTATTACTTACTCATAGATCTGTACAGGAAAAATTCAGAGAGCTCTGCAGATCTTTATTTATATGCGATAATCTATATCATACACACTCGCAGATATGCAAATTGCAGCTTTGCAGCAGAAATTCACAGGAAAGCCTCAGGCTGATGTTAATTCCATCATTTAAATAAAGAATTTCCCATTGTTACAGAGGCCTTGGAGTGCTTCTGTGCTCTTTCTATTTACATAGCGATTTCCTCAGATGAACCAAATGTATAGGGATACAGTCTAGTGATACTCTTACCAGTTATATATTGAATTATTCATCATTACAGGAGATTCCAACCAATACTGATTAATCATTTCTCTTCTAAATAGCGTTTTTGTTATAAAGCTTCCACTAATTCTGTTCTCTTGCCATTATATATGATTTCCATCTGTTATCTGACTTGACTTTCAATGTGGTATTTAAAAAGTACCAGAACTGTCTAAAGACTATTCAGTGAAACAGACTTTGGAAAGATATACTGTCAAGGGCAGAGTATTGAACAAGGCAGTAGGAGAGAAAAGAAAAATCCAGACAACATAATGATTCAGTTACAGTGATTACATTTGTAGTAAGCATTACTATCCTGGAGAAATGGATGGATGGCCCACTTCTAGAATAAAAATAGACAGCCCTTATTCTGCATCCCCCACAACCTTCTTCCAATATCTCTCACGTTAAGGCATGTGATTTTTTTCATCTCCTAAAGAACAGGGAGAGAAGGAGGTACTGAGTTCCTTACATTTGTGCTTGGGGCTATCAATCCCAAATTAAGACAAAGATATATCTATACAGTCATGTGACCCAGGTCAGGGCTGAGTTCTGATGTCTAGGCCAGCTGGACAGGAATGCTGTCCATGCTGTTGTGTTCAAGGCAGACACTAGATAAAGGTGGACTGGTTATGTCCTCAAGGTGTATCAGTTCTCCTCATGGTCTGGCTCAGTACCTATCCCCCCCTATGCTCTTGCATCTACTCACCTGCAAATCTGTCTAGTGTGACCTGCTTCATACTTAGCATATGACCACATGGAGAGGCTTCAAGTTAGCAAACCGTGGGGGAAACATGTTGGCAGCCTTGTTTGAGACAACAGGCTCTCTTCTGAGTCCACCAGCTGCTTGCCATTTCTGCCATCCCTGACTCTGCTGCATGTGCTTGAGGAGGCCATGGCAGCAGTGCAATGCAAGTGTGCATAGATGTCACCATCCTGGGGGAGCATTCCTTCAGAATGTAAGAGGGATGCAGTGCCATATTATGCTGTGTGCCTGAGTCCTTGATTTTCCACCAGAATCAGGCCCTTTCCCCCAACTGAAACCAGTCTGTGTTGATTCAGTAGGTATCATGGATGATACTGTGTGCCCTAAGACTATCTGTAAGGCGTGCATCCCACTGCAAATTGTCCTCTCAACCCAACTGACTTTCCTCTTGGAAGGAAATGCTTGTCTTGTGCTCAGAACCTGGGCACAGAGTAAGAGTTATGCAGAGAGGATGACTGGGATCTGCAGGTGAACAGGGACTGAGCCACACTGACTGCCAAGGTTTAGGAAAGCACCAGACTAGGCTGTTTAGCCCTACCTTTAATTGTCACTTGCATCGAATTTCATAAAGTTTTAGATCCATGTGATTCTAATTTCAGTCTCTAGGCCCATTCTTTGGGAGAACTTACCACTTTGGATGATGCTAAGATTAAAGCTTTGTTCAAATGCTAGGGCAGCATTTTGCTGGGGTTCTGAGACACCTTGTTTTTCTGTTATAAGTCTGATTTCTGATATGCGTCTTAAAATTAATTTCTCGTACTTCTGTCTCAAACAGTCCTCTATGTTTGTGGATTTTTATTCCTGCCATACCTCCTATCTCTTTATTTAGTTCTGTGTAGGTGTAAAATACTGTTAAGTGCAAGTCGTAGACCCTGGATATAAATTAAAACATTCTGAAATAGGCAACATGCAGCTATCAAACCTGTTATTTTTCACCTAAGTTCTCTTTACATTCCCCCTTGAAGCTGGAAATTCTATTATTGCAAGGATATCTAAAATGAACCAGAAAAGTAGTAGCAGTACTTGATGAAAAATTTTTTCTTCTAAAATTGTAGAGAACAAATCAGTAGCATTAAAATTATTACTGACTGTAAGGAATAATAATGTAATGTAATATAATGAGAAGTTTTGGATTTTTTTTGTAAAGTTTATCTGATTTTTGGAAGCTTCATTTAAGATCACTCAGTTTGAAGACTCTTAAGTCAGATGCCTTTTCTGGAAAGGTGAGTATTGAAAGACACAAGAATATACAAAACTAAATTTAAATATGAATTTATTCAGGGACACGCAGTTTGTATGTGACCCTCAGTAGTGAATTAGAATTGCTGTTCTGCTTTATTATCTAGATTTAATTTAGTGCTGACAAGGAAAACATTTGGATTAAAATGTGTTCTCCCATTTTATGCTTTAAGAACATGATGCTAGTGTTTTTAACAACGGGGTTTCTAAAGATGGTTTATATAAGAGCTAATTTTTTGTTTCAGAATAGACATTCTCTTTTCTCAGAGGATTCATTTTATAGAGAAGATTTAGAACACATCACACATTCCTTTCTGATTTTGGTCAATAAAGTTATCATGTAATTATCATCAACCAGTATTTAATAATTAATTCCTACCTCTAGGGCTGTCTGTGGACAAAGTATGATATCTCATCTAAAAGCAGTGGCTGAATTTGTCAGTGAGGTGTGGGGGCAGATAATCAGTGTCATCATGAATAATAGAGCTTTCATAATTTTAACTGCATTTAGAAACCATTTCTATACTTGTAACATGGCCAGAGTGCCTTCAGCTCAGGATTTCATCATACTTTTTGCATAGTCTCTAAAATTCTGAGTAAAAATCTAGCTTTACGCAGCATCTGTAAAACAGAAATAACACAGCTGTGGGCAGCTTAAACAGAACTGGCCCTGTATACTAAGGACAAATGAGACCAGCAGTTTCTGGATTTGCAATCGTCTGAGGGGGGAACTTGGGTGCAAGTGATTGCACATCAGCTGAGACGTCCTGCAATGGTGAGAGCAGTCCTACTGCTATTCAGTCAGAAAATCCCACATATCAGCACAGTGTGCAGCAACTGCACAGCAGAGGAGGCTAAAAGCATTTTCAAATTTCTCCTTCTGTGTGGACATATTCAGCAGTGAGTCTAACCTACTCTTTTGCCCATAGCTGCACACTTTGGTATTGGGGTAGACTTCCTTCAGGAAGCTGGCAAGGATGCAGGGAGTGGCGTGTGAAGTTAATGCTGTTTTAGTGCCACTGTCACACTCCTTGCTGTCACAGGCACCTCCAGGGAGCAGAGCTTGGTTCTAGCTTTACTGCTTTCCCACAGCTTACTGCAAGGGGGTTTTTAGTTAAAGTGCACTGAATGGAAGTGCACTGCACATGGAAACATGGCCTCCATTGGACCGATACGGCCAAAATTGCCTGCATTTTATTTTATAACATTTGGCTCTTGTATAACTGAAGATTTATCTAGATTATCAGGCTGTTCAAAGGCATGGCAAAAGAATGTGGGGCTGTCAATAAAGGTTGCTGAGTGTCTCTGGAAATATTCAAAATGTGCCTGGATGTGAATCCTGTGCAACCTGCTCTAGGTGAACCTGCTTTAGCAGAGGGCTGGGATGAGATCATCTCTAGAAGTCCCTTCCAGCTCTGACTGTGATGCTGTGATATGGCTGGTCATCATCCTTATGCAGAATGATGACGGCTCAGTAGACTTCACTAACCCTCCTATCCAAGGTCAGGTGTATCTGTCTCAGAGGTCTGTCCTGTGTGATTCATTTGTCCACTTAAATTAACCTTTCACCCCAACAGTGCAGGAGTTTTGGACCTTGTTATAAAGCAGTTGTGGTCCTCAACTATTTGAAATGACCATGTGATTCAGGGTATAGAGAGCATTTGGTGTTCCTTGTGGCATGAGCTGGAATTCTGACTTTTTAGAAGACAGTGTATTCTGAAGAAAGAAGAAATGGATCTATTCCCTTTGTCAGACTCTGAGATGTGAACAAAATGGGTGTTGCAAAATCAATAGGGTAGCTACTGATGTAGTCAAGATGCCACCATTTCAACAGTTGTAGGGTTGACGTGAGGGCCATGTGAATACTGTCAGGTGAGTGTAGGTCCACAGGACATGGAGAAATACAGTACTGAGGACTGTACAGGAGCAAAGCACCTTTAGAGACACAGAGCAGACCTCAGCCAGTCCATATTTCTGACAGACTGTCCAAGTTGATTTGCATCAAAAGAAGAATGACAATTTTCAGATTGCTGTAGCTGTGGAAGATCTTATACTGGTGCTGGAGGGAAGGTATAAACCCTCAAAGCAGAGGGTCTGGAATTCTAAAGCTCCAACTCCATTGCCAGTCGACCAGTGCCTCTGGGACAAAGCAGTTCCTTCAGTGGGTTTAACCTCCCTCACTCAAAACCTCTTTGTGGTGGTAGAGACCCTGGCTTGGAATATGGTCATGCCTCAAGCCACCAAGAGAGGGTGAAAGTGTCTGTAACAGTCCTGATGAGCATCTGCTCAGTTTCCTGTCAGTCCAGGGCAATTCATAGACCAGTGCACACCATGTGTCCAAGCTCGCTCCATAACAAAGGCAAGGATCAGCGTATCTGTCAAGAATGCATGCTCCTTATTTCCATGTGTGGCAGAATTGATCTTTATGGGAAAGAAAGATTTGTAAGCCTGGTCTGTGTTTGATCTCTCTTTTGCCAACAGTGATTACTTCCAACACATATAAGTGAAAACATTTTAAAGTTTCATTGTTTAGATATTCTTAAAAATGGAAACAATATGAAACACAATGATCATTAATATGCACTTCCAAACAGAATCTACACCTTCCTTTCTACCTGAAGAATGCCTGGCAGATTCTAATTACAGTCACAAACTTAGTGAGAACCACAGCAGTAACAATAGCAATATTAAAAGGAGGGAAATTGGGGAATGACAGAAAATACTAATAACTTGCTAGTTTCTCCACTTACCTGTGATTTGTATTTGTATTTTGATTCCTTATATCTCTTAGATTGAAATAATGATTTTTCAGTGATCACATTCATACTTAGTTTTCCTTTAAGAATATTTAATAATGTATATTATTGTCCTAATTGAAAATGATAGCCACTTTGAGGATGTGAGGGTGCAATTTTCCAAACCTCTTAATTCATGATTACATATTACAGCAGTGGAAACTTCAGACATTTAAATATTGGTGTATTTATCTCCATATTGATTAAAGGGAGGTCCATCGATAGCTCTTTGTAAAAGAAAAAAATACTCTTGAAGAATTATTTTTCAACAAGTTCTAGGTAAAGAGGAGAAGGAATTAAAAATAACCTTTGGAACTTTTCTTGCCCTTGTTTGAAATAAATTCTGTAACCTGTGGAAGAACATAAACTTCAAAACACATACCCTTGCTTCAAACTCTTTTTTTGTGCAGCTTAGGGAGATATCCTAATATGAAACATACATTTTTTTCTGGACTGCTCTTCAGTCCAGTATGACCATCTGTGAGTAGTATGGCTTTAGCTGCCTTTAAAATTATCCTCTAAAGTAAAGAGAAATACTTCTGAATTGGCGCCAGACTCTTAGGGAAAACAGAGACAGGCCATGATACCCACTAAGTATTTAAAAACAGACAATAATTTAACAGAAACCAAAGAAAGTCTCTAAGCTATTAGTTAAATTTTAATCTATACCACATTTTATAAATACATGGGATCTAAGGGCTAGAAAAAAACATTAGATCATATAGATTTATTTCCTGAGCTCAGTGATTTATGTTTGACGAAAGCATATCTTCCAGGCAGACTTCCAGACCATGCTTTGGGTATATTAAGTTGTGGAGAATCCACCACTTCCCTTGGTAGCTAGTGTCGCTGTAAAAGCATAACTTAATACTAAATATGAGTTTATCTGTCTTCTTTAGCTTATGGCTGTTGATTCTTTTTATGCTTTCTTTAGTAGATGAGAAGCCACTTCAGTGCACAGTACTTATACAACTATAATTAAGCCACCTTGATCTTTTATTTTTTCGTCTTTCTTCTGATAAGCCAAACCGCTTGATTTCCTTTAATGTTTTACCACATGGCAGTTTACACAGCATATGGATCATTTCTATTGTTACTTTCTGTAACCTCACAGTATCTTCAACATCCTTCCAAAAGGAGGGACATGACAATTTGCAATGATTCAGCACTGCTTTAGTGCAGCTCTTCAGAGAAGTGAAAGAGTCTCCTGGCTCCTTTAGGTGTCCCCTGCTTGGGCATACATGCATCCCCGCCACCCCTCTCCCTGTTTATATGCTGTTTGCCATTACACTTCACTGGTAGTTCATGTTTGGTTGCTTCTCAATCCAAATCCCAACATGTTTCTTGGAGTTGTTCCTCAGTAGAATATGATGTCTCCTTCTGGAGGTTTAACTTCCATGACTTATGCCTAACAACAGTACATATAGCTTTGATTGCGCTGCTGTGAAGGAAACTTGGGTTGAGAAACCAAGTGGTTATTGATAGAATTCTGAAGGATTGGAAATGAAATGATGATTCTTGAAGATTATCATAGAAAAACACTCATGTAAAAGCTGTTCTTCATTGAAACTACCTCTTGAGAGCTATTACTTGTGCTGTGACCTTTGTAATATGTTTTTATCTGGTATGATGTGTAACGTAATGACAATGATAATTATTTTGTGTCTGTGTTGCTTTGTAACTTTAAAACAGCTTTCTCTGTTTTGTTGTTTTGTTTTTTGTTTTTTTTTTTTTAAGATGATGCTAGTTGAGTATAAGGAAGGGAAAGGAAACCCACAGTCTGAGGAGACTACTTCAGTGGCACACCTTGAAGACAAACAAGACTTACCACACTTTTCCAGCTGTCTGGCATTTGTTTGCATTCATAACCTAACTATTCCAATGCAATCAGTTTCAAAATTAGTGGTGACAAATGCACTGTCACACAATTAAGATATGTCAGGTTCTTTCTCTAAGTCAGCATGCAGCAATGTGCTGAGTGGTTCCATACTCAGTCCCACAAGATATGACTACCTATGCATCTTCTTAAACATTAAAAAAGAAAAAAAACCCCAGAAATGGTTGTGAAATTTCCATTTGAACCTATTTGGAGGCCTCCAAATTAATGTTTTATGGAGAAAAAACCCAAACAACCTAAAACAAAACTACCAAACCCAGAGCATTTTAATATCTGTTTTACAAAGTGGCATAAATTAAAACAAAAGACTCTCTTACCTTGCTGCATATCCAGAGGTAAATGTTCTATCTTGACCAGTGAATTCAACATTTGATATAAGGAAGACTTCACTCTAAGGCACATTTAAGGCTGAAAGTACTCTATCCTCTAAAAGCTTAAATTTCAGTGAGCAGTGGAAGTTGTGCAAGACCACCATTAAGACAACAATGAGAAGAGAAATAGATTGTTAGGAAAATGCTATCAATTGCTATATTAAATATTAAAGTAGCTTCTCTAAGAATAATACCTACTTTACACCCAATCCACCACCAAAAACAAAGAAATGATAGAAACAGTCCTGTTTAAGAGATGGTTCTGGAAAACCATATGTACTGGAAAGGAAAATCATGGTCTATGAAGAAGGTGAGGTGGATAATACAAGATTTGCACGTTGAGGGTCAAATTTCCTTTACTTTTTCAACAATGCAAATCAGTAATAAGTGTCATGAGGTCAGCAGACTAACTCTAGGTGCATATATGTATAATGGAGAGTGGAAATTTGTTTCAACCATGGCTGGATTAAAGTAAATATTATGCTCCTGACAGAAGTGCCAGCATGATAAAATAACAAAATTAATAAATAATAAATCTCAGACAATATTGTCTTTAAGATAAAAATGAGAAGAAGGGGTGAAACAGTGTGAAAATAACTGGCTCATTCATCTTAGGTTGATCTATAAGCTGTGGCATTTACTGATCTCTACCACACTGTGCATTCTCAAAGACAAGTAGGCAATCAAATACATCCCAACTCTTTCTTTTTTTTTTTTTCCTTTTTCTTTCCATATTTCTTTGGGTTTTTTTCCCTTTCTCAGAGACACTGAGAGCAGAAACATTTTTCCACATTATGCTACAGATGCCTTTTGCAGGACAAGAAAAGGAAATTTTTCTGATCATCCATTTTCTGATTTCTGAGCCATTTTCCATCCTACTAAATTGCTTAATACTCCCTGTAGCTGGACCTGTGACCTGGAATCTTTATGCAAGATTAATGGGAAAGCAAATGGGAATTAGTATCTGGGCGGGTTGCTGCACAGCTCTTGCTTTTATCTAGCACTCCACCTGTTTTTTTTTTTTATACAATTATGCTTTCATTAGTTTCTGGAGCCAGCGATCCTAAAAGACCTTCCCATTTCTTCTCTCTATCTTCCCTCCCCCCTATCCTCAATTCTTTCTATCTCCTATCCCAAAATTATCAAACTCACTCTGCTTGTAACTGACATGCTGACAGGAAATTATTACACGTCATTACACTTCTTAAAACACAATTTACCCAGCCTTTGCAAATTATTCTTCAGCAAGTGTGAGGGGGTAATGGAAACTGTCTATTCCACTTACAGTTGTCACTCATGCTTTCCTCTGTACAATGAACAATTTATGTTTTCTCTCTTTCCAAAAAAAAGGCTGTGCTTGAAATATGTAAAAGCAACTTATCACAGAATAGGGAAACAAACCTCCTGTTCAAGTTCCCTCACTCTGCCTTATTACAGAGCAGATCCATTTTCTATCATAACCTCATTAGTCCACATGCAAGCACAGAACAGGCTGATGTTTATTTAGTAGGAGCAGACCTCCTTTTGACTTCTGGCCTGCCAATTGCACTTGACACTGCTGTAAAAGAAAAGCGATCTTGTGTGACTGTAGTACCCAAAACTGATAGTCCGCAATCATAATAGTCCTATTCCTTGCCTGACATTTTATTCATCACAGACAGCTACTGCAAAAGGGTGTCTGTGGTATGTTTTTCCCCTGTTGCAGCATCTTTTTTTGTTTGCACTTTGTTTTTTGGTTTTGTCTTCCATAAATTCAAACTTATCAAATCTTAAAGCGAAGAGGTTGTGTTTATTTAAAAAACTTAGAAACCAAAAAAAAATTTTTGATGTGCTCTCCCCCTGAAGCTGATCATATTGATTAGCTTTCAGGCATTCTTCTGTCAGGCTCATTCTGCCTCAATGGGAGAAGGATGATGAATTGTCTAACGACTTAAGGCGGGGAAGAAGAAATGCTAAGCTTGGGTCTGGGAATTGGTTAAGTGCTTCTGCGGAGCCTCAGCCTCTCAATTGCTCTCAGCAACTTGGCCTCCTTGATTTATAAACTGGAGTGGTGATTAATAGTCTTTTAAGTGGACAAGGCAGGCCAAATCTGCACAAATCGGGCCACTCAAACATGACTACTACTTGTAGGAGAAGAATAACAGCCTTTACATAGAGGTAATTGAGACAGCTTCAGAGGATCTGGTAGTCTGCTTCAGCAGAAATAAATCAGCCACACAGGCCATCTATTCTTGAAATCAGTCCTTCTCATCAAACCTCCTCAGGTCAACACATGGAGTTGGGAATGTGGTGGGTTAGCAGATGTACTTCAGGCCAGAAACAAGGCGGATCGAGCTGCCACTGTGCTCAGAGAGGAGAGAGCATCCCACCTGGGCATCCTGCTGCAGCTTCTCAGTGCCAGTGCTGAGCATGATCCCACATTTGCCCATGCTTCCCTGTCAGATAAATGGGGCCTGCCCTGTGGTTGAGAGGCTTTATTTCTCTCCCTTTCTTACTTGTCCCATAGCTGTATCGCTACAACCTTTGCTTGGGCCGCCTGCAACTGCCCAGCACCATGTGCTTCCTTCACCAGCATGTGGCCAAACCTGCTGGGCTTAAGCGCCAAGTCAAGCTTCCTGCATCCTAGAGGGGGAAGATGAGCTCAAAATGTTTAACCAAGACTCAAAACCTGTAAGTCTCTACTCCTCCTCTAGTCACAATGCCCAGTGGTGATTCATTTGAACAGAAAAAACACTGACAGCAAGTGCTCAGTGTGCAGCAGCTTCTGTGAGCCACCCCTTTCCTCCAAAATTTGGCTCCTCAGGCAAGTACCTAGTTTGCCCATCCATAGGGCCAATTCTGCAGACAAATATTCTCTTGTAGAGGGACTAATGAGCTTGAACGCTACTTTCGTGTCTGCAGCCCAAGGAAAAAGCCTTTTTATACTGTGTTTGTAAGATGGAGATCAGAAATCATGGGACAGAATGAATATTTATCAAGGAAATGATACCTGGAATCAGGAAACCTGACAAGTTGTGAATAAAGGGGACGACAAGAGCAACTGAGTGGAGTGGGGCAGCAGGATTGATAGGAGAAGGGTAACTTGTGGTCAGAAAGGAGCACACACTCTCCTTTCCTGAAGGGAGATTCCAAACCAGTTTCAGTCTAGTGTCCCCTCTGGGGAAAACTCCCCTCTATCTGAGACTGAAGGGAGGAATCATAAGGCTGATTTCTGAATTTCAATTCTAATGAACAGAGAAGTTGGCTGTGAGGTTGTAAAATCTTTTCCACTAGCGTTCCCCAAGCAGAGGAACTGCAACTAAAGTAATGAATTATGCCCAGACTCAGGCTATCTACAGGTAAGAAACATCATTAGTCTGTTTCCATGAGTGTGTGGGCTTCTATAATACCCAACCCCAAATTGCAGTTTCTCCAAAGGACTGGAGAGGTTAAAAAACACAACACTAGAACAACACTAGGACAACATAACACTAGAAAATTCTCTCTAGAGGAACATTCCTGTTTGTCTTGCCATTACTAAAATGTTGTTTTTAATAGAATGGGAGGTGGGAATCACAAGACTCAGAGCTCTGCACCCTGTTATCTCCTTGAAGGTGACTTCCCTGCTTTGCTGCATTTAGGTTTGTTCCTGTAAAAACTGTATAGAAAAATACCTGACTCACAAAGGTTTTGTAAAAACAATTTTAAAATCTGTAGCATCAGATGCCAGATCACATGGGTTATATATCAAAATTTGCATGTACAGATAAATACACACACACACAAACACACACATTCTCAGATGATCCAAGTATCTCCTGTGATGTACTTGAGCTTGTCTTCTGACAGCAGCTGCTTTGAGGCTAGTGGCATAGACTCTTCCATGCCCGAAGAGCTCAGCTGTATTCTCCCCAGAGATCAAACATCTTGCAACTAGAGGCAGAGGGGAGACTGAAAAGTTAGTTTTAGCCCATATCAGAATGGGATGTTGATGTGGAACTGAAACTTCAATGAAAACCAAAGCAGACTAGCCTTTATCAGTGATGCTTTGTTTTCCAACATCTTGCAAGCTTGTTGTAAGGACTCTTCTGCCTTGCTACTGACTGAAGAAAAGTCTCTCCCTGAGCTGATAAGAGAATGGAGCACCTTATGACAAAACATGTATAAAGAAAAAGGATAACTCTGACCTTCAAATTACTTACAGAAGTATTTTCTGGCCTCTAATGCTGGCTGGACACTACTCATAGTACAGCTCTAATTGGAAAGTGAAGCTACATTACTTGTTCACTCTCAGGGAAAAAAAAAACCAAAACAACAAACCACTCTTTGCAACATTCCTGCCTTATTTTCAAACTCAGGCAAATGATTTAACGATTTTTCCCAATCATGTTTTACTCCTTTCTCATTTTCTTAGAAGCTGCTTCAGTGTGGAGACAGGATTCTCTTTGCTGCTGAGAGGAGATATGGAGCTGGGTGTCCTGAGGATGTGGCTGCCTTGGGCCACCCATGCAGCTCCTTGTGCAGGCAAGGAAGATTTAGGATGAGCCTATCAGAGGCTACTGGAAGTATTAGTTTGATAGACTTAAATAAAATTACAACATATATGTATGTGCATGCACGTTTGCATGCTGAATGTTTGAGTGTGAAGACAGGTATTTAGCCTAAAAAATGTTGTTGGTTGAATTTTTAGGAATTAAAACAATCTATTTCTACATCAAAGAATTTACAAACAGTGGGCGGTAACTCTGTTTTGAAACTCTTTATGGCAGCATAATCATTGAGACGGAAGAGGATGGTTCCTTGGATATCAAAGACCTCTTTAGATTCAATACAGACAAGTAGAATGACCCAGCCAGCAGTAAATGGTGGTTAAAAAAAAAAAAAAAAAATTACAAAAAATTCCAAGCAGAAAAAAAACCAAACCAAAAAAACACCAAAGTGAAAACAAACAAAACAAACCCACAAAGTGTTTCAGAAAAAACAAATGGATGAATTATGATTTGGTATACCTTCATTGTATTTTCAAGATGTGAAATATAAAGAATAATATAATAAGCTGTTAAAATGGTATTGTCAGTGAAGGTATATGCCTTATTTAGGTCAGCCAAAATTCAGTTGCAATCCAATTAGAAGGACCCCAGTCCCAAGGGATAAGTAGATAAAATGGTTACAGCAAGCAACGTAGACCAGGTATTGTGATGAGGAAAGGACTGATAAAGGAAATTAAATACTGCTGTGGAATATCCTAAATGTCCCAAACCAATGTCTATAAATTGAAATAAGGTGCATATCTTTATACCACTGATAAAAGCTGTCAAAGGAAATAGCAGGCAACCCCACTCTGGCTGCCTTTCTGGAAGCTATGCATCAGCTAAATCAACCTGTTAGGTTCATACAAGGGATAAAATGCAACAGCCTTTTGTACAAAGGAACATAAATCATTCTGTGTTCACTGACCATCTGTGCTGAGACCACAGGATCAAATGGTGGCCATTTGGCCCTAAAGTCACTTTTGAAGGCCGATTGAAATGCTTCTGGAGGCCCATTGAAGGACTTCTGGAGGAGGGCTGCTAGGAGACCGCATCAGTGAATTCTGTCATTGACTGCCATGCTATTTCCTGCTAAATGCCACTCCCAGAACAGCTATAGGCTTGATTTCCACATGCAGCATCACAGAGCTAGTTATTATTTTAACTGATTTTATCTAAGTGTTTTGTCTTCAATCAAAGGTCTATATTAAAACAGCTACTCTTCAATTCTTTGAAATTCTAATCCATACCTAAAATCTTCTCTACAAGAAATATTTTGGCCTTCACTTGGGAGTTGAAATAAATAAATATGTAAATGTTGACCAGTGCACTCAAAATCTAGAGTTTCCAAACAAAATCTAACTTCCTGTGTTGCATTCTAGTTCAAGAACTCGTATAACCAGAATGCAATACAACACTGCTATTTTTTCTTACAAACAGTTTCCACTACTGGCTGTTTGCAAACTGTCCTGTCTTCTTCCTCTTTTTCTCACAGAATTTTCAGACCTTACAAATAGAGGACCATTACTATGTCTTGAAAAGCAAGTCAGCACGGACAAGAACAATAACTGCATTTTATGGCACAAAATACAACTGTTTGATATGACTGGTTTGCAGTTCTTTGCAATCATTTATTATGATTCCACATCTGCCCACAGACAGAGTATGCTTCGAAGAACTGCTGCACTGTCATGGCAAAAGTTTATTTTGCTATGGGTTGTTTCATCTCCAACCGGTTGCAATATTGATTTCTCTCAGTGGATTAATTATCAGTGGCAGTTTCAGTCTTCCTTGCAATGGGCAGAAGGAAAAATGATGTTTTTATTTCAAGGAGGTCTATTGACAATTGTGCCTGGGCTTCCCTTGGGTCCTAAAGTCAATGAAGTTAGAAGACCCATGTCATGAAAGTACTGTGCATGAAATTATTTATTTTTTCTGTAGAGGTAGTATCATGTGAATGCCATGATGACTGTTTATTTAAAAAAAAAAAAAAAAAAAGGCTTCATATGTTTTTCATAATATATTGTAATTGTAAAAGTAATGCTGAAATTGTACAAATATAAACTGATAGCATAATATACAAAAAGTAGCAGGAGTTATTCATACTAGCAACAAACCTATCAAAATATTTAGTTTGAAGAGAGAGGCTGCATTCTTCTGGAACAGAACATTTTTAGTTAAAAAATCTACGCAGAATTTGGAAAGAAAATCCAAGCTTGTGGTGTCAAAAAGGTCTGTGTGTAATGTTTTGGGGATCTGTAAAAACTGAAGCCATAATGGATTAAATTTTTTATTTTATTGCTTTCTTTTCTCCCAAGTATATAATACATAATACACATTTTATATATATATATATATATATAAACCATATATAATACACATCAGTATACCTACCTATTGATATAATGTTTCTTTTATCTTTTTCTATGTGTATGAATATAATCTACACATAATTGTTCAAACTTTGATGGTATTGTCATAATGCAAGGATTGTGTACTCATGATTATTATTATTATTTTGAAAAAATAGAGTGAAAATATTATTACTACTAAATGATTTATTAATCTTTGTGGGTTTTTTTTTCTTCAAATCTTAATTCAGTTACTAAATAAACCAGACGTGAAAAGATTGCAAATTGAAAATTAGAGATAGTGTGGGTAAGAGTGCTGGTATTCTTTTCATTGCATTGTTTTGTTTTCAAATATGCTTTCAGCTGTCCACAAATTTCCACTGCAGCATAGAAGATTGATGATGTAACTGTTCATAAAATAATGTAAGATTTTATAGTTGGCATACAGTGTTGCAAAGAAAATTACATAACCTGGATTCAATATCTGATTCTTTTAAGCCCACTTATTTTACTGAGATTTTTTGTAGCTATGTAGGCTAATTGGTTTGCATATCTGGAACATACTCCATCAGTTTTGTTACTTTCAGGACATAGACTGAGGAGTGCAACTGAGAAAGATATATTTACTCACAGAAGAGCTAATTTGGTAAAGAATCAAGCATGAATACAAAACTCAGTGATAACATTCACAGCAACACTGTTGAATTTACTGTGTAAATTTGAAAAGCTTGCAAAATGTTTCCCTCAGCTGTTTGGTCCCTCAGCTTTTTGCAGAGGTAAACAAAGAAGGAAACCAGTATTTAAATATCTTCCTTATCTCTAGCACTTTACAAGATGATTATTTCCCTAATCATCAAAGCCCAAGGCACCACAAAAAGCCCAAGAAGACATCTCATATGGCTGAAAACTAAAATCCCTTTTAAATAGAAAGGGAAATGGACTGGTGGGGTGGTAGTGACAGCAACTTCTGTGGATTTTTAATAAGTTGACCTTATTTTGTGTCCTCCTGTTGTTTTGGAGTCAGAGACTCTGAATTCATTAGCTAGAGCTCGACTACCCTGAACTTACAATGCTGCTACTTTGCAAATCTCATTTGTGTTGTACAGTGTGGTCAATGATTCCCAGCAGCTCTGTAAGTAGTCATATAGTTTTTCTGATGTTCAACACAAACATAATGAGGTAATTTGTTGAGAATTGGGTTCTAGTGGAAGCTCCAAGCAGATGGGATTTTTTTTTGAACTAGATATGAAATATTTTAACACGTCAGAGGAATCCATTTCTTGTTCTCTAACCATATGCAGTGACTATTTGGAGAAGTGGTGGAACACAAACTAAGAAAGAAGCTTCACTTCTAGCAAAGTTTTGCACAAGGGAGCTAATGACATTGTTTCCTCATCAATCCAATTCCAATGGAAAAAAAAAAGGTTGTTGAAAAATAATACAAATAGGAAGTATCTGCAGTTTTCAGGCTTCCTCTTGGGAGACATGATTTTTGAAAACATTCTTTGAGGACTATAAGTAATATTTCAACTCATCCAAAAATTGAAAGATTTGGATGATGGAAGGTAAAAATTGATATTATCCATGTACATGTGGATTTTACAATAAATTCAAGGACAATACTATTAATTTAATAAACATGTATTTCAAAAAATTATGAAAAGCCGCACAGGAAAATTAAAATCAGTATGTTGTAGCAAATAAAAAAGCGAAGAAACCACAATAAAGTTTAAAAAAAAGAGTGAAACAGATGTGCATTTTCATGCTTGACCATGCTAGGAGTATGGCAGTGCTGAGATTGTTTTAAGCCATCACAGATGAAACATACCAGGGATTCCTCAAAAACCTGCGTATGTTCATTTAGATATTACCATTCAGCATCCTGTTCCTTCCCTTGCAATTAAAATGCTTGATCTGGAAATTAATCACATGTATTTACCACAGAAGTGGTTCGAAAAGAGGCTTCTTTGGAGTCCTAAACACAATCCACATGGCCACATGTGCTTGCTTGCTGTGCCGGCTGGAAAACAAATATGTAGTGTTCTGGCATTGTCACTTCTCTCTCTTTATTAGGGACCTATCCCTTATCCTTGGAAGTCAGGATATAAATGCCCTTGGGATCTTTGATTTCATTATTTATAAACTTATTTTCAGATAAGGCTTGATAACTATTCTCAGATAAGGTTCCAGGAAGTCATCACTCACTGTTCCGTCCTGAGGAAGCTAGGTGGAGCTGCATAATTCTAGACTTTCATACTAGAATTGCTCACCTTCACATGTAGTGGCACATATATACAGGGCAAAATATAAAAGCGTAGCTTCACTCTCCAAAGTACCAATATAAAAGGGGAGAAAGAAAACAAATTACTTTTTTCCCTACTGAAGAGACATCTAGATTGATTACTGTTGACACAGTTTTACACAGACATGGAAATTTGCTTGGAAACAAAGTACAGGTGGGCTACAAAAGGAAGCACACATAAGTATACAAGCTGCAAAAAAGAACCATAAGAAAGTGGTGGAAAGGAACCAAAAAGTATATGTGAAAACAAACTCAGCCGGCTACCTAAATGTCTGATTTTAGGATCTTCTGAAAAATTCTTGTGCCAAAACTAATAAAACAAAAATTTAATGTGATTATTTGAAGTTAAAAAAGACAAAGAGATTTTTCCAGTTATATTCTTAAGTGGAAATTATATATTTATATCTATGTCTATATCTATATGTGTATCTATATATCTCAACAGTTCAGAACTTGAACTACAATGTAATTAGAGTATAATTACACTGCAGTTATACAGATGTAACCCAGGATTCAATAGTTCAATACAAATGTCTGATACTTAATTGTCTAAAATAGGAATTACAAAATAGGTGAGTCCTCTTTTGGTTTAAAAACTTGGAGACAAAATTTACATGCAAACACACCACATGGAATATAAATAAACATAATTTTTAAAATTGCAGTGATTCAAAAGCAAAGAATCTGGAGGTTTTTCAATATAAAGGTTACGTACCATCAATTTTTAAACATCTACATTCCCTTTACAGATAACATTGAGGTGCAAATGCACTGATATTGTGTGATAAATCTTAGATGTTGATAGGTGAACGTGGATCATGATGGAAAAAATTTCCCTCTCCTCTCCTCTCCTCTCCTCTCCTCTCCTCTCCTCTCCTCTCCTCTCCTCTCCTC
>NW_024582056.1:18306472-18351472 GCF_017639235.1 Corvus kubaryi
TTCCCTTCCCTTCCCTTCCCTTCCCTTCCCTTCCCTTCCCTCAGCATTAGTTATGTTTGCAGCATTTTTGCAAAGGGTCGTATGATGCATCCTGACCCCAAGTAGGCAAGATGAATTTCCCTTCCCTAAAGTTCCTGTACATAAAGACCAATTATGCAGATGAGGAGAATTTCACCCAAAATAAATTGCATGCTCCATCTGATTATGGGTAATAGATTATTCCAGACCGATGCTATCCTCAGGTGGAATTGAAGGATCCTTTAAACATCAAGGAGTATATTCATAACCATTATCCTCTTAACCCTTTGATGTGAAAAGATTGCTATAAAATTTACTAAATTCATCTAAAATGACTTTTGAATCTCCAATCACTTTGTTCTCTGCATTAATAATACTAGGACTAATCCTGCATGACTTGTGAGATTTAAGATGAGTAGCTAATAGCTTTTGAATCAAGGGTGCCTTTCAAGGGTGCCTCTAAGCAGTATCTAAAACTGTGTGTGTGCAATTTGTCTTATCCAAATTGGTGCATATTCAGAAGACTATGTAACCCATATACAAACTGCATTTTCATTCTGGATGCATGTAACTCATATATGCAAATATAGTCTGCAGATTAATAGTGGATTTCTTCACACAGAGAACAGAAAAGAGCTACATATGAATACTTACAGTTGCTTCTGAAAATTTAGCTCCGTTTATCCAGGTAGGAAATGGGGGAGTTTGCTTAGTTCTTAGTCTGGTTTTGGATCTCAGGTGTTTTTCGTGTTTCTCTGTGGTTCCAGGATTTCATCATCATGGCATTGGATTAAGGCTAACACACTGAGACTAGTACTTTCTTCTTCTGTTCTCTACCTCTCATCATTTATCTCTCAGGTAAAAAAATAGAGTCAGAAACCCCAGTCAGTGAGAGCAGCTGCATCCAAAGTTTGAGCTTTCTTACATTCAGAGATTATTTACAATCTGGCCATTTTCTTGTGTCTCTTCTTTTTCTGACTTTCCTCTTTTTTCATAGTCATTACATTCAATGTTCATTCTTACCTATTTCTTTTGCCATTCTTCTCGTCTAACTGCCTCAAATTCAATATTCTTTCTTCCTTTATTCTTTTCATATATCCCCAGGTAACCTCCTAGTTCTTTCTTTGACATGCCTGCCTCCATCCCCCAAAGATATAATGGAATATGCTTGCTATTTTCTGCTGCTTTTACTTTTTTGTCTATTTAGAGAATAAACTTCTCAGAACAAGGATTTTTTGCTAGCCTTTATGCTTGCTGTGCCTAGCACAAAAGGTCTCCAAACAAAAGTTTACCCACAAATCTCATGCATGAAATCTTGAATTTTTTTCCCCATATTCATATAATTTGAGAATATTCATGTTCTTTTGCAAATCAAATAAAGAAATTTTCATTAACAGAAACAAAACAAATTTCCAGAAAATATTTTTTCACCTATCAAAAGTGGTAAAATCACAACCTATTCAAGATAACAGTTTAGATGTGATCTTGGATAGTATTATAGGACATGAATCCTGTTTGTGAAAATTGGATCACAGAATAAGCTGAATTACAAGGGACCCACAAGGATAATTGAGTCCAACTCCCAGCCCTGCACAGCACCATTCCCAAGAGTCACACGATGTGCCTGAGAGCATTGTCCAAATGCTTCTTGAACTCTGTAATTTGGCAATTTAAATGATTCAGCTTTGCAAAATGATTACTTCAGGAATTGGTTAGGCTACCATCACCAAAGATGTTCAAGATCAAAGCCCTATGTACTGAGCTGGCCCTCTAAAATCATAAAATCAGAAATGGCATCACTGTCATTCTGATGCAAAGTGCTGATTAGTTTTGAGTCAAATGTCCTTTCTGTTTCCATCCTCAGAGAAGATCATTCCAGACCAAAAATTATGAAAAGCAAGTACTGCCGTACCTGTGAGCAATCTCCACTATGCCTGGTATAATGATTTTCCCCATGATCTAAAGGCGAAAGAAACTGCTGCGAGATATAATGACAAGAGCTGTAGGATCCAGTGACACAGGAGAGTCTATGAGTATTTTACTCACTCTTGAGCTCAGTTTGAGCTATCTCCTTGCGTGTTGATCAGGGGTCCTGTCCAACCTAAATTATTTAATGACTCGTCGTTCAGTGCCAGGTCTTCAGAGATACTGCTCCATATTGATTGTGTCTTATCTGCAAATCCTAGGTGCAATACAAGGCTGTGTCCTATCTCCATTTTGAGATGAAAGCTGGGAGCAGTCCACTTCCCTGTCTTCCTTCTTTTTCTCTCTTCCCTTCTCTCCTTCCCCCATAGTACATGAGAAGGTATTTGTGTGGACAGTTGAAAAGGGTGCATAGGCTGGCTAGACCTCTGGTGTAGATGCTCAAAACCAGGTTTTGAGTTGGATGACCAGGAGGCCTGGGAGACTACTGCTCCTGCAGCTTGGCTGTTACGGTTGAGTGCGTGGCTGAGCTCACATCCACTGAGGGAGGGAGAGATAATCTTGATTAATGCATGGAAAATACATAGCATCTCACGTGGTCTTCAGAGGATGCTGAAGTGTAGAAAAGGCAGGGATAACTTTGGGACTCAGCCTGTGAAAGCTGTAAAGAAACACCATTTTTTGAGGCCTTTCTTAGGCCTACTTGTGTCCAAATATGAACATTTTGTTGCCACGTAACTGCAATTTAAGCAATCCACAAAGTAAAGCAGCAATCAGCAAGCTGCACCCCAAGAAAAACTGGAAGGCTAGAGTTTACAAGCTGTAAAAGAACACATGATAAAACAAGATTTTATTGGAAACACAGAATGCTTCCCAACTGGGAAATTTCAATGCTGGGAAATACATACAGACACACAACATTTTATCACAGCATGCTGTGTATTGAGATCAATAGGATAGATAATAAAAAATTCGGTTTTTGAGTGACTTTGGTAAAAATACCGGCATAACCAGGTTGAAAGAGAGAGAGGTATGTTTACATGCCATCACTTATGCATGTGGTGTCCTAGGCAGTTGTTGACTTCCTGGGAAGGTCAATGTGGCTGTAGCTGCTTCATGCTCTGCATCTTCTCATAGTCAAGGTAGGGTTGCACACAGCCACATCCCTGCTCTTCAAAAACCTCCTGCCAAGAAGCAGGTAATAGTTTTCTTATTTATGTAAGGCAAACACAGGCTCACAAGACCAGAAATATCCAGTAAAACTGCATTTTGTGCATGCCTCTAGTCCTAGCTCTTCAGTGAAGTACTATCAAGGTAGTAGAACTAGAACGATTTTTACCACCTGAGAATATGACATAGGAACTGCACTTAATATAATTTGTTAACTTTGCCAGTAAAGTTGTATTACCCAGAAATAGCTTGTTAAACTAAACATGACAGTTCTCCATAATTTCCAGCAGACAAAGGACCCTTGGCTTTAGAGAATCTCCTAATACTTTAAATAACCTTTCACAGGAAAAAATAGTTTTCAAACTTACCTATCTATTTATCTATCTAATCTATCTATCTATCTATCTATCTATATCTATATATATATCTGTGACATGACCTGCTTACAGTTGTGCCTGTCTACTAATATACATTTTTATTAAGCTACTATGTTTTTCCTCTCTAAAATAGATCTTTCACTAAAATAATTCCTCTTTCTCCATGAGAAAATAAAATAATAAATAGTGCAGTTGACAATAGTGCACAATATTTTCTGTTTTTTTTCCTAAGAAATCATGATTTCTTATGAAAACCATTATTAGCTTTTACTCTTCTGTAGCTTTCCTTTGTCTCTGATTTACACTTTCCTTCATTTTATAACTGTCTGTGTCATGATCAGAGTGTTTTGCATTAGGGTTTTGCAATTGCTTTCCTGTGTTCAAATTCCTGCTATTTTTCTGAATGGAAGAATGTGATGATAAATTTTAATTAATGTTGATTTTATGATATTTTAACTCTGCCTTAACGATAAAAACTAAAAATCTATCACTGTCTCTTAATTTTCAAATCAATCCAAGAATATATGAAATGAAACATCACAAAAGACACTTATAGAAGATTTAAATTAATGGGAAGCTGTTTGATTTATTATACAACAGATAAGATCTGCATGATACAGCTTCCTGATGGTTTATGTGTCTATGAAATCTTTCTAATGAAGGTTATTTCTGAACTCATAAAATTTCATATTCCAGTCCATATTCCTGTCATCAACCTATAATGCTATATTTGGATTGATAAGCATATTAATTATAAAAAAATTCTTCTGTTGATCCAATGAAGATATGCTCTTTGAGTGCAAGATATAAAAATAGAATTAACTTCTACCACAGCATATCCACAAGGGAGCAGCAAAAATGACCACTTGTTACCTATTATCTTTCCATTAGAACACAGGGGGAAGACTTCACAGAAGTGAAATCTTTTACAGATGTGATGAAGTAATGATCTTTTAGATATTGTTTCAGATTTTATTTCTCAGGATGCTTTGTTCTATAGGAGATTCACACACACATATTTGAATTTCTGTGGTAGCTGGAAATTAGTTTAGTCTATAAACTTTTGTTTGTTTCCTAATAAGCTGTTTGAATAAGTGTTGATAACTAAGGAAAGAATATAAGGTGCATTGATACATCAGGCAGCACTGCACTGATAAAAATTACTCTGAAAAAGACCTGCACCATTCATGTGCTCTGTTTCCTCCCTCACCTGAAAGGCACTAGCAGCTCTCTGAGGAACAGGCATGCTCAACCCATCAGCTGCAGCTGATGTGTTCACTGACTAAGTGGAACCATCCCTCGGTAATGTCAGAGGACGCTTGCCCTTTTAGGGTTACCTGGCTATGATTGTTTAAGTATTAGTAGAAAGCTACTATCTTCATCTCTAATATTGTTCCTTTTTAAAATCAAATCCAAGTAACAGAGTTAGGCTTGTATTTCCACAGTGGATGCCATTTAAAGAAAGCATGTGTTTAAATTCAACCCTTTGGAGAACAACACATATACATGTTTTTAACATTAATATAAAAGTGTCCCAGTAGGAATGATTTCCTGAGTGGGAGCTTTAATCTCTACCAAGTATTTGGTAGAGCTCAAAACAGGATGAACATGTGGCACTTTTATTTTGCATCAAACATTTGCATAATAAAGGATAAACTAACAAAAGAAGTGACTTAAATAAAAATTGGTTTAGCCAAATAATTGAAATTTATCCTTAATGTGCAGGGAAGAGAAAGTACACATGAAAGGCCCTTTGGGATTTTTTTTAAAAACAAAGACCACATGAAAAGTTGGTTGATGTTTTGGGGTTTTTTTACCCTGTATTTCTATGAGTTCATCCACATGCATTCATAAGCGTTATTTGTCTTTCTATGAAGCAATTAGAAAGCTTACTAAGTGGAAAGGAAAGTACTTTATCAATTAAGTATCAATTTCCATTTCCTTATTTATGATCCTGCAGCTAGTAAGCATCAATAATTTCTGCTTTGCTACAATGTCATCAGCAAGATTGATTGTGCGTGTCACATCAATATGAGAAGATTTAAATGGAAAACATATACTTGCAACAGCACCAAATGCATTTTTGCAAAAAGGAGCAACTTAATCACATTTTTAAAAATAGAAGTTTTAAAGATGCTTCCCTTTTTTGTTCTGTATTTTTCTTCAAGATTTTTATTGACATCATTGTATATTTGTCACTGTGCACTCAGCAATCATCAAACTAAAAAAAATATTGTTAAAAATGAAGTACCCAGGAAATAGGAAATGCCAAGGTCAAGGTTTCATAGGAAAAAATTTAAATCATCTGCCTGTGAGTATAAATTATGACACAGTTAATTAGATGATCACTATAAAATTACTTGAATACACTTGGTCTTTGTTTTATTCAGTAGATAGAGGGGATAATGGTTAGGGAACTTATCATCAATTGTTTTTCAGAATCCAAATTCTCCTCCAAAAAAAGCCATTCACATTTTGATGAGAGAGGTGCTTACATATTTGTGACATATTTCTCTCACACTTTATAGACTCAGTTTCCACAAGTTTACAGAGATGCTTTAGGCGTCTACTCAATACTGGTGTTTTCACAGGCTGGCATGTGCAGAACTGGTCAGGTTTTAGTTCTGACAGGAATTTCTTAGAATTATGGAATCACTGAGATTAGAAAAGACCTGCAAGATCATCAAGTCCAACCTCTGACCAAACACCACCACGCCTAATAAACCATAGAATTATGTGCCACATCCAGTCATTTGTTGAACATTTCCAAGGATGATGACTCTACTACTTCCCTGGGTAGCCTGTTCCAATGGCTGACCACCCCTTCAGTGAAGAAATTCTTCCTGATGTCCAACCTGAACCTCACCTGGTGCAGCTTGAGCTACTTCCTGTTGTCGGTTGCTGCTTGCCTGGGAGAAGAGATCGAGCCCCATCTTGCTACACCCTCCTTCCAGGCTGTGGTAGAGAGTGATAAGGTCCCTCCTTAGCCTCCTTTTCTCCCGGGTAAACACCCCCAGCTCCCTCAGCTTCTCCTCATAGGACTTATTCTCCAGACCCTCCACCAGTTTCCTTGCCCTTCTCTGGACACGCTCCAGCACCTCAATATCTGTCTTTAAGCGAGAGGCCCAGGTGCAATCTCTTCACCAGTCTTGCCGGCCACACTGGTTTTGATAGAGGCCAGGACACCGGGGGCCTTCTTGGCCAACTGAGCACACTCCTGGCTCATGTTCAGCTGATGTTGACCAACATCCCCAGGTTCTTTTCCACTGTGCAGCTTTCCTGCCACTCTGCCGCAGTCTGTGGCACTGCCTGGGGTTGTTGTGACCCAGGGACAGGACCTGGCACTTTGCCTTATTGAATCTCATAGTGTTGGCCTTGGCCCATTATTCAGCCCTGAAGCAGGATGCTTGGATTATTTAGGGGAGTTGCCCTTTCACCAGTGGGGTGTTACCCTTTGGGTGTGCTCAAAGCACGTGGAGCAGAAAGGACAGGCATAGCTTTGAGCAGACTGTGTGCTTCATGGACTTGTGATACTGAAGTCTGGGAATGCATTCCTACTTCAAGAAGGATGCGAGCCCCACTTTCTAGAGCAGTGTGCTCTGGCTACCGTTGTTCCTCTTCAGTCCTAGTAAATATTTCTATTACACAAAGAAGTGCAGAAGATACTAACAAAGTCAGGGCTGAGGGATACTCAAAGGAGATAAATTCACATCCCTGACCCAAACTAATAAAAACATAAGGAACTGGAAAATGCAGATCCTGCATCCCAATGAAGCACCTCATCCAGGTTTATTGGGTATTCTGGCTTTGTGCCATCTCTCTGCAGTATATTTGCAGATGGAAGAGACCTGAAACACAGAAGAAGCTGTCTGTCTTCAGTGTCTCACACTTGGCTGGCACTGATACTTCCCTAAGTAAAAGCTTTCTGGAAATATCTTTGTCAGGACTCTCACTCACCTGTGTGTATAAGGGGAGAACACACACCAAAAGAACAGCTCAGAATACCTTTGCAGAGAGTGTGCAAAAACACTGTGTCTTGCAGGATCTGATTTAGTATTCCTGTCTCAGGTTCCTCAGTGTATTGTTGTCTTTATGGAGTACCCTGCATTTTCACATCTATTGAGGGTGCTTCACAAAAATGAGCGAATTTGTCACTATACTTCTTGGATAGGTAATTTCCAAACAGGGAACGGTGACACAGAGAGACAAAGGTGTCCCATTCTCAGCAGTGTCAGGTTCTCCATCCTTTTCTTGCAGAGCGCTACTTGCAAGAGGGTGAGGAAGGCTGAAGAAAGATCTGCAACTCCCTGGGTTCCCATTTCAGCGTGGAAAAAGACTTTTAATGAAGGAATAACTAGATGAAGAACATGGCAGAGTCTGTGGTGCACTCCTGCCAGCCTGACTTCTGCAGTTCACTTGCAACCCAGACCAGAAGTGCTATCTCAGTCTCTGCTCATAACCACTGGAAAAAAGAAGAACCTAAGAACCAGTCGCTGGAATTTAGGTTGTCCTTGCCTGATTGACATGTAACACATACCACAAGCTGCCTTAGGGACCAGTGGGGGTGAAAGGACTTTTCATTTTTGAGATGAGAAACAAAGTTTGGAGGAAACTACATAGAAGGTATTAATTCACAAGAGGAGATTGTGGTTAATTGTAAGGTGGATGTTTTGTTTTCACACAGAATACATTTTCTGACCCCATATTGTCCATCATTATAGTACTTTTTAATCCTGTTTTATAGCACTGTAAATTGTATTAATTCTTTATCCTGGAGACACAATATACTGTGCCCCATTACTCAGACATAGCTGCCTATTATTGACAATTCTATTTTTTACCTTCTTGGGAAAAAAATCCCCCTAAATAAAAGGTTTTCTATCTGTTTCAGCATTCTTCCCTCTCCTTCTCTTTCCTTTTTATCCTTTCTCCCATTTTCTGACCCAAACATATATATGTGAAGCTAATAGGCTTTTTTTTTTTTTTTTTTAAGAGCAAAATGAATGAAACTTGGTACAATGTAATCCTGAATCTAGAATCTTGACCCTGTTTTATGAGATCTGAGGCCTCCTTTCAGGTCTGGTTTTCTACTGACTTCTTTGACATGCTTCACTAGACCTAATAGCTCCCTATTACCAGTTACAATTTAGCATCTGAGCCAGGAGCTGGAGGAAAAAGGGAAAAAGGAGTGTAAATTATACGGAGATGCAGTGAACAAAGGTTTTATTTCTCCTGAGCACAACCCTTTGATAGGAAAACGGGGGAGACAAATGTGTTGCTAATTTAATTAAGTAGTATGAGATGGCAGGGTCCACAGATGCCATTTAGGAATGGATTAATCAAGAGCAGGTGATGAAAATGAATAGTCACACATAATGTTAGCATTTTTAACAATCCGACACAGTCTAATGGAATCAAGTGCTATTTAACAACAGGGCTCAGTTTTGCTTGGTAATCCAAATTTATCTACACTTTCGCTGTGCACATTCATGTGGATCAAGAACTCTGTTCCCTCTGATTCCCATTAATTTTCTGGGGCATTTTTAGTCATTTAATGTTTTGTACAACATGTTCATGTCCCCTTTTACTGCACAAACAGAGAAACACTGTGAGGGCTGTGGAAGCATTGCATTCTGTGTGCTGAACAAGTGTAACATCCAGCAGGTAAAGACTTTTTGACAGCTGAGAGGTCATCGTTACCAGTATAAAACCTTTGTTTTCCTTCATGTACTCCTTTCCAAAAATACCGAAAAGTACCAAAAAATTCTGATCAGCTGCTTCCTTATAGAGTCAAAGGTTGAAAATATTTTTGTTCATAAATTTTGTGACCACCTGCAGCTATTTGACATAGCCCTTCCAATGTGCCTTTATCTTTCCTGGCAATAACTGAAGCATGGAACTCAGTAAAATCTTCAGTCTACCCTCCAGTGAAGGAGTTGCTAGATGAAGATTGAAACCTCTGTCAGACTGAAAGAAAATTTAACTGCGCTATGAAGTCATATTTTCCTAATAAACAGTTTTCAGCTAGAATAAATTTGGTGCATGTAATTTCACTGCTTGCAAAGGATTAGAAGCTACTGCTGGAAATCAAATCTGTGTCCAGTTGTGGGCTTATATCTGTGAACAGGCTGTGGCCAAAACAAATATATCAGCTTTACAAAGCAGTGGGCAAGCAGGTTGTTCCTCTCCTCCTTTGACAGTTTTTGACACAGAGGAGAGTGTGTAGTAAAGTGCTGTGGCATCTGTTTCTCATCCACTTGAGCAGAGAGGGCATAAAGACTCTGCCACCTATGTTAGGGCTCTGAAAGCTTTATAACCTATTACTTCTTTATGTGGTGTCATAAAAGTAAACCAAATCCTGTCCAACATAAGACTGACAGAGCATTCCCAGTTTTCGAAATCTGAGCTCTCTTTACCCTCTTAATGGATGGATTTATTACACTTCAGAGTGCAATTTCATATTAGTTGTTATCAGGTCTAAGGGTAGCTTCTTTATTTCACAGAGAGAGGGAACTACTCCTCTAGGTGCTATGCCTTTTGTTGCATTTACAGAATCTTGACAAGCTTGTGTTCTAAACCTTATGAAAATCAATTGCAAACAGCCATGTCTCAGTTGCCATCTTTCAATATAACTATTCTCCAGTCCCTGAAGACTCTTTGGAAAAGATACCTCTGTATGCCATAAAAACATTTGTGATTTTAAGTACCTCTGAGTATAAAAAATCCAATACAAGAAATTCAAAGATAAATATGCAGTTCTTTCCAATGAGCATTCCCAGGATGAACTACCTAGTTCTGCTTAATGGTGTTTGGCTCTCGAGTTTTTCAGGTGAAAATTTTATTTTTCAAAATATGCCTGAGAGAGAGAAGAGAATACCACCAGGGAGAAAAAAACTTCACAGAAAAAAGGATCCAAAACACAAGCAACAAAACTCAAAAAACCTTTTGTGTTTATATGAATGTGATTATAGAACAAGAAAACCCCCACCAGGGTTACAATAAATTTCAGGAATTTTGCCACCTGTGAGACTTAAAACCTTGGTAGAAGTGTTGTGAGGCCTTTAGTAGTAGCGTATTGGGGTGGTCATGCCCAGCCGTCTCTTTTCTCCTTACATGCTGGTGCACACACTACAGTCCTCCACTGATTCAAACTCATTTCTAGGAATAATCTCCTAAACCACTGTTGACCTCTGTTCATATCTTTTTACCCTGTAGTTACTCCTCTAGCATTGTAGGTCGGTGCAGCTGTACTTGCCAGAATCTGTCCACAATATCCTTAAACCTGGGTGTGTTCATAAAGCTGCTGTCACAGTTGAAGAAATTGCCACCTCTTCCTGCTCGCTGTTGAGCCCAGCTGAGACATCACAGGTCACTGAGCAAGTACTCAGAGACTTTCACTTCAGTTCAGTGCCAGAATTTTTTCTGAGCTAATCTCTTCTACTTTGCCCTGCCCCAGACCCTGACTAAAGTCGCTGATGTGGGGTGGCAATGTCTTAAACAGCTGTAGCTGCTTCACATTTATGACTGATCTGAGATTAAATGATCATCTAATATTCTTCTCAGAAGAGCAGAAATGAGAAGGACTCAAATGGAGATGTGTGATCAACTGAAGGAAGAGTGTGCTTTCATTCCAGAAAACTTAATCTTGAGTTGGCAGAGTCAAGATTTGTGCAATTATCGAGTTGTGAGTGATGAAGGAGAAGGAATTGCTGTGTGCTTGTCCTTCAGGCTCATGTTGGAGTGGATAAAGAAGCTGCTTTGAATGGGAGGGAGAGGGGAGAGAAGGGATTACCAAAAGTATTTGATTTTTCTCTGTTTCTTGTTCTAATTAGGCTTTCAGAACAACATCCATAAAGCTCATCCATTTTATTTTTTTTTAAAGTTCTCATACTTTCTCAAGTGTGTTCACTTTTACAGATGTGATCTTGTGCATTTCATCCTCCTTTGAAGGCAGGGTTATGTTCTGAGGTATACTTGGGTCTTTTAATTAAAAATTACAGGTAAAATATTTAGAATGCTCTTGAATTATGGAATATTTTTGTTTTGCAAATGGAAAAGTGTAACCAATAGTCTTACTGTATTTTATATTAAAAACAGTGTTATATCATAATAAAAGAAAAAAGTTAAAAGAATTGCAGTCTGGATTTATGTATATGTGTAAGAAATTAATGCCTTTGGTTAATTTGGGTTGAAACATATATTCGGATTTGGTGTTAAAATTAGTTTTGAGAGTGCTCATCTGGCAACTATAAATATGTTATAGCAAAGTGTTATTAAGCCCCTCTAAAGTTTTTTTCTCTTTACTTCCCCCCCCCCCTTTTTTTTTTTCTTTCTGAGATGGGTGGATGAAAATAAGGTAGAATGTCCAAGCTCAGAAGATAGCAGTTAATGGGTCAAGCTTTGCTGGTGTCCAGGGGAGTACTGCAGGCTCTCTTTAACATCTCTTTTAACATCTTCAGTAATGATGTGGAGGAGATGATGGATGCCAGTCTTACCAAGTGTTCAGGGTGACAACAAGTTGTGAGGACCACTCGCTCTGCTCAGGGACAGGAGTCCCATTCAGAGATACCCAGGAAAGCTGGAGAAGGGGCCCTAAAAGGACCTTGTGGAATACAACAGGGACAAATATTAGGCTGTGTGCCGGGGAATAAAATGCCCCTTACAACACTAGAGGTGCCTGAATGCAGGGGCCCAGCTCTATGGACAGGTGCCTAGGGGCCTGATGGACAGCAGGCTGGACAGGAGCCATCATGCCCTGGCAGCACTGACAGTCCACACCATCACTGGCTGTTATCAACAGGGCAATAGACAATAGATGGAGGGAAGTGCTTATGTCTCAAAACTCAGCACTCATTAGATGATGCCTAGAATACTGTATAACTCTTTGGGCTTCCACTGGAAATCAGACAACTGGGAAATACCCAGTGAATGCACCTACTTCTGTAAATGTCTTTAAATACTCTGAATGCTGCCTAAAGGATTATTATGACATCTGTGGAAAGTGTAGCAATGTCATTCTTTTGGCATTCTAAATATTTAATTTCTTGCCTTTGTAGTAAATTAGTTGTGCAGCTTTATCGCTGCAACCACATTGGCAAATAACACAGACTCCTGGTCCAAAGTTCTGAAGAGGTGGCAGTCATTCCTGGGGTGTGACCAAGATGGATTCATCAGTTATAATTCCAGGTGAATATTTAAATAGTCAGATAGGACCATCAAAGAGACATTAAAAAGCACTCAGTGTTTATTCCGGTCCTCTTGAATGAATATTCCAGAATGGAGTTGTATTGCAGCAAGAGGCAGTGGGGAAAGAACAGTGGAGTGACCAAAGCTTCCTACTCTCTTTTATGCACAAGGCACTGAGGGAAGCAATAGGGATCAAACAGAACACATGGAGTGAGTGAGTGCTGATGCAGGGCAGGGGAAAAAAGGAGACTGGCAATGTTGAAAACAGTATGACAGACTTAGTTTATATTCAACTGAAGATATTTTCAGAAATAAGATCTATCTACTGGAATTGAGTATAAGGTAATCATAAAAATTCAATCAATATATAATCACTCATTCTCCAGAACATATTTATGTTTCTATTTTTGGCTATAACATCTTTTGTACATTTAATATCTTATCTGATTTCAGGAATTGGTATCTACTGAGTACTGGAATATTCTGACAATGATGCTTGATAATAAGTAAAGCACTGCAGAGCTGAAAGTAGGAGACAAAAGCTACTGTAATACTCCTCAACTGAAAACTTGTTTTCATTAGGTCTATTATAGCTATATTTCCTGAGTAGATACCTAGTCATAAATTTCACTAGTTTTTATTCTTTTTCTCCTGCCAAAGGAAAACACTCTCATGCTACAGCCATCACAGTAGAAGACCTCCCATACATTAAATGGTTTGACCTTGCAGATGTTACAGAATAAAACGAATAAATAAAAAAAACCCAAACAACCTTCCACCCCAAACAACTTTATTCTGCATTGTCAAGAAATCTGCTAATCCATATAGATCTAACATTGTGCAAAAACTCCTGGCATTTTGTTGGGAAAGCTTTCTAATCTATATGCTCTGCCTGTGTGATGTGGCCTTTGGCTTACCTGAAACATCCCTGAAAATATGCAGTAGAGACCTTAGTTTCTTCCTGATCAGCATAAGGATAGAAAGAGAAACTGAGAATCCTTTTTTGCCTTAGTTTCTGTTGTCTGTTCTATTACCAGTTCTTTGTCTCTTTAGAGAGAATCTTTAGCATCTGCAGCCCCATGGTGCTGACAGCCCAGTTCAGAGAGCAATGTGGTTGCAATGACTTCACCTGGAGAATATCAACCCAAGGTGTGAGCAGGGAGAGAATAGCCACTCATGGGGCAGAGAAGAAGGAATAGATTGTGGGAATGAATAACAAAGAGAATTAACCTTAACTCCTCTACGTTCCGTACTCATGGTAATTTTGGGACATCTAATGGGAATTACATCTGGGGTGAGATGCTTTACCTTGACTTCTTAAGGTGGAAGATATACTACAAATACCAAGCAGCTGAATACTGAGTGACAAACCTGGAATTTCTGGGAGGAGCAGGTATTGCCTTCTTACAAGACAGGACATCAATACAGCTCAAAAGTTTCCACCATTGTTTGAAGAGCATAGTCATTAGATGTAGACACAGTACTCCGGTTCCATTTCTCTAGCATAAAGGTAAAATATTCATTCTTCTCCTTACCTGCTTACAAGAGTCAGACACACTGTAGTGCACTGAGGGGCTGTTCTCAGCAGAGAGGCTGTTCTGCTGTGCCATGCCACCAATGTACTCTGTATCATGTCAGGCTTTATTGATCTGTGTGGATGTATGTTTCTAGATCAGTGGACATCTGCCACAATACTAACAGAGCACTCCATAATTGCCAGTGACGAAAGGACTTACTTCTCCCCTGCAGGGACCTCGAAGAGCAAACCTTGAAGTGGTATCTGTGACAACTTCGAAGGAGCTGATGCTTTTCTCCCTTGCACAGCTATGAAAACAGCTGTTCTAGGTACACACAAGTTCTTCTTGTTGGGTTTATTGTTTGGTTTGTTTGCTTTATTTTGTTTGTTTGTTTTTTTTAAACAGCAAATGAATTTTGATTTAAAGTGGAAGTAGGGCACCTCCATGGATGTCCAAAAATTCTGTATGTGCTTAGGTAAAAATCTGTCTACGGCTTCAAGGCACACCCTTTCTCCGAGTTAATTAACAAGTGTATAAAACTTGCTTGAGGCCTGCTAGGAATAAGTAGAGAAGTACAAAAATCTCATTGAGGACTTTTGTCTCATAGCTTTAGCAGTTGGGTAATTATGTAATTGTTGTGTTTCTTTGTTTAGCATGTGCTCTGCGGTCTCATTAATCAGCGCAGCAATACTAAAATGGCCGTGATTTCCACCAGTGCGATAAGACATGTTGGCTGCTACATTCAGAGGGATAAATTGGTTATTTTACAAAGTCTCAAAGGGTGAAGGCTTGGGGGTTTTATTTTAACGTTTGTCACATGATCTCGCTGCATGACATCGCAAATCTCCCATCTCTGCTTTGTTGGTCTATATGCATGAATAATTTTCCCAGTGCTTGTTTGTAGCTGAGTGGGAGAAAGAGAGAATTACCGCTGCACAATCTCTTGTTGTCGGTGATCAGCATTCCGATGGTCTGAGCTGGCTTACAACAGTGTAAAGACATCAGTGGCATGTGTTATAATATATTGAGCATTGTACTCCTGAAGAACGCACGAAAGAAAGAACATTGTTCTACTAGGGAGCAATTCATTGGGTTTTTCCCAGAGACTCTTGGGTCAAGTTTTTATAGGCCTATTTGATTTTCAAATTCTTTTTCCCCCTTTTTCCTCTCAGTGAGCCATAGTGTCCAAACTTGTCTACATTTACTTCCCATGTTTTGTGCATGGTAGATGTCCTTTAAAAAGAGTATCTCAAATAAGTCTTTATTCTTGTTTTGTTGGCTCTTATTCTGTGTTTTCATGAACTCTGGCCCTGGCCATGGCAACTGCAAGAAAAATGTTAACATTGATTGACAGGATTAAGAAAGCCTCCATGCCTATCCGCATTTCAAACACTTTGGGAACAATGGTGTTTGGTGTGATTGAATTAATGAGATATCGTGGACTGTCAAAAGAGCACACATACTTTACATAAACCTGATTATCTTTGCATGGCAGAAATGAAAAAAAGGAGGGAACAGAGGTTTGGCTTTCACTCATACCTCCAAAGGAGCCATCAAAGTGTGTGTGCCCTGGCTCAGAGAGTGATGTGCCCGCTCAACTGGCCTGCCCTCCCTTTCTCTCCACATACTGCCTGGCTCTGCTTAGCATACATCAGCCATGGGCTTTAACAAGTCTATTCAGGCGACTGGGCCCAAAACAACACTCTTTTCACAGCTCAGCACCTCTGTGCTGATTTTTTTTTTTCCCTATGGGTCTATTGTTTAACTTGAACTAAGCATACATTTCAACAATTAGACCCAAACTGGCTCCTACCACCCTAGCTTAACCCCAAAGAGTGACATCAGTCATGATACTACATACATTTTGAGAGGTGAGCCACAGCTGGTGCTCACTTTTAGCAATAGAATTACTGGAGAGAGAAGAAAGTTTCATAGGGAACTTCTTCCCACTTAAGTCTTTAAATGATATTTCTATCCTCTGGGAAATGTTCCAGCAGGCATAATAGTTTGGTGAATAAATACAATTCATTGAAGCAGTGCTGCATTTTAGCATAAGCTATTTTTTTTTTCACAAGAGGACATCATGGATTAAGAGGCTCTGAAATGAAATGTAATCCAAAAGCTGAAAGGATTCTACCTACCTGCATACCTGTCTGTCTATCTGTCTACTTACCTGTCTTACGACCCCTCTTATAATTTTACATGGTCCTTATTACCACAGACGAGCATTAGTTACTCAAATACACACAGCAGTGGCTTACTGAAAATTATAAGTTTAATGGAAGTGGCATTTATTTGATGGCATAGTTCGTTACAGCCCTTTCAAACTTTTTCAAGCAGGTAATAATTTTTTATTGAATTAAACTCCTTAATTTAAAAAAACCTAGCTGATTTTTTCATGGTATTCATGGATTGTAAGAATTTTTTTGGTAAAAATATTTTTCTCTCTTTTGTGTGCTAAATACAGATGGAGACAATGTAAAAATGTTATTTATCCAAGAGAATCTGGTCAGCAAGACAAGTCTTATATTATTTCTAGTTTGTCTGGAGTAAAGAGATGCTGAGAAAACCTCAAAAAATTGTACATACAAGAGTGTCCAGAGTGTTTTTGCAGACATATGAAGAATGGATGATTGAAATGAAGTTTAAATAGAAAATCAAGCTTTGCTAGTTTACTTACAACATCTCAAACCTCTAGTCCTCCGAAGATCCTCCTGTCACTGCATTACTTCTCACCAGGTAGGAATATGTAGCCTGATGTAAACATGAAATCCAATATTAATTTTTTTTAAGGATCCTTTACTTGCCTATATCATGCTTTCAGTCTTAATGAGTAAGCAAGATATAGTCTTTGTCTCTGTAACTTCAGTGGTTATGGTGCTGAGCTGAAAATGATGAGATTTGGTGGCCAGATAGAGTAATTCTGCCTTTCCCTCTTTATGGACTTCCCTAAAACCTTGCAGCACTCCCACAAGCTTTCATGATTCTATGTTGCGATAAATGATTAATTTTCACTAAGGATTTTAAAAAATATTGTAAGCATTAAAAAGTTTAAAAATCACCTGGTGGCACATATTGAGCATTGCTTTGTAAATCATTAAATAATTTATGGCAAAACTCATTTTAACATGTGTGCATATTTTCTGAGGCCATGGATTAGTGACAGGCCTATCATAACAGATTAATGCTTCAGATCAAAGAAAAGGCGGACAGCACTGCACTGTGAAGTCACAAAACAAAACAAAATATTTCCCCCCAAAGCTTAGCCAGTAGATGTCTCTGTTTCACAAACCCTGCCATGGTGTCAGCTGCCACATCCTTCCAGTTACATCTCCTGCACCATTCTTACTAGGATAAATTTACCTTTACATAAAAATGGCAAGATGAGGATGGTGGTATTTTGAATCCTGTATAAAGTTGTATGAATGGTCAAGACATTTGGAATTCAGTTGTGCACACAATAAGCAGCAGAGATTGAGACAGCTAGTTAATTGGAGATTCTCTAATAACTGATTTGGCATAATCAGACTGCTTTGAACTACATGACAGGGTCATGGGGATACCATCATTTGCCCCTTTTATCAACAGAGTACAACCAGGATTTCCAGGATGTATATGACAATAAGTAGGGATGTTAGTATGGCTTCCCCTCAGGGCTCTACACAATCATCTGCTCCTTCTGAACTCTTCCTCCTCCAGTCCTATGACACACAGTGAAGCAAGGGGAGCTCCAGTCCCCACTGGAGGAGAGTATCTTTCCTTCTCCAGTCTCAAGAACTTATGTCTCCCACAAGGAAAACCTGTGCAAAAAAGATACTGGACAGAGAGATGTCCTTGAGAGAGGGAAGGGAAACTGAGTGATGGCATAACCCTGCAGTTCCTTCTGGCCCTTGAACTACTGCCAACTTGCAGTGCCTTCTGTGGAACACCCTGCTCAGTGCAGCACAGAGCAGCTTCACCTTCCACAGAGTTCACTGGCATCCTTTCTCTTCCAGAAATGGCAGTGCCTATTTCTCCTGCTGAGAGTTCTGCCAATGAGATAGGAAACGTTTTCAAGTAGTCCTTTAAATTCAAAGGGCCAGTTGTATGTCTATGAGATCAGCAGCACAACGGAGCTTGAAACGGCAAAACTGATTTCCGCTTTTGTGAACACAGGTATTGTTGATTTTTATGTAGACTTCAGAAGGTCTTTCCTGCTCTCTTAAGAGTAAACATTCACTATACTGTGTTATTTACTTTAAACTTTGTGAATTAATATTGCTTGCTTTTCCTTCTCACTTTTAGAGAATTTTCAGTAAAATTATACTTTTAATTTATTAACACTATTTCAAGTTGAAATATTAACACTTTGATCCTTGATAAAAACAAGAGGATGGCCCTTTCCTCATCAAATAAATAATTTCAGTTTGGGTGAAACCTGAGGTGGAGGATTTGTAACTGATTTAAGCTAACCAAAACACGGTCTTCTGTTAAAGTTGGTAATCCTTGTCTGCCGTCTGCTGTGTCTCACCACGCTTTTCTGCTACTTCCCTCGTGTCAGCATTAGCACTGGCATGTGAGCATGCCCATGGTAAGCTACATTGCCATCCCCACCTCCTTCTACTCCTGGCCAACCTAAGCACAACAAGGATAACAGGAACACCTGTCTGGGGGTTGGATGGAGGTGGGATTTTCAGCTTTTAATTGCATGTTTTATTTAGATGAGCCTAGTACAATGGTGGAATCCCAGACCAAAAATGGAAGTCTGAATGTTAAAAAGGTACAATGTTAAGGATGTGTAAGTAACAGCTATAATTTTTTAATTCCACCCAAACAGAAACCTTTTCATTTTTATCTGCCATCTTTTTTTCTATCTTCTTTACTTAAGACAGCATAATTTCCGTCCTGGGTCCATTAGTACAGATAGTGTTTTTATCTATACTTTTTTTCAAAATATAGGTAAAATTTTAATAAAAAAACATGAATAGGAAATCAAATGACACAGTTTCTTCACTAGCTGAAAATTTTTGTTATTAATATACAGAAAATTTGTGCAATAAACTCCATATGAAACCTTGGCGAGCAGGTATGAAAGGAAGTAACAGAAAGGTGCAGAAGTTGTGTGAGAACTAATGAAGACACCTTCATCCAAGTTTGTCATGTATGACTTTGTTTCATCTTGGTCCCGCTTTAAATCTTGCACAGTAAGTTGATACCTGATTCACTATCATGTGCATGAATCCTTCCAAGAACCAGTAAGGTACCAGCCTTACAGCCCTTATCCCTATCTCAGGCCTCTTTCAGGTGTCACTCAGCCAAACTGCAGCTTGCACATAGCTCACTGTGCCATCAGAGCAAGATTTGTGTTGGTAGATAACTGTGCAGGTTTCTTCCACATGCATCATCCTTGACAGCCTTGATATCCCCTCGTCTTCTTTCACGAGCAGGAAACCTTTCTCTCTCATCATAACATATATTTCTAACATATTTTCCCATGTGTGCATTTATTTAAGACCTAACTGCAGGAAAGTGTTACACCTATGAAGTGATTCTTCTTCTATTGCTCTCAGGTGTGTCAATATCTCCTATTAATACTTTGGGGTCTGAGCAGAGGCTACTGCCAGTGAGTTTGAACTGGGCCAGCGAACAGCAGCAGATGCAGAGCAATACTTTCAACAATATTAACTAAAACACAGTGGCTAACATATTACAAAGTATTCCTTATTTTCCTAATCCTGGCAGACACTTTAAGCCTCATCGCCATTAATATCCTGACCCAAGAGCAGTTCAGCAACAAAAATCCCAATTACCCCAGGAAACTCAAAATTCCATTAGGCTTTCTAGGAAAAGGCATAAAGTGCACCTAGGAGCATGGTCGTCCTGTCACTTCCCCATTTTTCTAATTCCTAAATCAGCTGGTACAGAGTCAAGCATTATAGATGGACAGAATTTGTTAGATTTCAAATTTTTTTGCAACAGCATTATAAATTTTCCATGATGTAGGCCTCAAGTCCTCTAATGTCAAAGA
Source organism: Corvus kubaryi (assembly GCF_017639235.1). NCBI lineage: Eukaryota > Metazoa > Chordata > Aves > Passeriformes > Corvidae > Corvus > Corvus kubaryi. The sequence goes on from NW_024582056.1 coordinate 18,326,671, forward strand.
TATCAGACGGTGGCTGAAAATTAAATTGCACATCATACTTATTTCCTTTAAATAGTGAACTTATTTCAAGGAAAGTTAATTTCTAGTTACTTTCTTCTAACAAATTTCCACATTTTCAATTTTTTGAGCAAATTTTGCAATAAATTTTCATTTAAAAAAATGATTTTGTGTACAACCTTACTGACTTTACAAAACTCTACACTGAAAATAATTTTCTTTAACGACAATATATGATGCACAAGCTGTGCAATGTGTTTCTTGTTTTACATTATGACATCCTGATCACATTTCCCACTGGCTTAAACATAGCAATCTGAATTTTAAGTCTGGCAACATTTAGAGATTAGGAGTTTTCCTTGAGAGTGATGGCTTTACTTTCTTTTTCAACATTGTTTTAAGGGGTGCATTCTTTGCACGGCATATTCAATATCCTTGGGTAACCGGAAATCATTAATAAATGTAATTATCACTAGCAGTGCTGAAACAGGGGAAGCTTTGAGGTTAGTACAATGCCCTGGAAGAACATGTTTGACTGGATGAAAAAGTTTACGGAGATTAACACCCACAGAGCTAGCCCACTGGTAGGTTGTTGCAGGTTAATGGAAATGTGTGGCAACAGGCAGCAACATTAGCAGGGTCTTTATCTTTAGGACTCATAAATATTCTCCTTAACCTCTGCTAACACCCATGTTTCAGGCTTTTCTAGATAGAATTAGGACAGCTAGCTCCATGGTTATTGTCAGGATTAGGCACATTCAGCTGAGGGTTTCACCCCTCCTGGCTATCAGTTCAGAACTGCCCGGCTTCTTGGACATTTATTTTGGGCCTGTATCAAATGTGATTTGTTGATTGCTGCCCTTGTCCCTTAACCAAAGGAAGGGAAATTAACAGCAAATTCTTGGGTAGTAGAAAAGCGACCTCAGGACATTTTGCTTTAAATGTAGTGCTCTATTAAATAAAACTCTGAAATGCATAATTGAAGGTTCACAACTTTCCATGCTTAAAAACCAGTTTGGTCATTAAGTCAAATTTAAAAGGAGTATGAGTTTCTAGTCATCATATACGAGTTTATTTCTCTTTTCAAGTCTTTGTTAGTTTCTTTGTATGTTAAACCACAGAGACTTTTTCTTTAGTAGATTGAAAAATGGAGCTGGGAAGGGGTTAAGGATCTTCGTTGACTGCAATTTCTCAATCAGCCTCGGGAAGCCTCAGGTCAACTTTGCTCATAAAACTCCGCACAAATATTTCTTTTTCTATCAGAGGAATTCTAATTCCACACACAGACCAGTTCCACTCAGATTATTACACATTATTAAAAATTAATTTTAAAAAATGGTTTGGTCCCTGAAACTGTGAGAACCCAAGCTTTGAAAAAACTCACTCCCATAATACTGAAATAAATACCAAATAAAGTCCTCTTCCCTGCTGTTTTTATATTTCTGTTATCCCTCGATTTTGAAATCTTTCCTCTTTTTCCCCCTTGCACAGCAAAAATGAAGGTAAAAGACTATCCTTATGGAAAAGTAAATTTTATGGAACTTAAAAACCTGCTATAGAGATTAATAGGTTTCCACAGAAGTTACTCTAAACAATATATAATTTAATGGAAACTTCAATATAAAATGTGAAAAATCACTCCCTCCTGTGGTAAAACCTGTAAGAGGGTGGGCACAAGAGAAGAATACTTCTGTCGCAAGGAGATTGTTCCATTGTGTGGCAGTGGGGCTGGAGTTGCCTGTCCCCTACAGAATAGGCCTGTGAGCAGAGTTATCCAGAGCAATTAGCAGTTTAAAGGGAAAACACCTCATGTTCTGCTGCTCTCAGACACCAGCTCGCCAGGAGAGATACACAAAAAAAGGTTTGTCCTTCCCCTGCACCCAGGTGCTGGTTTTTATTCATCTCTCCTCAGGACGAAGCTGACAATCTGCAAAACGCCACATGCTCAGACACATCCTAGTGGGATAGAGGCAGGAGGGGCTCGGTCCCTCCCTGTGTCTGCACCACGCCCTGTGTGACTGCAAATTCCCGAGTGCAGCAAGAGGGGTTTGGGCACGCTCGAGAGCAGGGACAGAGAGAGATGTAGAAGGTGCCCGCAGAGAGGGGCTAAGGAGACCAGGAAGAGTGGGGGGAAGCAGTGGGGAGAGCACCCTGCAGCATGGCACAGACCCAGAGCATGGCACAGACCCACAGCCATGCTCCAGGCAGGGGCGGCCACAGGCGGGTTACCCTCACAGGAGAGAGTGTGGGGGCTTTGTGCTATTCAGGAAACTCTGCCAGCTGCTGAGAAAAGGGTGGCTGTGGGTGAGGGGCAGCTTTCTTCAAATATTTCTTTGGCCATTGTCTTGTCCTCTAACTCTGTTTGAATTGTGCATTTGCAGAGTTGCCTTGTTCTAATTTGTGCTTTGATAAAACTTAGTCCTTTAGGGTATTTGCGTTCCTGCATTGTTGCAGAGATGGGACTGTCCTAATTCATGACTTTGGTGAATATGGGATATGAAACATACCCGAGTATACATAAAATTCTAACCTTCTGCTGGTTCCACCCTGGAAACTACCCATGTGCATGTATATGGGCCAAATGAATGCTGATCCCAAGAGGAGGATTATTTAAGAAATACAGTCTTTTCATCAAACTGTGTCACTTGCTTCTTTTCTATCAAAAAAGTTTACAATTCTCACTGTATTTCCTAAAAATCTTGTGTGTGCATGTGTGGTGTAAGAGCAGTTAAAACTGATTTAATGTATCAGCCAGCAGGTGGAAGACCTCTACCCCCTCTAAAAGGCTTAGGGTTGTTTATTTGTGCACATTAATAAGCTTACTAAATATGAATATGAACAACATTCTATATTAACAGTGCCAGACTGTTCTCTTAACAAAGGTAGCAGTTACTTATAACTTTAACCTTTAGAACTTTTTGAACAGAAACTTTCTGTCCTGATTTACCTTACACCTCCATAAGAATAAAAATAAAACCAAAAAACCCCACCAAAAATAGAGTTTGTTTATGCTAAAACATTCTGAGAGTAATTTCTTAGAGGAAGGCATGATACCAATGGTCTTACCCTTACAGAAAGTTTTTCTTACAGTGGAATTTAATAAAAATATTGCTATAACAGATGTCTAATTTCTTTATATTCCTTTATAGTAAATTCTGATCATTTGGGTGCTCATCAGAGCAACTTTTATTGGAGACCAAGAGAACAAAAAAGATGAGGTGGAACAGAGCCATCAGCTCTGCAAAAGGAAGGGGGATATGGTTTTTGGTGTTTTCCCAGAGAAGACATGTAAACAAAATGTACATCCCGCAAAATTGTACAATACCACCTGTTAACCACCTGTTTAGCTGATAATTTACATTTGATACATTTCAAAAAGGTCGATGTTTGACAGATGCTGGCAGAAAACCCAAATTCCAAGCATCTCATGGAGTTCCTCCTTTAAGAACCACCTGCACAGTTGTCAGCAGTTTGTGGCAGTGAGTAGACTTTCACATGTCAGGCTGTATACTTATCTGTTGGACTTTTCAAAGTAGATGCAAAAATTACTATGAAAAAAGTCCTGTGAAGATTCAGAAAGTGGAAGAAACAGGTAGATAAGTAATATCAGGTAAGTTGGTGACTCAGCATTCTTTTCCTTAAAATTTCTGATGCCATGTGCTGAACACCGTGGTTTTAAATCAGGTGAGGAAATGAGATCATCCCAAGATGGATCAAATCTAAAAGCTATGAAGGCTGTGTCATTTTCCAGAAACAGGATAATGCCCAAACTTTATGGTCATATTGCAGAAACAGTAGATGAATTCAAAGTAAGCGTGTTCAACAAAAGGGATTTTCTAAAGAAATTGCAAAAAAATTAAAAATGGCTTATTCATCCATTTACAAAAGTCTTGGGAAACAATGGACTCTAAGAATGTACAAAAGTTTGTTGCAAAATGTAGTTCTTCCACAGCCTGTTCTCCTGGGTGTAAAAATCATGAAAAATAGATGCTGATGACAAAGAAACCATGGAGTACTCTTAAAATAGTGCTGGTGAGGACCTACATATTTCCTGTACCAAAAAAGAAGACAATTTCTATGTTACCAAGATGAGAGGACAACACAAACATATGTTCTTTGATCATATGGGGAATAGGGATGGAAAGGACCTTGAAACAGTTAGTGCATCTGAAAGGGATCATAAAAGACCACCCCCTTGCAGAGGATGAGTGGCGTGAAGATGGTGTGTGACAGATGGTCAAGAGTCAGTTACTTATAACTCACGCAAGAAACTGATTGAAGTGGCTCTCAAATATTGCAGTAAGATGTTACCAATATTTTATGTGGGTTTTACCTTATGTAAGGGAAGATGAATTTCTTTCATACCTCATTTAGCACACTCATGGTGTTACTCTGAATTCATGACCAGCTACAAGTCTTGTCGCACACAGAACCTTTCCAGGCCAGTGGGAATAAAGGTCAGTTCTCTCTGAATACATAAATGCAAGCTGAAAACATTGTTTGTAAGATGATTTGATCTGATATTCCCCCACATTTTCAACACTTGAGATATAAAAGGTGATAATTGGCCCAGAGAAGAGGACAAATATTCAAGCAAACACGAAAAGGACCATATTCATAAAAAATCTTTTAAGTATTAGATGAAAATACTTATTGTCTCAATGCTATTTGCTGGAACATTTTTCAGAGGACACTTTGTCTTTCTGGATGAGTTGGTTTTAGGTTTGAACTTGTAACATGAGCTGCAGAGAGTGGAGGTAGTGTGACAACATCTCTTCCTTCATGTCCCCTGCAAGTAAGAGGGTCAGGCAATAAAGATCCTATAGCTCGTGGTGTACACACAACAAGCACAGAGACTTGTGTCTGGAGGGTAAATGTGATTAAAGGGCATATCTGCTATATTTAGTTCAGTGTCTGTGGGAAGAGGTGGTCTGTCCTGAGCAATGCTTTTGACAAACTAGATTTGCTTATGTTAAAGGCTGAGTAGTTAAAGTCCAGAAAAAAAATGCCTTTTGAAGGCCATTCAAAGAGAACCCTTGCTTTTCCTTGTTACAGGAGAGCAAATATGTGTTTTAGTTTGAGATTACATGACAACCAAGTACTTCTGCTACCTCTACATTGGGAACTTTCCATTACATTTTCTTTCTGTCCCCAGGACTTTATTTTTTTTCACCCTCATTTCTTGCCTTATTTTCCCCTATGATATTTCCTTCTTTGTTGGAGCTATTTGTTTATAATTCACTCTTATCCTCAGAGTGGATAGGACATAACACATTGGCAGAATAATTTTTTAAAATATTGGTGAGGAAGAACTTGGTGCTGATTTTACTAATATTTTATGAGTTTTACCTGAACTAGATATTACAATTTACCTGCAGTGACTTAGTAGTAAAATAAGAACTAAGGAGCCAAACAAACAAAATTTTTAGGTTCAATTTTCAGAGGAATTTATAGGAATGTAATCTGTGTGAAATAGTAAAGAAACTGTCTTCAGGGAGCACAGGTATGTAGCTGCTAAAAGTGATATTAATCACTAATGAGTGTATTTGTGCATGTAAAAATATATGATTCTTTTTTCAGAAAAAAAGATAAGAAACAGAATGTCTCTTTATAAATATTTTATAGGAATAAGCACCAGAAAGGTAGGTAAACTGGAAGGCAAACCTGGATTAAGAAAACAATGTGCATAACAGACATCGCAGCTAAGAAGTAGTTCTGTAGATATCAGAAGAGTAAAGTTTTGGAACAGACTTACTATAAGACAGAAGGGACAAAGGGGACCAAACTACTTCTAAGTTGGATGTAGGCAAATTTAAAACTGGAATTATAAAAATGTGGAATGGTAGGGGATGTGATGATTTTGACTCTTGATACATTCTTAGGAGTGCTAGTGAAGAACAGGTTGCAGAAAAAACATGATACAAGGTTGTAACATTTCATTTCTGATCTTGAAGACAGCCCAAAAATGCAGAAACCCAAAAATATTTCCTGAAATAGGAAGTAAATTTTTGTTCTACATATTTTCTCCCCTCCATCAATATTGCATCCACCAAATTTTGGATAGCAAATTTATTGCATATTCTAATTTAACTGTGTGATCTTCTTTGTGACCATTCATTTGGTGTTCAGAAACAAGAGTAATATTCAACTTACTTTTCTGCTAGACCCTTATCCATTAATCAGTCCTAGTGTGTTCTGAAACAAAGTCAATCTTAAGCTTACATTCTGTCCATTAGGAATATATTAATTTTATTTTTCAGCAGTTTTTAAAATTTCAGTCCTCTCCCTTTCATATACTCTCCCCCCTTTTTTTCTGTTCACTATAGTTGGTATGGGTGAAGTATATCCTGCAATTTGTTTTAATTTCCTAATTCAAGTCTAATGCAATTCAGTGAAAGACCTTAGACCTGGAGCCTAAAAGTCAGGCTGACTTTCAGTAACTCTGATTTGCTCCCTTTCCATATCCAAATTAAATCTAGTCTCTTATGGAAGACCTTGCATAGGCTTTACACCTATTTTGCACTTCCTTTCCTGTGTGTTTCTCTCTCAAACCTAATTAAACCCTCAAACTGACTTGCTGATACCAGTGATGATGCTTCTGATTATGTGACAGTATATGGAGAAGGGAAATTTATGTGCACAAATATGAAAGAACAAAACACAAGATTCCTTCAGCTGCTGGTGCTGTTATCACAGCAGTATCTGAGAAGCGAGCCTTCTGTTTTCTGAAATCTGTGATGGTGCTTCCTCAGCTCTTGGTGTACGACAATCTTTGCCTATCCTCTAACATGCCCATTACCTTCTGAACTACAGGATGCAATAGAAAAACTTACTGTCATATGAAGTTATAAAGACGGAAAAAATAAGAAAAATACATTTATTGAAGTTATACATCTCAGTATTATACCATAAAGTCTGAAAAAATTAAGAATTTGCACTACAATGTTTAAAAAAGAAGTAGAGTTGGTTTTTTTTATTTGCAAAAATTTAAATTTTGCTTCTCTTTATGGTGTGACAAATTCAGGGTATTAACCCTGAAATAAATGAAATTTCTCCAGATTTTTGTAAAAAAACTGAGAAAAAAAATTGTGCCTCATTGACAAACAGGACCCTGTTGGAGGTCAGTTCAGCTCAGCCATGGAATTCTTGTGGATGTTGGAGAAAGTCAATCTTTTTGTTAGTGATCCTGAAAATATGTAGAAACTCCGAGTAAGTCAGCTTACATCTATTTTTGATATGTCATTTACATGTTGCACTCCTTTTCACCTACTTAGCATTATAGACAGAATATATGCTTCCTTAGTGAATTTGAAAAATGGTGTTCAGTGTCAGTAAAATGCTATTGCTATAAAACAATAGTAATTAAATATACAAAGATGCCATCAGTGGATTAACTAATCTCCTTTCTTTTTTCTTCTTTCTTTTGATGGTAAGTATCAAAGAAAAAGAATAAAAATTTTCACTCTAATACTGCTGAAACTATTTCCAGCTATATTGTATGGTCCCAAATAACAAACAAGAGTAAAGAAAAAGGGTGTAATGATTTTTTTTAAGTATAGTTTCTCATTTATTACTTTTCATATCGGGCTTAGATGAAGAAAGGAAATAACACTTTACAACCATTTACAATATTATTCTCTATAAGAAGGAACCAAGTGAGGCAGGAGAAGGATAGGATTAAAATGGAAATAAATGTAAAAATAAAATACTTCCTTTTGAAGATTACTTGTTTAAAGAAGAAAACTTCGTATTTTCAGTTAAACAGTCCTTTGTACCCAGGGAGGCTTTCTTCCACTCAAAGAATGCTTGTTAGTAACAATTTCTTGTTGGCAAAAGTTAAATGTCTTTTCTTTTTGATCTTAAAAGTTTAATTCTTCTATATTAATCCTACTCTTAATCAGAGAGATTTACCAAGACTTAAGAAGGACACATGTACACACACAGCAGGGAACAGACAAGAAAAGAAAAAAAAAGATGACAACTCCTATTTATGGTTAAGCTTTGGAAAGATATAATTAATTCAGAACCCAGATTATTCAGGATTCAAGGGACGGTAGCTTGCATTTCCTATCAGTGCAGATTTTAGCCCTGGAAGGTAATTTGTTTTTTTGACAGAAATTCTGGAGCCTTCAGGTCTCCTCTTCAAAGGCCTCCCATACCAATTAAAAACTAACTGGGTATCATTCTGGTGCCCCATGAAGGAAACTCTTTGTTTCTTCTGCATGATAGTTGCTGCAAGCCAACCAAACTACAAGTCCGTGCAGTTTAATAACATTAAGAAACATAAAAAATATAAGAGGCAAATTAAACAGATGGGTGAGTTTGAGCAAATACCATGTTACAGCCCTCTGTCAGGAAATGAGGCTTTACATCAGACAGTACTTCAGTCACATGTTGGTCTGAGAGAGCGAAAGCATTGAAAAGGAACCTCTTTAAATTTCTTTTTTTGGCAAATTGGTTGGTAGCATAAAATAATGCCTTGTTTTATGGGTCAGTTGTTGATTTTAACATAATCAGTGCACCCAGGTCATTAGACCAGGCTATAATCAACCTCCAGTGGTGGCAAGTCTCAAAAGTGGTGCCCCAGTGCTGGCAAGTCTCAAAAGCTGGGATGAGGAGGTAAAATTGTAATTTAATGACACTCCCTTCAGAATGTTTTCCAGATTCTAGTGATTTGTGGTTCAGGATTTCTTGAGGAAGAGATCAGGAGGAGTTCTCTTCCATGACATTTGATCAGTCATCTCTTGAAATCACACAAACTTCTGAAATCTGTAGTATCCTGGGACAATGAGCAAAGATATTCTTTGTGTGGAAAAGTATCTTCATTTATTTCTTTTCAATTTTCTAGTCACATTTGTTGTCGCCTAGATGTCATAATGAAAAAGAAGAGTACAGGTATTCTGTTTTATCTTCTGTGAGGCACACATGGATTTTATGAACTACTCCCTCATTCCAGCCCAGCATTTCTTTTCCGGTCTGACCAGTCCTTTATTTCAGTTGTTCTTTGAAAAGAAACTACTTCTCACCTTTGATCACTCACATTGACTTTCTCTCTGAGTTTCCTAGTGTCTGGCTTTGAATGTTTCTTGAAATGGTGACAGACCAATATTTAATATGCAAAACATAATTCACAAAAGTAGCATAATTATATTTTAATTTGGGGTTTAAGGCTTTTTTTTTGTTAATCTTTCCTCTTCTACTGAAATACAGCTACAGGTTTATTCTGCTTTAGCATTGGTGTCAACAGAATTTTAATTTTTCTTTTTCCTACAATTTAATTAACATGTGGAATGGTGCTTCTTTTGTTTTCCTTGGCTGCATACTCTCTGTGTTAGCATAGATTGAATTTATTCTACTTTTCATTGCTTTGAGGACAGAAGAGAAAATCCTAAGCATTAAAAACACTCTCATCAGACTGTGAAAGTTGCATGACACAGCTTTGTGGTGCAGTTTTCAAACCAGGGACTACCCAAATGGTTCATGTAGGACAGAAAGTCTTTGTTTTTATATGCTCATCCTGCTTTAATATATGCTGTCTCTACTGGCAGCAGTCACATATGGTCACTCCTCTCTGAACGCTTGTAGTTGCTTTTCTTAACCTGAACAACACCAAAACAAACCGTGGTCTTTTCGTTTCTGTGGGAATAGCTATCTCAGGATCTGCAGAGGCAGCCGAAGGGTTAACTCCCAGTGGACACAGAAAAGGCAAACAGTCTGGGTGCTGGTTTGTAAAACGAATTTTCAATGTGTAGCCCACAGACTATCATTGATTGCGGTAAATAAATAAAACCACTCCTGACTTTTATTGTTGTAGGGAGTAATTATAATTCACAGGGCCAGACCCTTTGTGCCACAGAATGCTTCATTTGTGGTTTGCATGAGCAGATACATTAACTTCTGTACTCTCTTTTCATTAGAACGCTATTACTCATTGAGGACTGATCAATATATCATCTATACAACATCTTGAATGTGGATGTCTGGACCCATTGTGGGCTTGCTGATAATGACTTCTTTATTCAAGCCAGCTTGTAGGAACAAGGAGATAAAGAAAAGGGAAGAGAATTATAGCATATGCTCATGAAAGTATTCTAAAGGTTATAAACAGAAAGCAGGAGTAAAGCTACAGGGTAGGGAAAGGGATCATAGAGAAAGAAGAGTGTAAAGGAACTGAAAGTTGAAAAGGAAACAAGGTTAGAGTTTCACTGTATTTCTTTTTCTGGCATTATGCAAAGCAAGCTAAGTTTTAATAAACCTTCTTTTGAAACTAGTCCTCCCCTTTGGGATTATATTGCCCTTTAGGTTTTCATATCCTAATGCTCTGCTCATCTTGTGAGGCATTTAAGTATTCCCAGTGAAAGCAGAGCACCATTTTCCTTCCCCCTTGCAATCTTTTATTTATCTTTTGTTCTCCTCCTTTCTCTCCTCTCTCCTTCTACCCCAAATAAACTCTCTGGGGCTCAAAGGTTTTATTTCTTCCATTAACTTTTAATTTCTTGTGTATTAATTTGTTTTTTTCCATTCCAAGCTTTTGTTGTGCTCTTTATCAAATTTTATATCATTTTACTAGAACTTTAATGTATAGAGTGACAGATTGCAGCTTGATTCAGGCTAACTGCACTCTCCATATCTGGGATATATTTTGGGAAATGGTAATGAATAGAAAATTATATACCCACAAAACACTTTATTGATTTATTCTAGGTTTTTCCTTGCTGCTCTACTTTGGCTTCTGTTTTGCAGAGGATAAAAAAATGAAGAATTATAATCTGTTCTGTAGATTGGAGTGGAGATGTCAAGCAGTTGAAGGAAATACAGAAAGGTTAAGAATGGTTTTAAAGAAATAAAGAAATAAGAAAAAAGAATTTATAAAAGAATGTACAAGAAAGCCATACTAACTTTCAACCTTGGGGTGGGAAGAAAAAAAAAACAAAACCAGCTTGGTCATAAAGCAGGTCTTTGTTAAGCAAGTATTTTAAGTACAGTGCCAACAAAAAGAGTGTGAATCAACCCACTGTTAATGGTGCATGAAGTTACATACCTGCATAGTATATACAGGAAAATTAAAATCTTGTGAATTGATTTTAAGAGATTCAGCAGCTCAGGAGGAGCTTGTGAGGGAGAAGAGTACTTTCAGTGACAGAAAGTCAGCATCTGGAAGTCAATAAGAAGCTGGGGTAAAAAGGTAGCCCAAGCCAGGTATCTGATGCTGACTGAAAATAAACAATTAAAGGTCTTTAGTCACATTTTAAGAAATACCTCAGAAGAGCAAGCTGATTTTGACCTCAATCCAGCAATCTAAATGTGCTAACCTAATTCAAGGAAATTAGGGACTAGATGTCCACACTGCAAAGAAAGATAAGCAGCATTGCAGACTGCTATAAGAATGATTGAATATTGCCCAGTATGTTTTCATAACAGTAGAAGAGATGATCAGAAAAGCTGGCATTTTTTTACATGAGAAACAAATAAGTACAATTTCTAATAAGCTTAGGATAGGAAAACTTTTTGTCAAAAAAAAAAAATTAAAAGTGCTTCTGTATTCAATAGCCAGATACTACCAATAAAGTCTCCACTAGAATGGAAATACTGTATTTTGGTTTACGTTCCTTTGTCAAGTCACATCAAATATTATTATTTGGGGGCAGGTATCAGTAACTATATTCTGTTTAACCTGCTTCAGTGCTTTATGGAAGTTGCAGTTCAGGCACCTCACTTGTGCCTCGTGGTGAACTGTAGAGCTGCAGCAGAGAAATTACGGGATAGACTTAATCTGCCCCAGCTTCCACCTTCTGTGAAGGTGGGAAAATACAGTTAAAAGATTAATTCTGTATAGATTAAACTTTCAGTTTGGTAATCTGTATGTTTATTTCAGCCAAATGGGGTAAAGGGAAGATTACCCAATCTCCAAAAAAAAGAAAAACAAAGTTGTGGAAAGAAAAGGTAAAATCAGGAAAAAAATTAGCATTCAAGTTCTAGCTGGTAATCAGTGTGGGTGGCTGGGCAGACCTGGGTAATCTCTGCCCAGTTTTTATCAGACTCCAGACACACAGTCAGTCAGGTATGACTTCACTTAGAAAAGGCTCTGCCGCTCCTGTGCTGATGCAGGGCTCATGGATGACAATTCATAGTCCAGAGTTTCCTGCTCACGGTCCATAAACAGCGTGTGGAGAAAATTTGAAAACAGCTCTAGGATGGAGCACAGCACACCCTTTGCTCTCTGTGTACTCTGGCTGTCTAACCTTGGTGCCACTATGTCTCTTTGCAACTTGCTGTTGTTCTTGCCTGTCTGTCCTGCCCTAAAAAAGGCAGAACACAAGATTCCTCTTCAGCTTATTGTGTCAGGGTTCACAATATATTCCATGATATGTCAGTCCTCCTAAGGGTCAAATATGGAGATGTTTCAGACTGCTTTATGTGTAATGTGCCTTCTAGGCTCCACATTGATGTGTCTGATTCTATGATATTCCAGAAATTTAAGTCTGCTATTTTATAGTTGTGGTGTTGAAGAAGTTCAACAAACCAGTTTGTTTTGTACTTTGTTTCTGCTTTTTCCTGCTTTTTCCAGATCTCTCAAACCTTTCTTAGTGTGGCCGATATTGCTGTTGCAGCCTTTGACTGTGCTTGTATCAAGAAATTCTCCTCTTGCATGGGCTTCTCTTGTAGAATTTTTCCTAGCTGGGCTGTTCCAGCAGTATAACGTAAAGCAATCCCAGGCTCAAGTGGGACAATACATTAGAGGTGCTTCATTGACCTCAGAAGAGTTTGAGCTTCTTAATGTTCAGCAGGACTTGTTTTAAATGTCCTTGGAGGTCTTGTAGCCTGTCTTGGGATCGGGAACTAGAATGTCTCTTCTAATTAGCCCTATAGATATAGCAGCCACAGTGATCAGTCCGTCCCTAGGATTTGGCCAATCCCAACACCATTTTCCTGCAATCACCAGAAGCTAAACAGCTAAAATCCCTGCCCTCTGGTGTTTATTTCCTCTGTACAGATTTTCTTAGCTTCAAATAGTCCTGAATAGTCTCCATAATCAGAGGTCTGCAATTAGCTTCTTTGCATATCCTGTGCTCCAGCTGGTACAAAGGAGAAATTCAAACCTCTTATCTTCAAATTCTTCTCTCCTCTCTGTGCATTTCAGTGCTTTTGTGTTCCTCATTCCTTATCACAGTATGACTGACATACTTCTTATACAATGATTACCTTTTGGAACAGTTTAAACTTCACTGTCTCATAAGCCTCCCTTCTTTTTACAACTTGAAAATTAAATAAACTTTGCAAAAAGATAAATACCTTATGTTCTGTACTCTTTTCCTATTGCCCAGATGTGTCAATCTTCTCATTTATTGTTTAAACACTATCTCTACACCCTTTTCTTTTCCTACTAAGTGCAATAGAGGTTCTTCTTTGTATAAAGGTCTTTCAGGTTATTTAGAAGAGGGTTTGTATTAAATATACTACATAAAATAAATTGTACCCCAATATACTGAAAAAAACCACACCATACTTATATCTTTCACTAAAAAGAGGTGTAAAATAGTAATAAAAAGTACTAAATAATTGTTTTCTCTAGAGACCTATGATGAATTCAGTTTTATTCATTACTTTAAATGACAGCTTGGTTTCCATATAGAGAATAAGCTCCTTACATAAAAAAATAGTTGAGGGCCTGTGAATGTCTAAAGATAAGCACAAAATTGGGAATAATCTGAGCAAATTCAAAAATCTGATATGAAATCTCTTTTATTTTTCAGGTAGGAAGATTTTGCACCTAGGTAGGCATTACGAGCTGTGCAAGCACCTAACACCATTGGCTTTTCTGGGGGACACTGAAACCATAGCATGAGGGAACAGTACCATAGGCTGCAAGTACCATATTGAGAGAAGGCAAACAACATCATAACTGCAAGATATGTGATCATTTTACTTATTTGGGAAAATGGAAGGTCCTGAGCCTTGTGATGTCTTTGGACTCTACACTGAAGAAAGATGATCAATTACAGTAAGTGGAAAGGAGGGAGACAAAAATGGTGAGGTAAGAAAACAAGCTGACAAGGGAAGGCTGAAGCAATCAGGGTTATTTGAGCTGAAGAAGAAAAGATGGGGGGACGAAAGGTAATAATAAGGTGAGATATGAAAAAGGATGCTGAAGAGGAGAGTACAAATGCTCTCCAGAGGATGGATGGTACAACTGAAAATGGGTTTATACTACAGCAAGAATGTTCCAGAGCATCATCCCTGTTTTCCATGATGGAAAGTCCTGGAAAAGATTTGGTGGAAATTATGGTGTCTACACAGACCTGTATAAAAAAATGGATCTTGAGGGGCACTTTCTATTCCAGTCTCTGCACAAATATGCTCTGTTTGCCACAGCTATTTGTCTAACCTGGTCTGGGATGTCTCCCTATATCCCCAGGCTGGCTATTCTATGTCTTCATTAGACTTTCCTTTAGGTGCCATTCTTAATGTCTTGCCATAATTGGTGATGAAAAAAAGAGGAAGCTTTGTGTATTTTGTAAGCAACAGTACCTACCCACCCCAGTAAAATACTGCTGCTTTGCCTTACACTTAAAAACAGACTAGATAGTGGCAGTAGATACTACCATGGGTAGGATGTTGATAGGGAGTTGACCTCTAGGTACCTGATTGAGGTTCTTCCAACACACCTGATTACTTTTTCTGGATTTGCCAGCAATACGCCTGCATGATTGTAGAAGAGGGTACTAAAGACAGAGGTGCATGGGAATCCCAATACAGGTTTGAAGCTCAAAAACTGAAGCCAAGCTACCTGGCAAGTATGTGTGGAAGAGCCTCCTGGGTGAACCTGGGTGGGCTTGGGAAGCCTGTGCTGAAATCAAAGCTGGTTTCAGATACATGTTCCTGGGTTTTGCAGCCTGCCTCTGCACAAGCTGCAAACATATCCTTGGTATCAAGATACTGTAATCCAAAGAGCTGTATTTGTCATACAGACCCTGTTCTGCTTGTTGTGGCTTTCAGTGTGAGAACTGTGAATTCACTCTCTCTGAATTCTTTTTGATCAGGAAGAAGTTTCACATGAAACATCATTGTTCCATGTAATTAAAAAAAACTAAAAAATATGTTAACTTCACTTGTTCTTAACTTCTTTGATTGTCCTGTGAGTCCCAGGGCCATGGTTTTTAGAGTAATGAAAGGATCTGCCAGTATGCTTATTGAGCCATATGGGTGAATCCACAATACTCTCATGTCCTGAGGGCCGGGTGAGGTTGGCTGTTTGATACTTCACTGGTCAGGTTCGCTCTCATGGCCCGGTGATCAGCTATATGCATATCAACTTTATCTTCCAATCAATATGTGAAGTATATGATGAGTGCATTTGTGTGTTTAGTATGGACCCTCATGACTATGTGAGAACGTGTTCTAAGAGATCATGTGGAATGTGAAAGGAAGATGAGTGAGGTACCTCTGTACAATCCTGCCAAACAAATGTAATTTGAGATTGCTATGGTGGAGTGGTGGAGGCTTTTTTCTGGCTAATCTCCAGTTTTTGTAGGGTCTAGTTAGTGCAATATGTATTGTATATGAGTATATTTCAGCATCTAAACTGGAAAAATTTATGCACATGTGTAACTTTCCTTACTTTGTGCATAGAAATCTTTCATGACTGCTCGGGTGGATAAACTAAAGGATTTGCCTGAGTGCTTGAGGTATTAGAGCCTCAGTTATTACCATTCTTTGGAAAATGAAACAAGGCCACAAAGAGGTCTTGTATAAATTAAAAATGAAACAAAATGGAAAAGTAAATAAGTCAGGAATAATAATTAGCTGGCATACGTTAATTTTTTAAAAATACTTGTTTGTGGAACAAAGTATAATTAAACCCTTAGTGAGCATATGGTATGCAAATACTAATGCAGTTTATTAGTATGTATTCAGCAGAATATTTGGGCAGATCATTCACATATACATATAAAAGTAAGCTGAAAACTAGAGTGTGAAAATTAGAGCAGTCTAGGAATGATGAATGTTCATTCTACTGATATTTTTGGTTTTGGAGGAATCCAGCAAAATGAAACCTCTGTAAGGGACATAAACCTATTTAATTTTTTAATGAGGGTGCAGGTCTAAGATGAGGGGAGGGTGAAACTAGTTGTGTTATGCTAATTAAACCTACTGTCTTTTCCTTGCAATTTTCTAACACCAAGTATTGAATTAGGTGTAACCACTTTTAACAGCTCTGGCTCCAGTTTTCCTTAGTATGTACACCCAGTCATGCTGGAACAGTTCTCTCTCTCTACTCCAACCTTTTAAGAGAGAGTCCTTTTGAAAGTTTTGTTCCAAGACCTGACTTACTACTTTCAGAGAGAGATTATAAAGATAATCTTCATAAGCAATTTTATTTTACATCGTGGTCAAATTAACATTAATTAAAGCAAGAGAAGGTAAAATTCAGTAGTAACTCATAAAGTTAAAGTGATCATGATGTATTTTTTCAACACTGGGACAAAATTGGTCAGTCCTTGCATTGCCTGGTAAAGAATTCCTGACATGATCTCCTTGTGACTGTTTTCGTTGTGCAGGACTGGTGAGCTGGGATGAGTGAAGGAGACAATATCAACAAAATAAATTTGGATTTGTGCAGTGCAAAATCCAGGGATTTGTGGAAGGGAAGGGTGCAGTCCCTCTGGCTTAATGACAAACTTCATTCCTTACAGCTGTGCTGTCTCCGAGGCCACTCAGAGAGCACAACTGAAACCACATAACACATCTGTGAGAGATCTTGGTCTCAGATCGCAGGCAGTGGATCAATTCCACTAACCTTTTTTTTTCAGCAGAAAGTAATACCAGGAACCAAACCTGGCAGGATTGTTGGAGAATTTGAGGTATTTATTTTTGACAAATGTTATCCTAAACAACATGTTACAGATTCATAAAAAAATGAATGTTTGCTGCATCTATACCACATTAAAAATGTCCATCTGATGTCACCATTCATGGTAAGTGCATTTCCCTGGACCATAACACAACTCCAGTAACTCATGCAAACTGAAAACTTGGCATGGTGTGTTAGTATATGAAATAGGTGAGGTGTCATTAGATTTGTGAAATACTCTTAGAACACTATGGTAATACGTTGACTGACAATGTGTCTATTACATATTTTTTTACTGGACATTTACTTTTTTTTTCCCCCCATAGCCTTCAGTATAGGGTATTGCATATTGAGGGAAGGGATTTGACTGACTTTTTAAATTGAATTCATGGGAAACCCCATCTTGAAAGTGGCAGTAGTGTGTGAAATGAGACTGCAGAGCAAAGATTAAAGCTGCAGAAAAAACTGCTGAGTATTTTTACAATATGGTTTCAAGTTGTGGTAGAGTGAAGAATGTTTTCTTAATCATTTTAAATGGTAAAATATTTCTGCATACTGAAGAAAACGAAAATGTTTCTCTTTGTTGCTGCAGCTCTAGCACATAAATGGTTGACAAAGATTCATCACAGAGTGATGGAACTCCAGCAGAACAGAAATGTACCTTAAACCAGGGAAGCTTGTCATACCTTGCTTTCATCTCAGCTGGTACAAAATTCTCTGATGGTGAGAGCATCTCTGATTCCACTGATGCAAACCATATTTGAGATAATAGAATTTTTTCTCAATTCACTAGCAGAATAAGGTCTTTTTGCGCTTAAGTCATATAAATTGCACCTGAGAATTTGCAGACATTGTGCATCTTCAGAAAAAAACCAAACCTCTCTCCTTATGTAGGAGCCTACAGCACTGTAAAATTATATTTTGCAGGTGAGATGACAATGCATTTTTTTAGTGCATGAAGTTATGACTATATTGCTTTGAAAGGAACAGGAAGAATTTAAGACTCTTAAGATTCCCTGTAGCATGTTCCCATTGCAAAACAATTTTCAGCTTTGCAGTTGCCTTTCTAGTTTTCCACTCTGTCTCTGTACACCTTCTCTTGAGCAGATTAAACATGTTTGTCCCACCACATTTATTTGGAAAAAGTGTAGTCCACCTTCCTATATTAAAAAAACCCACACTATTTACTGTGATTTTAAAAATTGCAGTGGAGTTTGGGTGTCATTTAGTTCTAAGGAAAAAAGGGATCTTATGCCTTACGCCTACTATAACATTTAATATAAAATGAAGTTATTTGGGTTTTTTGACAACCCTTTCTTTACCACAAGTGAGGTAATTCTGCAAAATATGAATTCTATTATCCTTTTTATATGCTTAATTGAAAAGAACTTTTCTCTTCACCTATATTCAATTCATTACATCCTCTCAACTGAGATACTTTTATTAGATAGCTAAGATATGCAAACAAAAATGGTTTAATTGAATATTCTCTGTGGATCATTAATTTTTAGGATAAGGCTTGAATATGTCAGAAAATACAGTTGCATTCAGACAAAAATTGTCTGAAACTTATCTTTTTTCATTGAAGTCCTCCATGGACCCTCAAGTAGATAATCAAGCTTGAAATTAGATTATTAAATTTTATAGAAATTCCTGTGAAATATACATATCTTTCAGGGAAATAGATATTTCTCAGATATCATACTAGTCAAGATCTGAATTGTGGCTGATACATTTCTGGATTAAGCAGTGGAGACCACGCATATGTATCACATGTGTTTAGAAAAGTTACTGTTGTATTAAGAATCCATGATTCTTTGTATTGTTCCTCTTCAGAAGACAGCACATACCAGCACAAAAGGTGTTACTTTTTTCCTTTTAATTTGGGAATTTCAGATTCAGATTAAAGTTTTTGAGTTTAGTTTCAAATGTAAACCTACAGCTCTTTTATTTAAAATCTTCAGAATGCTGACTTCCTTTATTTTAAATATAAAGTTTCCTTGTCCACAACACTGCATGTGTTTAAATGACAAAAAGGTGGCAAAATAAGGGTGTTGCCATTCAACTACTCCAGCTGGCACTTTAGACAAACCAAGAAAGCCACACCAGAATGCTAAGTTATCCTTTTATGACATTTTGGAACAGTTCACACACTCTATAAATGAAATTGCAAGTCCCAGTATTTTACTGTATCTTTGATGGCTTAAGAACACTGGCAGAATAAAGTTTGTAAATAGAAGCAATGTATATTAATACTATTTGATACAGTTAGGAAAAGTTGGTCAAACTGTCAAATGTACAAGACCTTTAGGTTTGTCTTCAAGGCAAGAAGACACGAGTCTGGAAACTTGTCAAAATTTTCCAGCTTTGTCAGTCAAATGAAAGATATCTCAGCTCCCAGTTAACCTGGTCCTGCTTATTATGAACAGTCATCTCAGTTTTGCTTGTGTTACTCATCATTATTTATAGTGGATCCATTATTTATAGTGCTATTTTTCTAAATAAAAGCAAAAAAAGGAACGGAGGGAGACAGTATCTTGTAAAAACAGTTGATATAGCTTGGGAAAAAAACCCAAACTGACCATATTTAAGACGTTCTGCTATTTTTCCAGAAAGAGAGAGAGAGACACCCTTGTGTGGTGCCCTTGAGTACTTCCCAGTTGTGTGGAAAATTGTAGTCACACATCCATCGTTACAGGCAGTCAGCGTTTTCTGTGGCAGGTAGCAAAAGCACTGGAAAAGCTAATTCCCCTATGGAGCTGCAAGGAAGTAGTTAACCTGAACTGAGGTTTGTGACAAATACCGGTACAGAGGTCATTCTTACAAAACTGGAACTAAACTTACAAGGTGAGGTTCAAGAGCACTTGTTAATTTTGCTCCATTATTTTCTGGACATAATAAAATTGTCATAGGGAGCACGTAAGGAGAAAACAGGGGATACAACTTGCCATCTTTGGTGGTGGAATTGAAAGGGACTATGTTAAAATGTAAAATTTTGCTTACCTCTATGTACCCCCAATCTCAGTGTTTTCTCATATCTAGATGGTCAAATGGTCTCCTGAAGCCCAGGAAATGTTCCAAAGAGCCATGTCTTAGCAGAAACCTTTTATAATATAACTTTATAACATAAGTTGTCTAATTCATGTATGCCTCACCAGAATGCAAACACGTGTGAAGTTCAGTTGCCACAGCCTGAAAAGCATTTAAATAGAGCACTAACCCAACAGTTCTGCTCTGTAAGTGCTACATTTGATTTTAAGTAGACAACAAATCTTAAGGAATGTGATTCTGAACTCTATTACAAATAGAGTAAACCAGATTCATATGTGACCTATACATAATATCTGTAGAGATTTGTAGAAATATTAAAGGCAGTGGATTAAAGCCAAAGACTAAAAGAACAGTATTAAAAATATGTGGAAATTTTCTCATGCATGATGGTCATTTTGAAGCGGGGTTAGAAAACATATCCAAGGGGGCGAAATTTCAGTGTTTTGCAGAAGTAAATTTCCTCCATGGTCAAAATAGGAATGTGTCCTGAAGAGATATGGGAAAATTACTTATCTAGGCAGGGTCAAAGACTATGAGGCAGACATAGGAAAGATGGTGTTACTCAGATGTGAAGCTTTTCTGTCAATTCTTTTCTGTGCAGAGAACACAGAGGCTCTGGCATCTGCTGTGAAGGCTGATGTGTAAAAGGAAGAAAGTAGAAAGCTGATGCCCCTGATGGTGAGGGGATTAAACCCTGCTCTATGGATGGCTCTGAGTACAAGAACTGCTAATTATGTACGCTTTGTGATAGGCAGGAATCACCCAGAAGTCTCACAAAACTCTTGAAACATTTCAGACTTGTTACTGATTATGCTCTTCAAGGTTCAAACGGAACTACTTTTTCAAGTTTCATTACTATTTTACACCAATCAAAATGTAACTTGAACTCCGTAATTGTCAACCCATCCCTCCAGAAACTTTCTTCTTTTTTCTTAACGAATAGCATGCAGTTGAAATGTAATAAATTCCCCACACTTGCTGTGCTTCTTGTTTCATCTGTCCAAAAAGAAGTTTGAAACTTGGCAGCTCTGAAGTGTTAGGTGGTGATTTATCCATTAGGAAATGACACCACCTAATTCAAGTGAAATGGACAAACAGCAAGTAATACTTGTCATTTGTTGACTTCATGGGTCAGATTTTAATTAAAAAGAATTTGTATCACATTAATAGATTTCTGATAAGTCAAATCTTCCTCAAAATTCTTCCTGTACAGGGGAGACTAAAAAACCCCCATATGTCTGTGATTTTATTTGATTGTTTAAAGAGAGAAAAGTGCCTTTTTATTTACCTGATACCAGGGGATTCCAAGGGCAGGACACATTCTTTAATAAGGCCATGAACTGTATATCACAAATAAGACTAGTAATAAACTCTAATACTGATGTTATAAAAGCCTTTGTAAAGCAAGGTTAATAACATGACAATAGTAAACATCTCAGTCAGCATAAAATGAAATGAAGCCTACAGTATTTTAAATGCATGGGTCCTGTGAAAATGGATACCAAGGAAAGACCTTTTGTTCATGAGCTTCTATATATAAAAAATTCAGTTTTCTGCTTGTGTCTCAGTTGAAGGTCATCTATACACAAGCAAGAGAAATAAAACTACCATACTTGTCTGCAAAGTGCTGGGATTGCGCAGCAAAGTTTACATTATTGCCAATATAAAGCTTTAATCAAAGATTAATATTAGTTATGAAATTAGAAGAGTTCCATTAATTTCTGTTAAAAAAAAATATCACGGCTAGAAGTGTTGCATTCATTTGTATTTACTCCTTTTTGTTTCCTTTTCTCCTCCTGAAAAAAATTTATATGGTTTAGCAAGGGACAAAAATATGACTCCTCTCCTTCAGACCTAAGACAGAACTAAAATAATCTAGTAAAAATGTCAGCTTACTTAGCTGGCCAGTTTCTGAGCAAGCACTCTATAGAAGATCACCACTGTGTCCCTCATTCCAAAGGAAGAAACAGAAGGATATCCAAGTTCAGGATCGCATTTACATTTTGATGGGGTCTTGCACTGCTGGTTGGAATTAAGGATGCTTTCTGAAATTGGTGCCTCAGTCTCCAATCAGTTTCTTCTATCAGAAGGCATTTCCAGAGGGAGTATGTGCAGAATATTTGAACTAACAAGCAAAACCAAACACAGTGATTTTTAGACAAATAATCACTTTTCTTCCCTTTTTTTCAGCAAAGAACACCAATTTCCTCAATTTCTGAAAACTATAAAGAGTATTTGAAAGTTTTCAACACCATTTCTCTTCATTGAGAAAACACAAAATAAGAATTATAATGCCATTCCTCAGATAGCAGGTTATCATTTACTTGTTTTTTCTTAAAGGGAATAGATCTAAGCTGATTCTGGTGAAAATGCAGGAAATCTAACAAAATATATAGACTGCAATAGGCTGGCTTTTTAACTTTCTGGAATGGGGATTTTCTACATCTTTGTCTAACAATTTTCTCAATTTGCTTGCCTTTGAAAACTCTGTTGATAACTAACCTTCTCTCCCCAAAAAGAAAAACAAAACCAAACACCAACAGGTTAGGAAAGTCTTTCAAATGGTCTTTTGGATTTTTCAAGAAAGAGCCTCTCTTGACTTCAGATCATAAAAAATAGTTCACTTTTAAAATATTGTATTGTACTCTGGACATGAAGACTGTTAATACTGAAAAAAAAAAGGTGGCATAGCATCACCTGTTCTATAGCCTTTTTTGTCTCGTTCTTCTTAAAATCCATTAACTACAGAAGGGCAAAGGCTTGTTAGGACATCATGGGAGTTTGATATAATAAAGGACAGACTCTAAAACAAAGGATGACTATAATTTCTTAGTTAAAAGCTAAATAAAAGACAAATAGTAATTCACTGAAGTAGGAACAGGCATTCATTTTTCAGAGTATTTACATTTAGGAAGATGTGGCCAGCTTTTTTTTTTTTAGTTCTCCTTCTTTGCCTACCAGATTTTCCACTGAAAATTCATTACCTTTCTGGGGATCACTGTAACACCTACTAATCTTTTAACTCTTTTGCAGGATTATTAGTGTAGAGGATTCACTTTTTCCCTCATCCTGGTTTTCATTAACTAGTCTCTACATATTCAGCTCTTGACTAAAGTGACTAACACAATCTCTAGAGGTAAAGAGAGGAATATACTAAATATAAGTTGAAGGGTCATATTATTTCTGCTTGAAGCACTGTTGCTGCTATCTTTGGAAGACTGTCCCCACTTCAGTGTCCAGAGATCAAACTAGCTGCTGGTAGCACTGCAAATGCCCACAGAGAAGCCCCAAGCACAATATAGAAATTTTAATCTGTCAGAGGGTTAGTTAGGAGGTATCATGTGTAAGCCTCTGAGTAGGTAATGGTCTCTTCAGTTCATTCACCAATGTTTAGTATGATTCAATGAGCTGAAGTTGAAGCTACAACAACTGGAACTTGGGCTTTGTCTTCAGTGAGTTGGGGGTTACTTTCTAGAAAAACTGTTCACACATTGTTGCAGAGAGAATCTACGTACAAAGACAAGTTTGTAATATCTTTTAACCTGAAATTAATCTCCTGGTTGAAATGAATATTTAGTTCTGTGCCAGTCTACAGCTTCTCTTACACAGGAAGACCAGGATTCTTCTTGGTATGTGAGTCCCTCCAAAGTGATGCTTGGTGTTTGTTGCACTTCTGTGGTCTCACTTCAGTTTGTCAATGAGATGTCCTGAACACGATATTCCACTTCTGTGGATTTCTCCACTCTGGGGTCTGTCAGCATCTTGTAGGCAGATCAAAACTACTGTGAACATTTTTGCTGCCAGTTCATATTCCGCTGAGTATCTTTCAGCATCACAACACCTTCTGCCACCAGGTATGTGTTCCTGCAAATGCACTTCATGAATTTCAATTTCTAGTTTTCTGCCTATAGCTTCACCTCTTCAGATGTAGGAAGTTATTGTTTTTGTCACACTGGAGGCCGCAAGTCCTCTCACTGTGGGGCTGGAGATTGTAATTGCAGCATGTGCTGCAGAAAGGTCTGGACATCACCTTACACAGCAGCAGGATGCCGAAGCAGGAATCCATCCTTCTTTCACAGTACAGAAAAGCCAGTCCTCAATGACAGTGGTGGAAACCCCAGAGAGGTCAAGTGAACATCATTGCACAGTTCTTCACACAGTAAACATTGGAGGAGCAAAGATCCTGCTGTGTGTCATTTCAGGGGGGAGAGGTGGCATTTAACATTGTGCCTCAGGCCCTCTGCACCTTCCTGGATATGCTCAACAGCAGCTTGGAGGTGCATTATCTCCTGTTGGCAAATGCTATCATTTTGTCTAGAAGGTGTAAGACATAGGTTCCGCATTCCCCCAAGTCAATAAAAGTCATTCCCAAAAGCTGACTCCCAGCCATGTGGACATGGATATCAAGTCACACGCTGGTCAGACCTCAGGAAGGGCTCTGGAGACACACTGTGGCATGCCATGAAGAGGGGAATGATGCTGCCCTGTAGGCTGTGGCTCCAGAGCCAACTTTTGTCCTTGAGGAGCCTCTTCTATCAGCCGGTAAGGAACGTTTGCAGTGCTGATTTCCATAGTCACCTTTAGTGGATGGAAGGCATAAATTTCCAGGGCTTATGTTCTGTTTTGTTTTTTTTTTTAATTCTTTCAGCTAAATCAAGACTCCATTATTAATTCCCCATAGAAGGAAATTTAAGTAGGACACTAACCTTCAGTTTAGGGTAGCTGATTCTCATGTGCTTCATACCCCACAAGGGTATGAAGGCATGAGGGATATGAGGGCATTAGAGTGGTGTGAGGAGCAAGAACTCAAACTGTCACCCCAAAGTAAGAAAGGAATCCCCTAAAGGCAGTCATGGACTCAGCTATAGCAATTCAGAAACGTATAATTATGTCTCCTTTAAG